>NC_065526.1:30313714-30385829 GCF_006386435.1 Epinephelus moara | reverse complement strand
GCCAGCTGCAGCTGTTGCTCACCGGTGTATCCCTCCGCGCAAGATGTACTGACCCCCTACAAGCGCCAAGATATCCATCATGTTGTCTCAATATGAAAATGATAGAGAAAGGGCATAACTCCCAAATCGTCGGAGTATTCTTTTCACATAATAATGCGGACTCAGCAGATGACTTGTAAACTGTTTATTCCTCCTTACACCAAACGTACATGGCTGCTTGTCATTGTTTCCAGTAGCACAACAACGGTTACTACATTACCCAGAATAACTTGAGGCTCACACTACTACGGTAGCCTTAGTAGCTCAAAATACACAACAGATTAGATTAGATTAGAACAGAAACACGACAGGAGAATTTACTGAGTAATTTTGCTGTTTCCACTAATTACTTGGACTGACCTGACGTTAGTTAATCCTCTCTCTCTCCAAAACAAATGCATGCTGTAATTGCCGGCTGCAGTCGGAATTTTACAACACCAGGCTGTGGGTGTCATACCGCTTCGGCCAAAGGGGCGCTATAATCAACGAAAACGAAAAGTTCTGCACAGCTGCTTTAAGTAATGCAACCATATAACATCTGTAATCATGAGCCACTAACTCAAATATAACCCAGGTAATCAGGAAGGCTGCGATCACATGGCCAATGCACTGACGAAGTAAGTAATATATAGAGCAAAAGTCTGCGCAAGGACGCTGGTTGGGGTGGTGGTATAAGTCAGCAAATACAGGACTTTCCCCCAGGAGACTGGTGTTTGTGTCCTGTGATAAACCAAGTGAACTTTTCTTTCCTAAATCTAAGCTACGTAACTTTGTACATAACTTCATGTGAAGTACAAATGATGATGCCCAACTATATTTCCTTTCCTCATTTGCATTAAGTGCGTAACCGACGACCCCATTTGTGGGGCACTAATTACAAATGAACCGTTGTATTTGCATTTTCATAAGATATAATATAAGCATTTTATGAGGATATGTTCATTATTTCAGTAGCTGCAGGAAACACTGCAAACAGAACAGTAACAGTTAAAAGCACCAGCTTTATTTTGGCCTTGAGGGTAAGGCTGCATGATATTAGGAAAACATGCGATAACTTTGTTGATCATTGCGATAATGATAATACCTGCAATAAATTAACATATTAAGATGTACTCGGTTCTGTCTTTCTGAAGCGTTGAGTGTAGGGCTGCCCCCTTACAGTCAACCAAACGTTAGTCGACCAGAAAGGTCATTAGTTGGCAAGATTTCATTGATTGCAATGCTTAACCACAAAAAAAAAAAAAACAAGCTTGAAACTCTATTAGGAGCTGCGCCTCGTCAAAATAATTTAATAAATAAAACCTATGTGACTGGACCATGTGGGAATTTAATTTGAAAGGACAGACACGGGAAGTGGCCACGCTCAGCAGTCAGACAGGAGTCAGGTTAATTTACAGGGCTGGTACCTGCAGTTATTACACAGGCTAGTTAATAACATGTCGGGCAGGTGTGGGATCATTTTGAGAAGGGGAAGGACGAACCCAAGGTGATATGTAAACTCATCTTCATTCGTTGACTACAAACATGACGTATCATCTGAAACATGTAAGTAGCTACATTACATAGCCACTTAGCACAATCATTACTGCTTTGCCGACAGTGTCATTAACATAAGGCTCACTCAGTGTTAGCAATGGTTATACTACTCTTTGTCAGACCTTGAACTCAAACCAAAATATATAATTTAATAATTAAATTAATATCGTACACATGCGGGCGAGTAGTCGACTAATGTAAGTGTAGTTTTCTGAATGCAGTATTACAGTATTAATTTCAAAACCTGACATCGTAATGACAAATGTGAGTCCCATCAACTAAACAATAACTATCTAAAGAATAGCCCACAAAACTTGTTTGAAATCTGTCACTGTATACCTTTTCCAAATTTACTGACACAAAAATGCTTCATTCACACACAATACCCTCAGTCATCAATATTACATGATTTATCTTACATGGAAAATTGATGGCTTTTAAAATGACATTAAACTGTTAATGTCGAGTTGTGAATCTTGATACATGACGCCCCTGGGCCAGGCATTTGATTCAGGAAAAAAAAAGCAGTTAAAATGATGGGATCTGTAACTACAGCTTGAATCAGACTGCTCCTCTGTCCATCTCCTGTGTCCACATGTATCACAGAGCACTTACAGTAAAGCACCTCAGCAGCTCCGCAGCCCTGCCCCGACCCTACCAACCAATCATCATGGATAAAATGTTAATGAGCGTTGCCATGGCTACGGTCACACCAGGCAAACCAGCGGTGACCTTCTCCCGGTCCACGTTAATGATTAGGAGACCTGAGCTGAACGCAGTGTGCAGTTCAAATCCCAGGAGGGGAAAATCTGGCTCACAGAGAGGCTTTACAATGAAAACACACTGGGACAAGTGCAATAAACATAAATCACTGTATGTATGGACAAACAGCTGATGAGACCAGACAGAGAGACAATAGATCAGCAACTGAGAGTCACTCATCACATAGAAATGGTATTCAGAAAGTGCTTTTATACATAATATAATCTTCTCAGTTTTCACAATTTCATTATTATTCCAACCTCACACTTACATGTAAAAATCTCCACCATCTAGCTTCACCCATTTTCAACACTTTGAACTAACACCTGAAGTACATCAGAAGGAAACTGTAGAACTAGAACTAGGCACAAACATCTGGGATTCCCTACCTGCCAGCTCAAGGCAAATTTAGGATTTTAAAACCTTTTCTACAACAATCAAGTCCTGGTTAAAACTTTGCCAGAACTGCAATCATGACACCAACAAATCATTATTTGTGTACTTGAGTTAATGTTTTAAATGTTTTGCATTGTGTTTTGTTGGTTTCATTAGTCAGTTTAAATTAGGCATGTCAATGGTTAACCTTTAATTGGTTACAGCTGAGAATATTTTTGACCAGTAACACGTGTCGGTCTATAGCTTAATTTTGCTTCTCTTCACTCATGCCACTCATTCGGTGATTATCGCTAGTAACATCGTCCCTCCCCAATGGCGTTGCTGCCAAAACAAAGCGGCCACCGTCTGATCTCCCCGTGGATGTGGTCTCCCCCTACGTAATTCTAGTGACCTTTAGCATTGTTAACTATGTTCACTGTTAGCTCTGTTAGCACCATTAGCAGTGTCGGCACAGCTAGTGGTGCTAACATACTTTAGTTTACAACACTAAAGGGGTTGTGCAACTCAAAATGAATGAATGCCAGGGATGGTTGTTCTTGTTTTTGATTACTATATGCACCGATTTTAAGAGTTTAAACTGTAACATGCAATTCTAATGATCACTTGGACTATCAGTGCCCATCAAGGGACTGGTGTTGGAAATAAGCTCCAGCTATATGCATCTGTACAATACGTCAGACACTGCTTCTATAACTGTTAATGTTTCTATGTACTTGCTCCTTATAAATAAATTAACAAGTTAAACTATATTAAAAGTTAGGTTTTCTTGTAAATAAATAAAGTTTCCATTAAAGGTTTCTTACAAAATACAACAGCACACAGACACATTTAATGTAGCGACTAGTTGGTGAAAATAATAGAGCATTTAGCTGGTGAAATGATTTCTCTCAGGAGTTGGTAGAGACCAAAAACAGAGCTAAAAGACAATAAATATTGGACTTATATTCACCAGGTGGGCACAACATGAGTCTAGATGAATGATCATGATATCCTGTTACTGCTGGATGTAGAAATAAGCAACTGTTTGCTAACAACTTACAAGGTGATTATACATCAGTGTTACTGTTGTTTCAGCTGCCCCCAAGTGGCCAGACAATCAGTGCAGGTGTACCATAACTGGATGTTAGCAGTCTTCTTCCCTGCCTTTGTTGGCGTATCGGACAGTTTTGGGCATGTTACTGCCACCGACTGCTGATCAGCAGAATAGCATGAAGCTAACACTTTGGCCAAAAAGCTTTATTCCGATTCAGCAAGCTTAATAAACTAGTATTAAATACTTTTAGATACAGTATAGTTTAAATAGGACTTCATATTAAGTTGTTCAGTATGAAATCAACTCCGAGAACTTTTTTGTATTTTCTTTCTTGTTCGCTGCCAAAATATGCTTGGCTTAGAAGCCAAATACGAAACAAAGTATTAAAAAAGATTTAATATTTGTGCTATCAGCAAAAGGGGGACATATTGCATTTTTAGCACCACCTTTATTCAGCTTAATCCTATTTGCATCAAAATAGGCCGTTACCATAAGCCATTGCTAGCTCCGCAGGTTTAGTCCAACAGATGGTGACACCTATAGCAGGTAGGCTAAACTGGAGGCTTCTGGCTGTTTATATGCAGTATTGCATATTTGCATTACAATAAATACCACAGAAGGATAAGGCTATTAATAAGCTATTAAGCAGAAAACATAAAAAACTGTTCATGAAAAATGGAAAAATGCCATGAAATGTCAAAACTGTACAATAAACTAAAATACCCTGTGGGGTTATTGCAGGATGAGTATAAAAATGTATTCATTAAATCATATAAATAAATAGCAGCACAGGTACATAAACTTATTATAGGCTATAGAGTATAAATAAATAAAGTGTAAGTGTATAAATGGAGGCTGAGAGCTGCAGCTCGGTGCTCTCTGTTGTTTTGCTGCTCGTCTCCTCAGCTGAGTCTGTCCTGTGGCTGCCATACTCTCTGTATGCTGGTTATGTAATCAGAAGGAGAGAGGAGGAGGAGGGTCTGGACATACACACACACACACACACACACACACACACACACAAACACACACACACACAACACCAGCTTCTTCCTGCTCGTCCTCCTCTCACCATCTTCTACAACACAACTCTACATCAGTCATCCTGCAGGATGCGAATCTCAGATCAGTGAGGGAATACAGTATTTGATATCAGCTATTTATAAACTCTGTGCATGAGAAAAATGTATGTCTCCAGTCCATACACACACACACACACACACACACACACCTTTATATTTCTTAGATTTCCGATCAATAGCTGCTTCTGTCAGGACGACAGAGCTGGAAATATGAGCGTGTATGTAAAAGCTTGTTTTTCATTGCTTTGCATTGATGTTATCACTGATGGTTGTTGCCTGTTGTTGTTGTTGTTTACAGGCCAGTGTACACAGACCCCAAACAACCTATTTTTATCTATTTAATTTTTTTTTTTAATATTCAAAACTGTTATTTTTTATTCTATTCTATTAATATGATATTTCTCCCTACACATACTTATATTATATATTTTATTGATTTTATATATCTATTGAATACTATTTTCCAATAATTCAAATTTCTGTTATGCATTTATTTATTTATTTTTAATATTCTAATAGTTTGCTTGCACTCTGCAAATTCTAAATGTTATTTTGTACAGGTCATTTATATGTTTATTTATATACATTATTTGCTCTGTATGTTATTATTGGCATTCCTGAATTACTTTACATAATTAATTACTGACTGTAATCTTTTTTTTTTTTACTTTTTTATTTGCACTATTTTTTAAAATATTACCTATTAGAATATTTTTTACTGTGTAATTTACATATTTTATTTTGAAAATTAATTATACTGTAGGCCTATTCATTTTTCTTTTATGTATATATTATATGTTTTAATCCTGAATTATTTCAAATAGTCTGATTTTTTTATATTATTCTATTTTAATTAAAAAGTTTATTTTAATTTTTTTGTTACTATGTAATTTATGTGATTTTTTTTTAGTTTTGTTATCATGAATGCATGATTTTTCTAAACTTTTTTTTTTGGATTGTATTTTTAGGATTTGTTGTATTACTTTTTTTATTTCTAATAATTTTTCAAATTAAATTATTGTCACAGATGGCACTGACAACTAGATAAGAGCCTCCTTAATATAATAATGGCTAATTTTCCTGATAAGCTCCTTCCTGCAGTTCACCGACTTGTTTACCGACTCGCAGCGTCTCCTCGGTGAGCAGCACAGAGTTTACGTTGCTCTAATATTATTTCTACATAACAATATTCCTGTGTGGACTTTGGTTTATTTGCAGTGGATCTTTGTGCTGAAACGTATTACAGGATCACCGTGTTTGTTTTTCCTGGGCTCAGGTGAAGCTGCAGTGAAGCAGTCTGCCGGTCCTTGGCAGCCCCGCTGATACAATATTGACACAGATCAGATACAGAAATAGTCTCCTCCGGTCTGTCTGCAAAATGGCTGTGAGGAGCTCTCTACAGCACCGGAGACGCTACGGATGCAGCTCATCAAGAAAATAATCAACCGTTAATTCACTCACCGAATCTCCTGTCAGCAGAAGCGGGGAAGCAGCTCAGGGAAGCAAGGAAGAGGAGGAGGAGGCGGCGGTGGAGGAAGGAAAAAGCCAAAGGAACCATGTCTCTTCTCCTGGGTTTATTCTCTCAGGTGTTAAAAGGCCATTTTCTTCCAGCGAGGTTTGCTTCGTCTTCCTTCCCGTTCAGAGTGGCTCCTCCGCGGCTGGAGGGGCAGAGGAGAGCCGGGACACACGGACAGCGGATGGATGTTGGAGGAGAGGAGAGAGGATGCAGGGCGTTCCTGCTGCTGCTGGAGGCTCGAGCTCTCTCAGCGTCAGCGCACGTGCAGATAGACGCGAGACTTCCGGTACGGCATTTTAAAATAAAAGTCTGAAAATATATTAAGCGTCACAATTTATGAAGAAATGAGATGCAAAATTGTAAAAATCTAAGTGGAAGAGGGTACAGAACTACAGCAACAACCACAAAGGACTTCAAAAGTAAATTGTATAAACAAATAATAACCCAATCCAACATAAATCAGCCAATAGTCCTACTTTTAAGAAAATTTATATTTGTGTTTACACTTCATTCCGTCAATCTGAGAATTTTTTAAAAATCTTTTTACCTAATATGTGTGATAATTCATCACAACTCGTCACATATAGATGACTTTCGCTTTTGTCAGAGTTGACTTTTCCTGGAGCTCTGTTTATGATCAACTTTACCTGTACATAACCGTCAACATACATGGGTAAACGTTTCTCCATGATATAGGCCACAATCATTTTTATTTTATTTTATTTAATCTTCTACTAAATGTTTTCCTTGCATCTGTACTACCACACCCAGCCTTTAAACTTTTATTCTGAAGGTAAAACCACTCAGTATCCGGATTTAATCGTTTTTGTAGTCTGACTTGACGGATTCACGGACTCAAGGAGCTCTCCACTCTGATTCAGCACTACCGTTGCTTTCAGGTGCTGTCGGAAATAACTCAGGTTCACAGTTGAAGGCGGGTGAATGAGTGATGATGAAAAGTTAAGGCCACTGTCTGAGGAAAGGCTGATGAGGTTTGCAATAAAATGCCCTCATATGGCATTCAAATGTGTATCTATAGCCTGAATATATGGGCTCATTAATCATTATTCATTTAAAAAAAAAAAAAAAGTTTCTAAAGCCAGAAGGTATCTGATGGATTTTATCCATTATAATACAACATCATTTATTTGTTGATTATATTTAGTATTTTTAATCTGAATCTGCAGAGTCACTGAAGTTATCAAATAAGTGTAAAGGAGTAAAAAGCACAACAATGTTAAGTATAAAGTAGAAATACTAAAAATTGTACTTAAATGAACATTGAAATGACAACTCTTCACTACTGGTCCATGTGTTAAATTATGCATAGTACATATTGCTGAATCACATTTTGTTTATTCATAGATAACCACCAATAGGTGACTGAAAGGGTGCCCACAGCTTATTTATACCCAAGAGACCTCCTGTACTGTAGGTTAATGTAGCCATTTTTAAAAACATTATTTCAGTTAATTTTACTTGTTGCATACTCTAAAGGTAATTTATGTTCAGTCAAATAAGCAGGCAGCAAACCTGGCGCTGTGTATTCTGTTACAGGAATACTGAACAAAATGCTCAGAGTGGAGGAAGGAGTGGGTGACTAATGGGGGCCCAGCAGCTAGTTTTTAAGGACACCTGGTCCTCATGGAAATATACATGTATTCTCACAAACTTGAAACACCCACAAGCCATCAGTCAGCGTGCAGCATATCCTCAGACTTTCTCTTATGCCACCTGCACACATTAGATTCTCATTTATGATGAACAGCAAGAGATGACAAGTGCTCTCTCTTTCTTTCTGTATGTGTGTGTGTATGTTTTACCTCTTGACACCAATATCCAGAGGCAATGATTCATCAAAATATTCCAGCAGGGGGAGCAATTAGCGATCATATCCAGCTGCAGGCAAACTGTGCGGCCTCTCGGCACAGATTATGGAAAACAAAAAGATATTTTATCGTAATCATGCAGAAGACACAGATTTATATAACGCTATCAGCAGGTGACTGTGGTCCCATACAAGCACTGAGTGAGTTCATCGAACACATCGATGATTAGATGTGCCAAAATATCCTCCAGTTAAACCAAGATAAAGAAAAGGGATAATTGTTTTTGGAGCTCAAAGAAAAATGATTAATGCTGATGTTGAAAACCAAAAACCAGGCCTGAATTTACACCTCTCAGGTGGTCTGGTTCAGGTCTGCAGAAGCAGCATTCAGTCTTTGTGCATCATGTATCTGGAACAAACTCCCATAAAACTGGAGCTCTGCTCTGACACTCACTTCTTTTAAATCAGGGCTTCAAACTTTCCTGTTTGTCAAAGCCATTCATTAAATTCAACTTGGGACTACTTAGTCATATCCTGCATTACACTGTAGCTGCACTATTGTTTTACTGCTGTTTGATTTGTATCATTCTAGTTTGGCTTGTTTGACCTCCTTTGCTTTAAAAGGAAGTCATTTGTGCCTTTTTATAAGGTCTTGTTTCAGTATCCTGTCAAACAGTTTGACCAACTGTCCTGTGTTGTGTTTAGGTTCAGGTGAAGAAACTTGATGAAGACTCTCTGCACAGGTGTGTTGTTGCCATAGTGAGTAAAAAAATGCACCACAGAGCTGCTGTTGACAAAAAGAGTTAATAGTTTGGTGACACAGCAAGATTTTGGGTGTTTTTCTTGCTTGAATTGCAGAGTCTTAGAGGAGCAGTTGAAAGATTTGATGCCCTATCGGTTTAGTTAAATTCACGTCTACATGTCTAAACTTGTGTTGTCCTGCATAATGCTGTGCCCTTTTCATTTAATCAAATACATTTCCACAGGATGTCTGCAGGTATCATAGTCAGATTTCATACTTTTTTAGACTACATACAGAGATACTGGTTATTAAGTCTGTAGGATTTGAAGGCTTGTTTTTTTTAAGACTGAGGATCACAGAGAAGATCCACTTTAAAGGTTAGGTGTGTAGGACTTATGGGGATATATTGGCAGAAATGGAATAGGCTAATATACTATGATATGTAATCACCTGAAAATAAGAACTGTTGTGTTTTCATTACCTTGGAATGACCCATTTATATCAACATAGGGAGATGGTCCTTGTGGATTCTGAGCACACATCAGCAGGTGCTGGGCTAGCAGCCCTTGTCCAACATGCAGAACAGCATCGGAGAAACACAGATTTATAATATGAAACTGATTCATTCCATGATTTTCCTGGTTTGACTCATCAGAGCTATTTGTTTTGGAGAGGAGGAGACCTCTGATGATAATTCGGCTCCCAGTAAAAACCTCCTAAACATCTGAATCAGAAACAAGTTGAGCACACATTAGCAGGTGCTTGGCTTGCGGCCTATCTCTGACAAGCCAAACAGCATAGGAGAAACACTGATTTGTAACATTAAACTGATTTATTTAGTGGTTTTACCTGCAACATTCACCTGGTCTGTTTGTTTTGGAGAGGAAGAGACCTGCTGATAATTCTGCTACCAGTAGAAACTTCCTGAAAGTCTGGATCGTAAGTTGTAAGAGAAAAATTAATAAAAAAATTAAATTAAATTAATGAAATTAAAAAAGGTGAGCACACTTTAGCAGGTGTGGGGCTAGCAGTCCGTATGTGCTACATGCCAAACATCATAGGAGAAACACTGATTTGTAACGTTTAACTGCTTTATTCAGTGTTTTTACCAGCTATATTCACCTGGTCTGTTTATTTTGGAGAGGAGGAGACCTCTGCGGATAATTCGGCTCCCAGTTTAAACCTTCTGAAGAATGAACACTGGAGGAATTTTTACTGGGAGAAGTTTCAACTGGTTGCAATCTGCCATCCTCTCCACTAGATGCCACTAAATACCCCTAAATCTTACACACAGAACATTTTATTCTGTGGTTCCCAACCTGCATGTCAGGGGGCCTTTTCCCCAGATTTAAAATAATTTCCTCTCACATTATTTTTGTTCAGTTTCACAAATCAAAACAAATATCATACTTGCAGGCTGTGCACAAGCATGGGAAAGCCCAGCATCATTCTCTGCTACTTCAAAGCTGCTGCAGTGACAAATATAAAAAGAAAGGTCAGAGGCCACAGTGCTGTACAGCTTCATGCTGCTATCACCAGCTAAAGCTCTTTATTTGTTTTAAAAGACATTACGGAGACATTCTGAAACATGGGAAACTACTGAAGCATTTCGTTGGTTCTTTTTATACATGGAAATATCACCAGGTTGTGTGAATCTTTAAGGCACAAGATAAATTAAGAAGACGGAGAAAACAAACCGCCTTTCAGAGGACAAAGTCCACCACAGAGGGATAGCTCTCGAATCCAATGGCTTACACACAAATCTTTTGATTCTTACAAAATAAAACACAGAACAAGACAAAGAGGGGGAAAGCTGCAAAACACAAATAAAAAAAACAACATTAAAAGACAGAAAATGCAGAACGCCACAGTTAACATACATATGTGTAAAATACTTTCTTGATATGCACACAACAAGGCAAAAGTCTGTGTTTTGAAGGTCAAGGGTCACATTTGCCTCCCTTGTATCAACACAACATCGCTGCTCTTTGGCTTTGAAGGGCCACATGGATAACGCATGCATTCATTTGTGTTTGATAGCAAGAATGATGTATTTGTTACTGATATAAATCCCTTCCGAGCAAGTGCTGTAAAGTCAAAGCAGTGTTAAATATGATGTGCGTGAAAAAATTGTATGTACACAAAACAAAACAAATGTCATTTTCAACAAGAGTGTGTGTCTCGATTTAGACTATGCATAGTTTGTTCATATGAGACACAACATGTTGAAAATGACACTTCATGACACGTTAAGACCAATGTTGATTTATTAACAAAATGTCAACAACTTAGAATGATTGCAGTGGAAATTATCGGCATATCAACCTCAGTGAAACGGTGACAAACACCCTGCAGTGAACGCCATAACAAAACCAACAACAAAGCCTATTTAATCCAAATGTCTAATTTTTGTAAATGTTAAATTTTCTTAGTTTTTAAAGCCACTATTTGTAGAATTTTTTTTCTGAATAAATCATCTTTCAAATTACTTATAAGTTTTTGTTTGTAGAAATTGGAGCAGTCCTTGTGGTGCTTTCAGATAATTTATCTCAGTGATTGTGCGGGTGAGTAAACCGATAATTCTTATGTAATAATGGTAAATACTGGTCGGCCAAATAAAGACTGGATACAAAAATAACTCATGGTGAATTCAACATTTCCACACACTTTCTTTTTTCTTTCTTTTTTCTTTACAAATACTGTCCTCACTCGCTCAATTTATTCCTGTTTTTTAGTTTGTTTGTTTAAAATAAAAAGATTGGTTATAAAGGCAAACTGAAAGACTTTTAATATGAAAACTTTCCAGGAAGTGATGAGTTTTCTTGACAGTTGCTTAACACTGATCGAGATAAACTACACAAAACTTCAAAGCATCAGAGAGGTGAGGATTTGTCGGCTATTAATGTGAAAATATACATTATTAACCAAATTTTTCGACACAACAGATAGTTTGTGTTACCTTGGGAACAGGGGAAGTTAAACATAAAAGCATGGTCCAAATAAAGGTCTTGTTCTGTCTGCCATTGAATTAAATAATATGAATTAATTTGAGAATTTAAAGTATAGTTGTCACAGTGCCTTTTTTTTTTGGTTTTACCACTGGAGGGCGCCAGTGCAGACACTTCTATTCATAGTGGCTTTAGAATGAAGAAAATGTATGTGATAAATTAATCACTTCATTTTTAAATACGGTTCATGTTGATGCATTATTCAACTTGGAGAAATACTTTAACATTTTAGCAAACATACTAGTTTCCTTTTCTTAGAAACAGCTGGATGAGTAGATCAATGACACTGTTTAACATAAAGCCAGCAGCAACAAGTTAGCTTAGCTGAGCATACAGACTGTAAACAGGTGGAAACAGCTAGCTTTGCTTGGTCTGAAAGTAAAAAAAAATCTGTGTACCTGCACCTCTGAAGCTCACTGATTTATATGTTAAACTATTGTTTTGTTTGGATTTAAGCAAATAAAATATAATGTACCAATAGTGAGCTTTAGAGGCTAGCTGTTTCCCTGTTTCAAGTCTTTGTGCCAAGCTAAGCTAACCAACTCCTGCCTGTAATGTCATATATAACTAACAGACATAAGAGTGTTATCTTCGCATCTAACACTCTCTATAAGAATGTTAACGCCAAAATGTCAAATTATTCCTTTAAAAACTGTTAAATTTAAGATAAGAATTACTCACTAAAACAGACTTTTTTTTTCTCCCAGAGGAATTTAGGCAATGTTTAAATTGCACCTAAGCATAAAAATGTTCCCCAAACACACAGATGTGCAAATATTCACTTTAAAAAACAAACAGGTCACACCTAACAATGGCATTATTTCAGTGTAACAACAGGTATATTAACAGATGGAAAAGAACTAAAAGAGCTCATATTTGCATCACATTCGTGCCGGAGACTGAAATTTGGAATTTCCTTTTTTCAAAATCAGTCAAAAGTGATTTTTTTCTTATCGTACTTAACACAGTCTTTGGGTACAAATGGGTTGGCACAATATTTTTGTACCTACAGTTCTTTTCACGTGGTTAATACACAAATTCTTACAGTGGAATAAAGCCAAGGTAAAGCTGTGTTACCAAAACCCAAAAGGGCAAAAAAATTAAATACTTCTGTTCTCTTTGGTGGCGTCTTTCCCTGCGACTGCCCGCCTGCTCTGCTTCAGAAACTTTGTCCAGAATGTTTTTCATTGAAAAAAAAAAAAAGTAATCAAATAACATAAAAACAATCATTTGGCCAAATAAGAGACGCCCCTCTCTTATCTCTAGAACACGGCGTCTGTTTTGTCCAGCATCATCACGTTTATATTTACAAACTTGTACATTGTCTTTCTTTATCAAACTGCTGCAACAGCAAAAAAATAGATTGTCTTCCTCTACAGCTGTTATAGTTTCTCCTATAATTACGGAATATAGATTTCCACAGCAGTACTTGTACTTGTATAATATATAGTATTCTACTTGTTGTATACTCCCTTTAGTCTATCAGCCTTTCACTTCTTAAAGGGGAGGTTTGCCTTGCGACTGATATGATTAAATGAATGTCAAAAGCTGCTTCTCTGTTTCTTTTGATACACTTACAAGTAATGATAAAAAACAACAACAACAAAAAGCCGTACTGTCGACTTAAGTGGAAGTGTGGCGATATGATGGTAGTGATGATAATAATTATGATGATGATGGTTTCTCTCGTTGCCGTTTAGAGTTGGTGAGGCTTCGACAGGCCGTCTTCACTCAGCTCAAACCTGCAGGAGGAGAGAGAGGCTTTTATTTTGGAAACTCGTAGTTTCGTCCATTTCCTAAATCAGGCTCTAACATCAGTGTTTTATTGGCGTCATCAAACTCATCCGCCAAAGCAATGTTTTATTAATTAAAATAACAGAATTATCAACGAGTACATTTGAGGAAGCAACTCTCACGGCAAAAATACTGCGAAAGTTGCCATGGAGCTGCAGATGAGTTTACATGATGTCAAAGGCGCAACAATTAATCAACTAGTTGTAAACTATTTAATCAAACAGAAAGAAAAGAAAAAGCCGAAATTCTCTAATTCCAGCTTCATAAATTACAGTAAACTAAGTTATTTCCGCTTGGGACAAAACAAGACACCTGATGATGTCATATAAGGCTTTAGGAAACACTCATCGACATTTTTACCATTTTCTGACGTTTTGTAGACCAAACAACTAATCAGTTAATCGAGAAAATAATTAACAAATTAATTTAATGAAAATAATCCTTAGTTGCAGCCCAACATGACGCATGTCCAGCAATTCAGAGTCAGACATGTCTCCTCTTAACCCTTTGAAACCTGAAGTGACATCACTTTTCTTGTGCTGCTTTCAGACGCCTTTCGCAAGTATTTACACCTTTGAACCCTGAGCAAATTGATGCAATTTCTTTCAAAAATATGGGGGGAAAAAGGCAATGAGCAACTTGGAAGGAAATGTCCCAAAGATTGCAAAAAATAATTGTTTTCATTAAAAAAAAAAAAAAAAAAAAAAAAAAAAACTCAGGAAAAATAAAAAGCATTAGAAGGCTTTTTCATTGAAGCAGCTGAACTCAAAAATCAAAACATTTTTCAGGCTTGAAGATTCATTCTGTACATGAAATAGCACTTCATGGAGATTGCTAAGTGTGTAAATACGTGACCTAGATTTTAAGTCATCTGATATCAAAATTTAGGCTACATTAATATTAGAACTGCTGACAAGAACATTTTGTTGCACGCAACATTTTTCCGCAAACATTTTGATATCAAAATATTTAATGTAATTTTGAACCAAAGGGTCACACAGAGGTATTAGTTTCCTTTGTCGAGCAGTTCAGCAGTGACTGTTTCGAACCCTTTCAGACAGAAATTGAAGCTTTTAGGATTATCAGTTCTGCAGTCCTGATAACAAAGACACACTTCTCCTTAAAGGGGGTCTTTTCACCCTCCCACAAAAGAGGGATTTTCCATAATAGCTTTGTGTGAGCTGATTCATTTGGTTGTTGTGTTCAGATGCTTGTACATTAAATGAAAAGTGGAAGATCAAAGACTAACCATTGTGTCCAGCCCTTACTGATGTCCTCATGGGTCAACTCCACCAGTACCTGATGAGAAAAGGCAACAGAAATAATGACTACCTTTAAATGACTGCATACATCTGAAATATTAAATTACAGTATCTTTTCACGACCAAACTAACCAACTATACTCGACGATAGTTTTTAAATGAACTGTTTTTAAATGATCATCAAAAGTCACAAATTCAAATCCTAAGCCCAGTTAAGGTCCGTACCTTTCCCAGAAGGCCTTTGTGTTTGGAGAGCAGACCTCCACTGTTCTTCACTGCGACATCCAGAGTCCGCCTGTGGAGCTCCACGAGGGAAACACTGAACTCAAACCTGAGCAGGCAGAGACAAGAAGAGCACACATCACATTTACAACTCAACCACTGAAACAAAACTGTGTTTAACAATAAAGTTATTTAACGATACAACTGAAAGCAGAACAGAGGGACTCACGTCTGATCGTAAATTGGATTGAGGGTTTTCTTGAACGTGTGAGTTTTCCTCCTGCCCGACCTCCGTTTGTCAGGAAGCAGGTAGAGGCGAACGTAAGGATCTGAGCCGTGATCTGTGAATGCTATCAGGTTTCTGCGGAGGTGAACAAATGCATATGATATGAGAACATTCACCTAGTAAAGAGGATTTTTGGAAGAAAAAAATGTGTCTGTACCTGCAGGCGTGCACGACCACGATGAGTTTGTTCCTCTGGGAGCTGTGTCTGACTGTCAGCTGGATCTCACCTAGCGGGAAATAACTGGGGCCTGAACCACTACGGAGAGAGGGAGGAGAAGTAAACCCATCAAAACCAGCACCTAATGTTCAAGCCTGTATTTTCATTGTGGTGTGAAAGCTGAGGATCAGTAAGGTAAAAGTTTCAGATCGGTAGAAATGTCCTCTCAAAGAATAAGTCTGGCAATATTCTATATTTTTACCTAATCCAATAACAAATGTATCTACTAACAAGTATTGTGTGTAATAAAGTCTGATGTATCTTCTTCCTTTGTGCCATATTTTGACTTAATCCCACATGCAGTGTCGTGTTGCCCCAAATACTTACTTGACCATCAAATGTAGATTAATCTGCCACTGAAAATAGTCCCCGACAAATGCACTATTTCCTCCCATTTGTTTGATAAAAACTACAGTGAGAAGCTGTTTCAGGAAGTTACTTAGCCATTTTTTAATGAATAAAGAATATATGTGATTTTTTTTTTTTTTTTTCCCCCGAAGTTTTAAATCTTCAGTAGGAACCAGTGGGCTTTGAGCTAAGCGTCACAGACCGGGGAGAAAAGTCATGTTTTGGTCTTTTAATGGGATTAAATTAAAATACCGCTGGCCTTATTGTATCTTTTTGTGTGTGTTCATCACAGACAAAATCAAACATTGAAATTTCAACATTTTTCAGGCAAATGGCACCACTCTATGCTCAAGGTAGAGTGTGGGATGAAAAGCATGACCATTGCATTCTTATTTTATTTTTTAACTTCCAGTAGGATCAGAGAGAAAAGTCATTTAACTCTACAGTGAAATTAGCACCTACATAACTTCACCCCTAGTGTCAGTGCTGAAATGGTAAGAGATGCCTGTCCTGGAGGTCAGCATATGTAGAGGCTCAATTTTAATTTACTTGAACTTGAACTTTAATTACTTTTTGCCAAAATAATTGTAGTGTCATAGAGTTATGTTGCTTTCACAGACTCAATGATCAGGTAGCATAAAGTCAAATGATGTTCCTGTGGTTTCCTGCTGTTAATATTTGCACCCTTTGCACAGAATTCGGCGGCTAAACCTTTGATTTGAATTATTGTGTTAGTTGGATTGACAGACAGATTGATTTATGATTGTCTGATACATACTTCTGCAGCTGCTGAAGTCTCTGCTGCAGCTCCTGAGCAGCGTAGGGGTTGGAGATATCTGAGGCGATGCTGGGCGTTGGTTCCTTGCCTCCAGCAAGGTACTGCTGGGAACCAGAGATAGCCAGGTTGGAGGTGCTCCTCCCAGTCTCCGCCAGGCCCTGACTTCCTCCTCTTCCACTGCCCTGCCCCAAGTCTGTGCTTCCAGGAGACCTAAAGGGGTCCTCCGCCTCCTTCCGTCGGTTCAGCAGGTCCTGGGCTGACACGGAAGAAGAGCGGGGGATGTCGGAGGTGGAGGAGGAGGGAGCTGCGGGGGAGCCAGAGGAGACGGAGGGCCGAGGGGTTTGGTTGCCGGAGCTGTTCTTGCGGACTTGCACGGATGATGGGGTGGAGTCTGAGGATGAGGAAGTGCTCTTATCCAAGCACAGCACCTGAAATAAAGCACATGGAGAGGAAAAATTATTGTATGCTGAAATTTTTTTTTCCAAGACCCAACATTTTTCCAAAGTCAAGCAAGAAAAAAGTTTCATACATCAATAAAGTTCTGCTCCATTTGCAGCCTTCCAGTAAAAAGGACAATATGTGAAACCACACGGCCACTTTCCTGCCCAATTTGGGATTTTAAAAAGCTTCTAACAGCTTGGAGCGAAAGTGAGCTAAACCACTTCAGGCGACCACTGCACACTGATCTAATGGCACCTTCACAAAGCACAAATTGTTTTCTGTAGCACTTAAGAGAACATAATCTGCAGGTTGTCCTCTTACCCGCAGAGCCATCTTCATCTTGAGGGTGCAGCTCGGTCCGGAGTTCCTCAGGGGAAAGCGCTGGTTCAGCGTCATGTCCTCGGCCTCCAGCAGGCGACTCAGAGGCAGCGTTAACGTCCCCAGTGAACACTCGTGTTTCTCATCCTTCACCTACGAGACACAGGGGGAACAAAAACGTAAGCTGTCTGTCACAACTCATACATCCCAGATTTAACTGCTTACTATTGCAATGAAATGATCTGCTGACAAAAGACACCTCCGTACCTCAACCTCCAATTCTTGACATTTGGGGTTATGGATGAGGAAGGTGAAGGATTCCTCCCACACAGGTTCATTAGTCTTATATCTTGTCTGGAAGAGGACACAACAGAGAGGAGTCAGAGGATAAAAAATAAATAAAGGGAACCCTAATCACATTACAGCCAAGTGCAAAACTGCTCATTTCTAAACAACTGAAGTTACTTTAAGGGACCAAAGTTGTGTAAAAACTGCTCTGTGTCTGAAAACAACAAAACATATGTAGACCCAGCAAATTGCAAAATTTGTTGTCTGCCAAGTGTTCAGTGGCAACAGACTTACAGTACAACTTTTAAGCTTTAAGATGGTGGATGCCATTATTTGACAACATAATAACCAACTTTTGCAGTCAAAGTGTCTTTTTTTCCCCCGAAAGGAGTTTTTTGGGGAGTTTTTCCTTATCTGCTGTGAGGGACCAAGGACAGAGGGATGTTGTATGCAGTGAAGCCCTCTGAGGCAAACTGTGATTTGTGATACTGGGCTTTACAAATAAAATTGGATTGAACTGAATTAAAAATTTCAACAACCTGTTTAATAGCAACCAACATGATTTACACTCAGACAAACTGAGCTAACATATCACCTGCAAGTATAGATGAGCATTTTGGGATTAGCTTAGCCTATTTGAACAATATCAACATGTGTCTGTGTGCTAGGTACACAGCTGGAGTCACAACGTGGTAAGCCTTGCTTAGCATAAAGACTGGAAGCTAGCCTGACTTGTTGCAGTTAAATTTTGCACTACTTGTGCTATGTCCACTGCACACATGTATATATGTATGTACAGTAAATCTAATAATCTAACTAGCTAGAATACTAGATTTCCTACCTAAAAGCCTTGTCTATAAGGTTTTCTAAAGATCATGGATTAACACATTTTAGCTTTTTGTTGAATTCATACACAAACTGAAGTTTACAAATGGAAAACTGTGGTTTTATTCCACAAATTATTGGTGGTAATTAGTGAATTTGTAAAGATTTGTCACCTAATTTTGAATTTTGGACCAATCCAGTAGTTGTTTCCCCCTGTTTCTAGTCTTTATGCTAAGCTAAGCTAGCAACGTCTTGACTCCTGCTTTGTACTTAATGCACAGACTAAAGATGCATATCCATCCTCTCATCTCATCCTTAGAACAAAAGCAGGTAACTAAATTAAGTATAAGTTATTTCAGAGTTACATTGGCTATAGTTTAAATGCTTTTTTAAATAGGAGGATACAGGAAATTCATATCACTGAATGAATTGATGGTGGTGGGTATGAATGTGGATCACGGCTTGGTCTCACCTTGCTCTCGTAGGACTTGTGTCCCACTGTGAACTGGACAAACGGACTGGGATCGCTGGTCACTTTTTTGCCAGACTGCCGGGGAGAAAAACACAGGTTTTACAAACAAGACAGAGCCATGCTAGCATTTATGACATTTTGGAATTTTACTTTGAGAATTTCTTTTTTTAACTACATAAAAACATTCAAAATTATTTGACAACTATTTCTTTAGAGTTCAATTAGCCACGGATGTCTTTAAAAAGATGCAGTGATGAAGAATATGAAGCCTCGCTTTGGTAATCTGCTCTGAGGTGAATGAGTTACAGCATCTTTTTAAAGTAAAGTAATCCGACTACACTTGTATTAGTCACTAACCAAACATCTAAAATGTTAATTTCACTGTTAAATGTTTTTACAACATGGCTGTCAACAATAAATTAAGCCATACTGTACGTTGTGAGCACTAATAATTTGCATTTTGAGCTAATACACTTGTCACATTTTAGCACCTGATGGCAAAATGTGAAACTTTTTTATGGAGGAAGGAGTTAAGAATGCAAAAGTCTCTCTAGCCCCAAACCAATAAGTCTGGAAAGTACACCAGATCAGTTTAAAAGACAGGATTAATTCAAAGTTTCAGAATCAAAAGTATGAGTGTAAATGTACTTTAGACAACAATGTTGTTATTTACAACGCACATTGTTAGACACAGCACACAGTTTTAGTAAACAAACATGATTAGTGGAGTTTGTTAATGATTACACAACAGCAGTCAGTAAGTAAATTCAGTTCCAGTGACTGACATCAGCCACAAAGCCGCTTTGAATGCTGCAGCAGCGCCCCCTGGTGAGCACAACGCCCAGTGAGCATTAACTCTGCTCAAATCAACAAACTTTCTCCCAACAACATGTTTCAAGATGTAAACTTGAAACAGAAGAACTGTTTGCTCTTTAATAAGAAAGTTTATCTATACTTTCTAACGTAAATAGTCTTCAAGTCACACCAACCAATTACAAATATGTTATTTTGGTCAAAAGTTATATCTTTACTCATATATTTAATCAGTTTCGGGACCTTTATGTGTAAATTGTATAAACTACACTTAAAAAGAACTGTATAAACAGGTACAAGGACGTCTATGGCGATGTAGTCAGCATTTATTTTTGCAGCAGCAAAAAAAAAAAAAAACAAAAAAACAACCTATTTCAGAATTAGACATTTGCATTTATGCAGCTGTTAAAGGACTTAATATGTACTTACTTCAAACTACAATGTACACTATATGGCCAAGGATGTGGAGACACTTTTGTGCACCATTAAAGGACACCTTGCTGCTATAGCATGCGATGCTATTCTATACAACAGTGTGCTAACAAATTTGTGTTTTGTCTCTTTCCTGTTTCAACATGACAATGTCCCTGTGCAACAAAGCCAGCTCCTTTAAGGAAATGGTTTTCCCAGTTTGGTGTGGAAACACTTGGCTGGTCTGCACTGAGCCCTGACCTCAACCCCACCAAACACCTTTAGGATGAACTGGAAGCCAGATCTTATCATCTAACATCAGTGCTAGACCTTACTATGCTTTTGTGGCTGAATGGGAGTAAATCCCTGCAGCCAGGTTCAACATGTGTTGAAAAGACTGAAACCAGAAGAGTGATTGCTGTTGTATGTTAGTAGCCATGTTTATGGAATCACATTTGGGTGTAATATTTGGGTGTCCACAGACTTTTGGCCATACAGTGCAAGTATGAGCTGAATATGTGAGTCTATGAGCCTGTGTGAACACATGTCACTGTTGTCCTCTGTGTCCCTCCTTGGTGTCTGAGCGATAATGGGTGTGCTTCGTTACAGTGTCGTTACCTTGATGGCCTTACTGATCGAGGCCTTCTTCAGCCCCGCTTGGTTGAACTCTAACGGATTGCGCTTTGATTTTTCCCCAAGGACAAGGCAGGAGAGAGCAAACAACACACACACACACACACAAACACGCACACACACACACCAGCAGGTTATTAGGGAAAAGAGGGGCATGCAGGGAGGAGGATGAGGAGAAGGACAGAGCACACCAGGACCGCCAGCATCACCAATCGGGACATGATGAGACAGACAGAGAGACAACAAGGATGATCACATGGTTAATGTCATTCCCCAATCAAACCTGGACATGAGGTTAAAACAAGAGTCCAACCAATACTGGATTTATGAGGCCGATATTGATTTAAAAAAAAAAAACCTAACAATGTTACATTGCAACAGTTACTGCAAACTATATTTGTCATTTACATAAACATGTATTTTGCCAACGATCTCTCTTAAAGAGTTGTGGCAGGGGTTTATATTGAGGCAGAAGTTTTTCCAGTTAAACAATAAACTCAAAGACAAAAGCACATCTAGAAAGTGGAAATTTAATTGTTATAAATATCAACTATATTTTAAAATACAGCAAATATATATTACTCTTAAAAGTAAAATATGCAGCATATGTTTTGTGTGCATATATTTATGCCTATACAAAATATCTGCTACAAACCAAAGTCAGCCAAAACATATTGGTTGGACTCAACCACAGCATGGGATGGGAGTCATTGATGGAGAGAGAGCAAATGAAGATCAAATTGAAAGGATTATTCTGATGATAAGAGACGCAGCAACGTTTTTTTGTTATGCTGATAATGGGTGACATTTATACATTTATACTGGTATGAAATCCATTGATAATACCATGTAGTATGTCACAGAGTTTTATAGACTGCAAAGAATCAAACAAAAGTCATAAACAAAAATCATCTCTGGTGTCAGACTCTGTGACACCGTGGTCACACTCGTATTTTCATCTTCATTGTCCGATCACACTGGGACACATAACACAGTTACAGTATGTATGCTGAGTCAGTGTGCGTCAGAATTAATGAAAAGACAAGTGTGACCACTGGGTGTTTGTAAAAAAAAAAAAAAACAACAGCAAAATGACACATTATATATCTGACTNCCGATCACACTGGGACACATAACACAGTTACAGTATGTATGCTGAGTCAGTGTGTGTCAGAATTAATGAAAAGACAAGTGTGACCACTGGGTGTTTGTAAAAAAAAAAAAAAAACAACAGCAAAATGACACATTATATATCTGACTGGACAGTCTGATATTATTGAAATGTGAAAATGGAGTTGAATTAAACTTGTTTTTAATGAAACAATACAGAGCTTCATATTTCTTCCCTCAAGCTCAGCTTTAATTCATCATGGAAGAATGTTGGATCAGTGACGGGATCAGAGGTTAAGATTTTTAAGTAATACACAGACTGAGGTAAAATCATTTCCTATCAGAACAGTCTGTGCATTCCTTTCAAAATAATAAAATAAAACTGCTTTAGTTTTTCATGGAGCAGTAACCATGTGCTGCCTCCTGGTGGCAGAGTCGGGGTGAACTGCCACAGAGGAGACTGATGGGAAAACGTGTGAACACACAATGGGTTTATACAGAAAGGATGGAGGGAAAGCAATCCACAGAGAATTCACCCTCCCTGCTCTAAGTGTCTCATCAAAATGCACTCCTTCCTCTCAAATAAAGCGTTACATAAAACTGACCTCTGACAACGACATAAAGTACAAACAGTTCCTAAAGACTGTTTTAAGTTGCCTGAGAGGTGCCAGTGGTTGAGAGCATCTGGGGCTTTCTGAATATGTTTGTGAACTGCTTATTCAAGGTCTTGTGAATTTTTGAAAACTGTGAGAAATATTCATCAACAACAGTTTTTATATGATGAAAAAACTGTCTCTAAATTTCTTTATATTATTGTGAATTAAAAAAGAGTAATTAAAACTTTGACAATATCTCAATATTTTTGTTGACAAATAGAGATTTGACTTTTTTGTCCGTTTTATTTGAAAATGTAATGTATTAAAGCTCTTTGCCGGAGATGATTTCAAACAGTCAAATTTAGCCTTACTAAAACTGGACTAAAATGTTTGAAAACTTTTGTCAGCTAAAACATTGACTAAGTTTACGTGCACAAAATATTCCGATTTTTGCCCGTGTTCCGGAAAAGACAATATTCCTACTAAACTGTTTACATGTCAAATGAAAATGAATATCCCATTAATATTCCTGTTTACTTGCAACTATGCATGCTCTGATTAACGTGCCCTAATATGTTGTTTATCACGTCAAAATACAGAGAAGTAGAACAGCTGGAGACACTTATGTTTTTTTTCTTTCTTTGCATCAAAATAGGATTTATTATCAGAGTTTCAGCCTCCCTCTCCCATTCCTTAAATCACCAACTTCAAAAGGTTGCCCATTTCCATAAACCTGTTAATATCCAAGTCTTACAGAATGTTTACAAGTAGGTGTGTTTCTCCTTCTGACCAGAAATATGGGCTTTTCTTCTGGGCATGCATCTGTACACCAGCCTTGCAAACTCCTGGCTAGTTGTTTTGTGTACAGTGCATGCATAACAACACAAAGAGCTGACTGTAATCAGGCAAGAGGCTCTGTGTTGCAAATGGCAGTAAAAACCCCAAATATCCCAATATTTGGGATAGGCCTTATTCGGAATATCCAAAGCGAATATGCTGTTTATATGACCCATATCAAGTTCAGAATACTGTCATATTCTGAATAATAGTGGAATATTAGTGTGCATGTAAACGTAGTCAGTGATGCCTAAAATGCCTTTCCGTCACCTGAAACATTGTTAAAATAAGAAGGATGAAGTTGAGCAAACATGTCTAACACTCACACAGATCTCAGGAATCAAGACTACTTTAAGATGAGTGCATCAAAATTCTTATCTAGTATTTTTTGTTTTGTCAGTGAGACACCTATAGAACATAAAGTAAGAGCTGCACCTCTAGAAAAGCAAAGATAGAGCAGTATTGATTGTTTCATCCTTTTGTAAACTTTTGCTCTGTTAAAATTCAATCTGTGCTGGCAGTGAGGCAGAAAAACATCAACACAACTTTTTTTTCCAAGAAGAAAATGAGTGCCATTGATACAGAGAATGAGCTCTGGCGAGGCTCATCTTATTAGAAGCACAGCCAGCGCCTCCGCCTTCCAGAAAATAACCCATCTGATGAAACTAGATTAGTGGAAACAATGTACAATGTGTCAACTAATTCTGTGAGATCAATAATTCCTTATGAGGGAAAATAACAGAGGAAGGATGCTTTTGATCGCCCTAAAACATTAAACCCTTGATGTTGTTTGCTTATTTTCTGGTCACATTTTTCTATCACGTTCCTCAGCTTTTTGGAATCAGTCTAACTTTAACAAATAACACTCATAACAAGTAATGATATTATGGAACTCATGCACTAGTCGGGATTCATGCTCATCAGGCAAACAGTTCTCTGCAAACACAAGCAAACGTAACAGCAAAGGAACATGACCTCGGACTGAGGTAATCACACCTTGGCACTGGCCAAACTACTCTAGGATGCAGAAAACAGCCAGCGGACTCACAAATAAGGTCCTATAGAGAGAGGCAGTGTTCTCGCAAAACACAAGGCCCGCCGCTCGCCTCTCTTTTAAGTAGCCAGAGCCCAAGTTCCCCTCGAAGACGCTCTTCAGAGGGGGAGGAGGTGAGGTGGAGAGAAGAAGCAGAGAAGAAGAAGAAAAGGCTGAAAAGAGGAAGGTGAGGCCTGCACTACAGAGTTCAAACACTTACATATAAACTTATCTATACTAAGAAATACTAGAGTAGACAAGATAGACTTAAAAGTGCTGTGACAGTTCAGTTACCACAAACAAATGAGACCACTGCTGAGTAAATGCATACATAAAGTAGCACCCAGAGTTCTTGCCAAAGCAGGAAGAGGACGCTGTTTTTATAATACAAGTAGATCCATTTGTAACACTAATAGATCTTAAGAGTCAAATCAATTTCTACAAGATCACCCAGGCATAATGCACAAAATGACTGTAAAACAAATTACTTAATTACTTTTTCAGAAGCAATGCAAAATGTATTGTTATATTATCAAGATTTAAACCACTAGATTCAAATAAAAGCCTCATGAACTGTATCAGAATATTATTTTTGTGCCATGTGCAGAGTCAGTGAGCTTAACCAGACTGCAATGCTCCTGATGGACAATAAACAAAAGCTCAAGAGCTTCTTTGATGCATGTTCCCAGAGTAACTTTCAGTCCTATGGACAGGCACTTCTATTCTTAGTTGCACTTACACTGTGACTTACAGAACTGATTCAACTGCTGCACTAATTGTGACACAAACTAACTCTGACAGCAGTTTAATCAGCTTCCCGACTTTTTTGTATTCATGTAAATGTTCATTTTGGTGTATTAAACAGATTGAAATGGAAATTTAAAAAGGCGCAATACTTGAGACGAGAAAAACACATGGACACAAATAATAATGATAATAACAACATATTGCCTTTCTGTCATGGATTTAGCACAGTTACAACAGATTTTCCTTTTATTTGATTATTGCAAATTTATCTTATCTTATCTTATCTTATTAGTAAAAGTCCTCTCTCTACTGCAAATTTGGGATGAGATGCAGTGAAGAACAGAAAAGAAGTTCAGAAAAGAAAATAAGTGATGGACAGAGGTGTCCAGACTGTATGAAGTGTAACCAACAAGCAAAAACCTGACTGGAAAATACACAATCCAAATCATGTTTGTTACATACTACCTGGAGCAACGGACAGGTGGAAAATCAAGAAAAACTCTTCTTAAAGGCATGAAAGTATTTGACCATACAGCAACAAAAGTAAAAACACTACAGCTCCAGTTTATGTAAGAAAAATAAAAACAATATATGAAAATTTTGGGATGATAAAATAAAAAATCAGAGAAAATACATCAGTTTTACTTAATGTCTCATAAATCTGACTTTGAGTATTTCTTTTCTTATCAATCCCAAACTTGTATATATATATATATATATATATATATATATATACATATGGAAAATGGGTTTAAATAAAAAAGCTATACATGCGCCAAAGAAAATAAACACGTTTCCATCCCTACATGGCAACCTGTAATGATGACAAATGGAAAGTTCAGAAGGAGTCGACAGGCTCATAAACATCAGCCTCCACATGCTTTCCTTAAATGAAGCATCTGTAAATGACCATTTTCTTCACCTGGGCTTAACAAATATCTGGAAATCATTACTGCAGGTGCACGTTGGGAAGTTCAACCAGACTGACTTACCGGCAGGTTTCTGGCTGAATCAAGGAAGACGACCAGCAGCGCAGACGACAGGCCATCATTGGCTTGACCACGATCAGCTTTGATGCTCATTAGTGCCTGTGAGGAGAGAAGAACTGATAAATAACTGATTGGTTTTTGGTAAAACTGGTCCTGCGAGGCTTCACGTGAAGAATGTGGCACAAGGTTCAGGCGAGCTGGAGGTTAAATGTCCATCACAGGTTCCCCAGAGCCTAATATGACATCTTAATCATTTATATGAACTGCATAAGTTGAGCAGTTTCTTTAAGTAAAGCAATGGCTCTGTACCTGGTCCAACTTCTCAGGTGTGGGCAGCAGAGACAACCACTCCAGTTTGAGGTGCAGCTTCCCTGTAGCCACGTCTTCCATCACAAACCACTGTAGATAAAGAAATGTCAGTTGTTAATATTAATGGCAGAATACTCAAGGGTTCTTCAGACATAGAAGATGCAATAGCTTTTTTTCTCTAATGATTGTTCATACATGACAGTCTGGGAAGAAAACAGCACATTATTGTCCATATCAGAATAAAAAAACATAATATTAGAACCCACAAATGTCTATTTACAATTTTAATTCAAACTTATTTGAGGTCTGTAGATCAAAATAGTCTAAATCTCTCCCTTCTTTCAATGAGATGAAGAACAATGGTGGTTCTGCTTTGATTTAATTAATTATGGCAATACATGACTTTATTATAAAGGTACTTTATTTAACTTAATTATGACAGTAGCTATATTGTATATAATGTGAGCAATAAGGCAATCTATTTGTTTAATGGTATTTGGTCTGTACTGGTTGGTCATTTTAAAAAAAGGAGAAAATAAATGTCACAAAATTAAATTTCTGAAGCTAGAAAAAAATCATTAAAAAAAGAACTGGGTAGCTGGTGTGAGCATTAATATGCTGAACATGAATTATGGCTGAAAAGTTGGGGAAAAAAAACAAAACAAAAAAAAAAACAGGTATAACTTACAAAAACTTTAACTTTATCAACAGAACCTCAAATAAACTTGCTTTATCTAAGTATTTGAGTCTAAAATGGAGCTGACTGCACTGAGAGGAGGAGGAGATGTAGATTACCTCATCGACCTTCTGTTCCTTCTGGAGCTCGGCCACGTCGATCACCAGACTGAAAAACAAGTCACAAACAACACAAAAGTTTCACTGAGCGAGGCTGACTCATCGCGCTGCAGTTTGGCTGCAGTGTCACGACAGACTGTTTCTCACACGGCGGCTCAGTTAATGGGCTCTGGTGGAAATTAAAGTCAGATACACAGCGCTGCACTCATTAAACACCACCGTGGATTCACCCATCACTTTCTGGGGCCCTGTCCTTTGATGGAAAACTACCATCTGGTAAATGGAGTGTGAAATCCTATCACATACAGTGCAGGCTGTTTATGACAAATATGATTTGTATAAGACGTGAGAAACAAAATATGCAAAGCAAAGAATGTACTAGTTAACCCATAAACTACCGAAACTTTGACACTGTTTACACTTAGTTTTAAGATGTGTTTTGGTGATCTGAACATAAGTGGAAAGCCGAGACACATCGCTGCTCACACCTGTGTCTATCATGTGTCTCCAGCGACAACCTGTATACATCACTTATGCTAGATGGTCTATCCTTAATCATCCCTTAAAAAGTGCCTTAACTTATGTAAACTATTTAGACATTATAAGCAAAAGGAGACAGACATGTAATGTTTAACAATGGTCAGAAGACGTAGAGAGGTTTAGGTTCTGGCAATAAGGAGCAGTTTTGTTGTCTTATCAGAAGCTGTACCTTCCCAGGTAGTCGTCTTTGTCAGTGTCTTCATCAAACAGCTCAATCTCCACATTCTGTGCTGTATTTTCATGCATCAAGGCCTGAAAATACAAATAAACAAATTCATATGACCTTCACTCACATACACACACACTGCTGTTAAAGTGCTAGCACTTTACTCCACGTGTACCAGACAGGAAGGTTCTTTATTTGATGGGATCCATGTATGCTGTGTGTATCGTTGGATGCATGAGGCCAAACTAAAATTTAACTTATTCAATAATAGAAAAATCTAAATAATAAAACATATATACTCAAATTTCCTTCCAAAAGAAACCCTCTGTCAGAGCGTGTGGCTCACCTCGTATACTTCATTCCATTTCGGGTGGACGGTCTCGTGGATGACCTTGCTCTGGAAGAGCTGGGTCCCAACCTGGATGACTCCGTATGGGTCTGACTTGCCTTTGATGAGCCCTCCTAGGAACTTGTCTTTACCCAGCAGGTCCTGGGCCTCGATAAAGTGGATCCTCAGGACACCCTGAGGAGACAGACGAGTAACAGAGAGTGTGAGATGAAGCTAGACCAGAAAAAGAGGGAGTAAAAGAGACACTGGGGATACAAACAGACCATCTTTGAACTCATTTGATATCTTATTTTTTAATATGTACAATAAAATTTGAACCCAAATATGTGTGGACCTGTGACAAAAGAGGACAACTGGCACCCACATATGCCTCAAGGCTGAATCCAAAGGTCAACTCTGAGTGTTGTAAAAGATCTTTGGCAATTTGAAAGTTATTTAGCAGTAGAAAGCTAACCTGAGGGGAAATAATAAAAGCTTCACTTCTTGCTCATTAACAAGAGGATGAGAAGTTAATCTGAAACCTAAAGGACACTGGAAATTACATCAGACTTAAAAGCTCTATCATGGTGACGCAAATTAGTGGTTCCTCTGTTGATTAAAACTTAAGTCATGAGGGGTGTGAGAGTAAGTGGGGTCTTTCTAGTTAAGTTTCTCAAGCAGGCCCATGTATAATCAAAGACATGTGAGTTAGCTTTAAGCTAATTTGAATTGGAGCACCATTGAGCAGGATGTAGAATAAAAAACAAAGCACAGAGTATTAATTTAAGACCTTTAAAGTGACAATGGGCAGTTGATGATGATTACAATGAGCAGCAGCTGACGTTCAGACATTAATGATCAAAGGAAAGTTTGGGATTTGGGAACTTTTTTTCAAACAAAGCCACACTGTTATCAGTAAAAATAGTTAGTCATTTTAATAGTATAATGCAATAAATAATAATTTTCATTTTCACTTTCACTTTCCAAAGATATAAATCTAACCTGGCATTGCCAAACCAAATTGCAGATGCAAGTTAATCTGTAACCTCTCAGTTCATTTTCAATTTCCAAGGGGCATCAACAGCCTTAGACTAAAATGCCTCTGGACGTATTAGGATAGACCTACAATCAATCAAAGTAATGAAATGTGACATAGCGCTGAGTGGCAGACAAATAAACAGACCACAGTGTGTACAGATGAGCTGTGATAGTGTAGCATCAATGTATATGTAAGCAAGTCACATCAGAATTTCAAAAATAGTACTTTAACAGAAAGTTCAACATCAGCGGCAGCCATCTTGGTTGTTTTCGAAAATGCCTCAACAGTGCTCCTCTTTACTAAGCTACGTTTCTCGCCAACGTGCCACCGGTTCGAGGCTGCATGAGCCAAAAATGAAGTCATAATATATTCTGTGTCAAGTGTGAAGGCTACACTTGCTGTCAGTCATTGTTTCAATCTCGCCCCATATTAGATAAACAGTTGTGATTGGAGGGTTGAAGTAAAACATGAGAATCAGCGAGCAAATTCGGCTAACAATATAAAACAGTACAGAGTAGAGAATCATCACATCTGAAACAAGAGGACAAATTCCTTATCAAATCATTTTCAGTCAATCAAAAGATTTATCAATATGGGCGTATTGCTTTAAGACCATGGGAACTATGTGAGTGTGTATAATACCTTGGGTATTGGGAAGCGTAGCTGGGCCAGCTGGGCCTCTCCCACCAGAGGGATGGTGATGCGGTTGGGCAGGACCACAAAGTTGTAGATGATGTCCTGGATAATGTTGTCACACAAACCACTGAGATAGATGGATGGAGGAAAAGAAAGAAGAGATAAGAGGGGTGAAGAATGGAGGGAGATTATGAAGAAGGTAGAAAGACAGAGGGAGGGAGAATATTAATAAAGAATAACCTTAAAACATGTATATTTTTTTCTGAATGATAAATTTGTGATTGTGAAAAGGATTTCCAGCTGTTTATTTTTTGCCCTGCAGAATCACGCCTGCTCAAGCAAAGGGTTAAAAATCTGCACCGGTCTATATGTCTGCATACATGTAACAAGCCCTGCACATGTCTAAAACACACACACGTGTATCAACAAGTTTGCACCAACACATACAGTATACTCGTCTCTGGTTCCAGACACTATTTATATAAGATACACACACACTGAAAGACGAGGGCTGCAGCTTCCTGACTGATCCTAACAGGAAACAACCAGCATGTATATTGAGACGCCACTAAACCCTGGCTGCAATCACAGCTGGTGTTTAGGCAGCCTGACATGAGACACTGTAACAGTAGTGTGGTATGTGTGTGTATGTTAGAGTGTAAATAGCTAGGTTGCACATGCACGCCACGGGATACATGTTTCTAATGGCTGATGGAATTCTGATAGGGGTGTGGGAATACATCAGTTTTTTCCATGTTCACGTTACTTTGGACACGCCACAGAAAACAATGTAATTCATTTTAAAAGAGATCATTTTAGAGCTTCTGAGTTAAACTGGTGATTGACTGAGAATTTATTGGCCACTATTTTGATATTCAGTTAATAATTTTGGTCATATTTTCAAGTAAAGATGCCAAAAAAATGTGAGAATTAGATGCTTTACTTCGTCATACATGACATTAAAGCAAAATATATTGACCGTTCAACGAAAACAAGAAATTGAAGGTGTCACCCGGGAAACGATGTGACTTTTCCACTATTTTCTGACATTTTATAGACACATGAGTTAGTTGTAAAAGCGATCTTCAGAGTCATCGATAACAAAAATATTGTTTGCAGCTTGAGATCACTTATTTGTTTGAGAGTAGGTCCAATGAAAACTGATGACAGTGTTAGAGTAACAGGGACAGTGTTTAAGGAAAGAGATGTTGAAATCAAAAAATTAAATACATTTTTATCTCCTGGGGTGATGGCAGAAATCTGACAGGCTGAAATCTTACAACCTGAGCAAATTCAACCACATCACTTTTTGCGTGATTAGAGAATATCACCACCACCAATACAAACTGGTTAACAGGTTGTATGGCCTGTGTATAGCTGACAGGACTTTTGTACAGTTTGCATGGACCACATAAACAAAACACCTAGCTGATATTTGGTCTCATTTCCTCTAGAGGGCAGCAGCAACCTGTGCTAAAACACAGCTGCAGCACCTTACTACAGAAATACATTCCCCCTGTAAGAGCTGAACCTGGGTCAGTTTCAGATTACAGTTTAATATGAGTGCAAAGTTTATTTTAGCCGATTTCTGGTCTGCCCATTAACCAAACACCCAAGGGTGACCCAGGTTTTCCTGCTGCTTCAGGGCAAATTGCAAATCATCTCTGACGACATGATGAGCACTCTCACACTGACACACAGGAAGAGAGTGAGAAGGGTGGGGTGAGGGCAGGTCTTTAGCACGATCACTGCAGACACAGGCACACACACACACACACACGCTGGTGTTTTCCTACAAACTTGTCAAACAAGGAAAGCCACATTTTACAGGGCGGAGTCTTTTGGAAACCGCAGCGAGTTTCTCTGCTGAAAACAAACAGTAAACCAGCAGCAACAGGTCAATATAGAGGAACACAGTTAGCAGTGTGGTAACAGTGCTCTGTGGGACGGCCACCTGCAGGCTGTTGTGTTGTTGTTGCATGGCGTCTTTCTGCATTTAAAATAATGGGTGGAAGTGCAATAAAAAACAAACAATAATACTAAAGTCTGGGTTGAAAGTCAGATTTTAGAACAGTTTCAGCTTTAACTGTCTCATGCTTGCTGCTTGGCTCTATGTTGGTCTACCACTTTGATCCAGACTGAAATGTCTCAACAACTACTGGGTGGAAAATTTTCATCAGACTTTGGTGAGCTCTTGACTTTTTCCCTCTAGCGCCACGTTGAGGCTAAAATTTATAGTTTTGAGTGAAATGCCTCAACAACTACTGAACCAAGTGCCATGAAACTTAGTTCGCACATTCCTGTTCCCTTCAGGATGAATCGTAATAAGTTTGGTGATCCCCCTCACTTTACATCTAGCACAGAAATCAGCCCATCAGTCTCAGCTGTACTTTGTTTTACTTTACCTCTTATTCAGATACGTTTTCTTAACTCTTCACACAGCAACACACCGACATCACACAATTGGCCAAATATTCAATTTTCTATCTTTGCTCCACTTGTACAGACATTATGTTTTCTCTCTCTGCTCCTCTGTATCGTTCTGTATCCACATTAAACACAATAAATAAAATAAAGTCCCCTTTTACTGTATGTGTGCATGTAATTGAAAGAACATCAACACCAGGCTATGTCTCCATGTGAGATTACAATCAGCTGTGATTGTGTGACACAACTTAAATCAGCTACTCCTTAATGTTTCAATGATCTGTTCATTTGAAAATGCTTATCAGCTGTGTTAATATAGCTTCTGGGATGCTGTTGGTGCACAAGCAGAGGCTTCATACTGTATGTAAAGTTTTGAGCATTAGGTCTTTATTTCTGGCATGCTGTGTGCAAGCATTTGTAAATAAGTCAAGACAGATCCATCCTTTTTGTACTGGGTAAGCTTGAATGTAAAGAAAATGTAAGCAGTTTAATAACAGATACATAGCACAGATAAATGTTGTGCTAATGGTGTTTATGAGTTTTGAAATTGTGACTAAAGAGTGGACAAAGGATGTTTGTGACTTAAAAAATAAGTTTTTATTGGTAAATGTTAGCATGCTAAACTATGATAATGAACATGGTAAATATTATACCTGCTGAACATAAGTATGTTAGCCATGTCATTGTGAGCAGATTAGTACAGTGGCATTAGCATTTAGCTACAGCTTCACAGATGCCACCTCTGGATCAGCCTCTGCTGGAGTGAACCACACAACAAAATGTGTACAGTTACATTTGTAGGGCTGATATTTTTTAAATATCATGAATGTTAATCTGGACTTGTATGAGGTTTTGGTAACTCTGGAAGGAGACCTTAGGTTCTGGTTTTACTTCAGCTCCAAAAACTCTTGAAATGAAACCTCAACTGCTGTCTGAGGCATGTGCACTAGTTTTTTTGTTTTTTTGCAATGCATTGACAAGCAAATTACAAAGACACTACTACAGCTGCAATGACTAGCCGGTTAATCTGTTAGTCAATCGACAGAAAGTTAACTGGCAACTACTTTGATCACTGAATAATTGTTTAAGTCGTTTTTCTAAAGCCAAATATATGCTGCTTTGATGTGTATTAAATGTGAGAATGGGATGCTTTTCTTTGTCATACATGATTAACTGAATAGCTTTAGATGTTTTGGACTGTTGGTTGGATTAAACATACCTCTGGGAAATTACACCGGGCATTGTTTACTCTCTTCTGTCGTTTTATCAGCGATGCAATTAATCAAGAAAATTAAAGGCAGATTAATCCATAATGAAAATAATCATTAGCTGCAGCTCTGGCAGTGATAACAGGTGTAGTGTTGTCGTCAGTGCATATTTTTACTGTCAAATCTGAAGTTTAGTGCTGCCGTGTCTTCCTTGAGGCTGACGCAGAACTAAAAGAAATCCCATCTTGAAATGTTCCTTCCTAATCCACCCAACATCACATCTCTGTCTGCAGCGGCTCTCCTTTCATAATCACGTTTCTATAAATACCAACACTTAGCGGGGAAAAAATAAAGGTCATAATCCATTCTGTGATCCGCTGGTTAATGTAATGGTTTCAGCAGCACAGCCTGAGAGCCTGATAGACCGCTCCGGCTGCTCGTCCACTGGGAATGTCTCTTCAAAGCACCGGCTTCATTTTGTCATTATACCAAACTGGAAGGATGTGCTTCTGCACGCTCCATAACGTCCTGAGTACCCAGCATGCTTTTAGTTCTCCTACTGTTGAGAGTTCACATTAATCATATGTGGTATTTTCTGACAAGGGCAAAAAAGAAATGCTTTTCTCTAACCTATACCAGCTTTGTAAAAGCATCCCAGATTCTGTTTAACGACTCTTTAGTGATGTTTCTATCAACATTTTGCAGAAGCATATTTCCATCAAATATATTCTAGTGAACATGGCAGCATTACATAATTAATGACAGACAGTATCAAAGTTAAATTCAGTAGAGTAAGATTCTTTATATGTAGTTGTGGCTTTCTGGTAGAGTGCAGGCCTATAATGTTGAAAGGCAGCAAAAGAGAGTTTTATCTACAGTAGAAGAGGAAGGATGACAGCATCTCTTTTTTCATATGCAAACTCTCTGCTTGCAATATTTAAGCTTTTCATAACATTTCTGGCATTTCTATCTATCATTTTCATGTACAATTCAAATTTGTGCATTGAAAAAAATCTGCTCAATCTGTGTTAGGTTTTATATTTCATCTTATACTTTGGAATAAACAGATAAAGAACCAGTTAGTTTGACAAAGCTGTATAAAGAGAACTAGATGATGTGGGATTAAAGGTTCCTGGTCCACAGTTTTTACAGATGTCCCTTTTTTAGCAGCAGTGTTTGGGGAGATGCATTTTGGACACAAATGAAAAAATAATTCTGGTTTCAAACTTTTGAGAACAATGCAAGTGTTTTATAAGGGAGGAAATACAATATTTGCGTTTTTTAGTCCTCAAGATAAGTAACCCACAATGCAAACATACCTTTTGTTTGTTAACAAAAGAAAAAAAAAACTCCACAGAGCAAATGTAACATTTCCATGAGCTCAACAGACCAACTCAAAACTTGTTTAATGGAAAACACAAGAATGAAAATGGAGGAGGATTTTCCTTCTTGCAAAAATACTTAAATACTGAGTCAACTATGATAAATGCTACTGTATATGGCACTCTGTCTGCACTATGCAGTCACACTGTGCGTCATTTGAATGAGAAATTTGAATTCATCCTCTCTGAAGTCATTTCATTGCCGTCATAATGTGCCTAACACTTGCATTGGCAAGGGTCCAGTTAAACCATAACAATATTTTCATCCAATCTAATATGAAGTTGAAATATTCCCACAATGCAATGTCAGAAGACGGGTAAAGAAATAAACATTTACAGAGCATTGCAGCTGAATATTGATCCTAAATAACAACTGCTTATTGTGTATTATTTTATGTGGGAAACCATGAAAGAATCAGTGACATCTGCAGGGTCAGAGGTCAAAGGTCAAAGGTACGAGGTAACAGTGACCAGTATATGTATATGTGTTTGTGTGGATGTGTGTGCATTATGTGGGCTGCATATAGTACACATAGGATGTGCACAGTGTGTGTGTGTGAGAGTACGTCCACATGAAGACAAAATAGACACAGTTATGACATCATGTCTCAATTACACACACACACACACACACACACACACACACACACACACACACACATTCCTTTCGTAATGATGGCCAGGTGGCTTCACACAGTTCTACAGGGGGCTAGCTGGCTATTATGGACAGCAGCTCTGTGTGTGTGTGTGTGTGTGTGTGTGTGCTTAGGATGTGGCTGCTCGGCTCTTAACAACAAAGTAGATTAATTCCAGTTCAAACTAATGGATGCACAGATCAACACATGACACACAGTCATGCAATGCAAATACACTAATTCAAGATACACACACACACACACACACACACACACACACACTCATGAGACTTCAACACAGTCATCGCACATTAGATGCAGTTGCTTACTTTAGACCAGGAATGTCCAGCATGTTTGTGAGTCCTGTCCAATTGATGTCCAGCAACTGAAAGAGAGAGAAGAAATATGATTTAGATTACAATAAAATGGGGGAGAAAAATGTTTCAGAGGTAAAACATGGTCTCCAATCCAGCTAACTGCTCCTGTTAATGAAAAACACACACACTTGGAAACTAAGACTATAGTTCCCACCACAGTTCAGCTTTTATGGAGATAATCAACTGCACGTACGACCAGACATTTCATGCAGCACCTTTCTTCACAAAAAGTTCAGAGTTTGTGTTGAAAATATGTAAAAAAATACACAAAAATACCACAACAAAATTTCATTCTCAGGCTTTTTTTTTTTTGGCAATGTCAAGGTTTTGTGTGAGTTTGTCAGGAAATAAATAATCTGTAAATTTGTATATTTATGAGAAGAATTCAATGTTTTATTAACTATCAAATGATGATAATTTTTCTATAAAAGCAGGCTACGTTTAATGGTATTTATGACACATTTAATGGTTTGTAAGAATATTTTTGGGGCGATGTTGTGGTATTAAAATAGACAAAATTATTAGGGCTGGGTATCGATTCAGATTTTCCAGATCGATTCGATTCGATTTTCAAGGACTCAGTTCGACCCGATTCATGATTCGATTTGATTCGATTCAATTCAATTCAGTTCAATATCGATTCAGTCAAGTATATTTCAATTATAATGATGATAATTTGCTTGGATATTAAGATATTTTCTGAGAACTAACGAAGTATATTTAACAAGGAACACTCTGACCTGGTGCATTACTATTAAAAATACTGTTTACATTAAGAATTGACCCCAAAGCAGTACAATAGTCATCATGTACTTTTATTTAACATTACCTAATAATAATACATACAAAATAAATATTTTAAATTAAATCTAATCACAAGGCAGACAATTTAAATTAAGTGGCTACAAAAAATGTAAACAAAGGACATCCACAAGTTTGCTGCCTGTAACCGTCTTATAAAGCTTTTTCCGCAATACACTACAGTGGTTGTGATGCACACATTGACTGTATCAGAAGAGAAACAATATACGTAGGTGAACCCTGCAGCAAAGTGAACCCTCTTCCTCAGAGAGGATCTTTGCCTCCCAGTTTGTTCCTGGCGGCAGAGCCGAGTGAACTGTCTTTATTCTCAGAGGATCTTTGTCCCATGAGAGCAGGCACTAACAGCTCCGTGTCTGCAGTGTAAACAACGTTCGCTGGCAATTTGACAGTCACTACAAGCACATTATGACCCTTTGTAAAAGTTTCTGTGTGATACATGTGTTGTACATGAGCTAACGTTAGCGGCTAAGGAAGGACTGAGAGGCTGTCCGGTATGTGTGTGTGTCTGAGTGTCTGAGGAGTGTCAGTACGTTAGCTTGTTAGCCGTAATGTTAGCCTTGCTGTTTGTCATGTTAATGTTATCGTCGGCAGCCCCGAATAGCATGCCAACGCTAAGTTAACTTTACCAGCAGATCTGTATGAGGTACAAACTGAGGCTACAGTTAGCAGTGTGCTGATGCTTAGTGGTATTTCTTAATCTTTTCTGTGAAACTGATGTGCATTTAATAAACATTCGTACATTATTAGCGTTATATTTTTAGGGGAAAATGCGAGTGAAAATACTCGCACCGTAGACCCATGCCTTCAGTGGACGCGCTCCCACCATTGTTTGCTGCTCTGTCTTCATTCAGTGTCCGGCCGTCTCGCGAGATCTCTCGCCATGACCTCAGGTGCTAAATGCTGATCTCGCGAGACTACCTGGGTTGATAGTACTGCAGGCTGCTGCAGTCTGCTACCGGCTGTACAACACGTCCACGGAGGAAAATAGTTATAGTAAAAGATCGATTTTTTAATTAATGAATCGATATTGTGCCATTTAAAGGAAAATCGATTCGGATCGATTAAATCGATTTTTTCAACTCAGCTCTAAAAATTATTAAATAAATGCTGGAACTAAATATTTGCAATTACTCTAATCTGCTCAATCTTAATAAAAAGTCTAATCCTAAACTAAAAATGCTTTGAGGAACACTGTATATCTCACTCGCACTGAGTTCTTCTTCTACACATTATCAGCTCCTCACTCTCTGACGGCATCATGACTCAGCAGAGCAGCAGCAGGAGCTGAGGAGCCCGACTCTCAAATTCAATCGACCCGATAATCAATAGAGCCGAGCAGATTGTGTTAGCCTTCGGACAGCCAGGAAGTATGTTGTAAGGTACTTTAGAAATGATGTTACATTAGCACATAAACAGCTGTTAGATGCTACAGTAGATAAGAAAAAGTCAAAGTAAGACACAAAATGTGAAAACAGTTTTCTCATCAACACTAAAAGAACCGCTGATGGGACATTGTGCAAAGAAATACTCAGTAAGTGTAAAACAACAGAGACAGACAGAAAACACAGCGTTTACAGCAGTAATGAAGATCTCCTTATATTAATATAAATCAGTTTAGCCAAGATGGATTCATTTTTAGTAACATAATCAATTCATAGCTAGTAAGAAAAGACACTTGAGGTTTGCATTCTTAACAGTATAAAAAACAACTAAAAAAAAACACAAATAAGGTTTGAAAAAATACCTAATAATCCATCTGTATTGGTCTTTTAATATAAACATATCCTGTTACCATTTTTGTAAATGATCCTTCAAATTTGGTTATTAAATAACTGAGACCATATAAGATATGTACTGTGCAGAGCACTGAATGGTGGAAAAATAAACTTATCAGTGCATATCTTGCCCTTAAATGTCATCTTATTCTGCAGACACATACAGAAAGAATGACAATAAAAAGTGATCATAGTAATACATTTCAACCTAGAAAACTAGGAGACAATAAAAGCACAGGACAGAGTTGAGCAGGGCATAAAATCAAACATTAAAAGCAGTGTTACAAAGGTACAGAAACCAATATGTCTACAATGAGCCAACAGGGGATGATACAGAGGTTAAGCTCTGGTTTGAATGTGGAAAAAAAATCAATCTGTATTTGTCTGTCTGAATTAAAAATTCACTTTGTACAAACACTCTAGTGATGGAGCAATGCACTCTGATCTAATGTAATGCTCTTTCCCCCTCTCAGTGAATTTGTACTCTTCCAACAACATGATGGAGGAACAAGAGTGCAATGCTGAACATAAGTAATGTGCAGCAGCTTTTTTGACATCTTTACTCTAGATGGCAAAATTGTGGATAAAGGCAAGGCTATGTGCTGATGTAAAATGCAACAACAAATCTAAGACATTATCTACCTTTTGAATTATTTTTTGACAAAGTGACTGTCCTACTGAGTGTGTGTGACTTCAGTGCACACGACTACAGGCTCCATAACCTCTTGGCATGGCAAAAAAAGAAAAAGAAGAAAACAAATCCAACTGGCTTTCAGAAGGAGCGCAGACAGATTATCACAATCCCATAACAATATGAAGTTGTGATGGGATCTATAAAAGACAGACTCCTGAATTCACCACTACAATGCTTTCACCATTTCAGTTATTCAACATAAGCTGTTAACACTGACCTCCCAGACCGTGTGTCTGAGCCTTTCAGCTGGTCAAGTACAGACAGAACAGTATGAAGAGATGTAATGATAATCCTTTAGGAGGTGCTGCACCGCACCATGTATTTATTGGCATAACAGCAAAAATTCTGTGCAAATCTGAGTTTGCACAGATGATGAAACCCAACGCTGCAGGCAGTAACATGTTCCTGACGATCAGATCCACATTTCAAAAAGGGAAAAATCCAAACATTTTAACTGGGATTTTTATATTCAGCCTGGTTTTCTAACCCAGTTAAGAGGCTTATATACTTCAACATAAAACTGGGTTACCTGAGCAACCAGATTATGGAGGAGGAAGTCACATTTTGAACATGAAGTCAATCAGTTTGTCAGACAGGAACCTCCAAACAGTCATGCAGTAATAGGCAAGGCTGAAGCACGGCACAAATACCTGACACACCCTGAAATCTGCTAAATATTGTGGTTACTGCTGCTGTCACAGCAGCTAACACTGGTGCTAACAACTGCATTACAGGCAGCAATGATTATATAGGACAGCTGCAGTAGCCGGAGTAGAATTAGTACTGTTATACCTGCATGTAGTACTAGCAGTGATGGAGCAATAACTATAGTAGGAATAGTAGCAGAGGCAGTATTAGTACACAATATGGCCAGAGGTATATGGACATACATGTGATTCCCAAATCCATGGCTTAACAGCCCCAGAACAACAAGTACACAACAGTATTTGAACAGGGAGTCCAAATAGCTTAGAGGTAGCAATTATACTAGAATTACTGCCTCGTGGTTGTGTGCCTCCGCCAACCAATCAAGTTGCAGTTTACATCCATATCTTCCCAGACTCACATGTAGCAGTGACAATGCTTCAAATATGGATGTTGCTGCAAAGAAGCTATATATCCTAAGACATGGACGCTTCACACATCTTCAACCCCACAGTATGGACGATCTGTACAATCAGCACAGCTTCAAGATGGACACCCAAATTTAAGAAGATTCCCTCAAGGTGATCTTGAGCTATCACCTGATGAGAATGAAATGGTTGGATGGACAGACGAACAACCTGAAAACATAACCTCCAGCCATGGCTGTTGCCCATGCAGAGGCTTAAAAAGTGGTGCCAACAGTTGAAGCTGCTAGTAGTACCAGTAATTCTAGTATTAGTAGTAACAGCAGCGATAACTCGACTTTCATTTGAATGGTCCTTTTACAATAAAGACGTATTTCTTCAGCATTTTATAAAACTCTGTTGTCCAAGCAAACTGTAATAAAAATTAGCAAATTAGTAATTTGCTGCAACGATAAACTAATTGATCAATTAGTCGACAACAACAAATTAATTAGCAACTATTTTGATTAATCACTGATGTTATTGTTAAAGCACAAATCGTCACATTTGATGGTTCCAGCTTCTCAGATGCAACAATTTGTTGCCCTTCCTTGTCTTACATTATACTAAATTGGATATTTTAAGGTTTTCGACAAAACACGACATCTGATGACATCACAATTTTAAGCTTTCCAATAATGTAAATAATCTTTATTTACAGCCTTATAAATGTTAAAAGATTCTTCTGATACAATGCACAGCAGTGTTAAACAGTTCACTATATAAAACAATAACATAATTTATGTTAAATGCCATGAACTGCATTCCACTGCTATATATTAATTCATTTTACATGCGATTTCTTGTTGCCATATCATGACATATGCTGTGATATGTACAAAAAGTGTAGTAAGTATATTGATATTGTGATATATCAAACACCTTGATTTGTCAAGTTATATAGTATTTACTGTGACAGAGTTCATTTGGTGAAAATTCAACTGAGAGACTGGAGTGTCCATTTTTGTCGAATGCAAGAATTAAGTACCTGCACTAATGCAAAACATTCAGTGAACCCTACATCAACCCAACCCTACTTACTGATTAACAACATAACTGATTATGACAAGAGATATCGAGGGAAAAGCTGCTCTGGTGAAGTCAGTCTCATGGCATATCATCATCATGCCCAACCCAAAAGTCGCTGAGGAAATGAGGGTTGAAGCCGCAGTGATAGCAGTTGCATTATCATTAGTAGCAAGTGACTGTTACAGCAGTAAAAGCCGTACTAAGAGCAGTCAGTAGGAGTATAAAGAGCAGTGCAGCTACAGCTCTTGCAGTTCTAGCAGCAGCAAATACTGACAAAAACATGGGCGAAATGTCCATACAGAAGCCTAGAGTTTTGGGGTTTACTGCTTGCTGCCCTCCTTTGTCAGCACGTGGGCAAAAAAATCCTACTTTTTAGAATAGGGTGTAGTCTGGATGGAGCTAAGGTGGGGTGGGCAAGCAGCAACTACCAGGCCTGAGAGAGACAGGCTGAGACAGGGAGGCTCTTTGTCCTGATAATCAGGACGATTTGATTTCACAAGAGTAAACAAATCAATCAGAAGTGAAGAGAAGAAGTGTCTGTGAATCAGTCTGCAGTGATCCTGCAGCAGATGTGGACCCCTGACTGCAGGTCAGTGTTCAATCATCATCACACAAACTGTACGGTCTGGTTCACAAGACAAACACCAGACTCGTGTTGGGAAGGCACCCAGCTCAAAATAACATCAGTCCACAGACCATAAAAGGAGAGTGAGCCGCGTGCCAACTGTCAAGGTTAATGTATATGTGCACTTAAGGTGGAATGACCTGACGTCAGCATGTTTGTGTTTTAAAACATATTATTGACATAGTAAGAAGGAAGTTTCTGTTTACGAGTAGAGGAAGGAGGAGTGTGTATGTCTGTTTAAGATTTATAGTGACCGCAAAGTAGAAAAAGGTTATAAAAGAGGCTTAAAATGTCAAGTACTGGAGTCCGTTATAGGGAAATCAATGAGAAAAACATTCGAAAATAATAACACCACTAACTAGTGAAATCAAATAATAGAATAATAATAAAGAAAATTAAAAAACCCACACATTTTTACAGCAGATAAATAATTGGCAGCTAAACTTTTAATCTCATCACCTGGGGCCGTATTTACAAACATGCTGAGAATACTGTCAAAGAGCTCCTAACTTAGCCTAAAGGTTTTTTAGTTAGGAGTCCTAGCTTAGAAGTGATTTGGGAAAGTTCTCAGAGCAACTCGAGGAAGGAACAGAAACTTGGTTGACCCTGTTGCTAGGTATGATGCATTCTTTTAACAGATGTGATTGGTTGTCAGACACGCCCTTTTGTGAGCCTGCAAGGTGTGGACACCCAGTGGAAATGAAATGAACTGCTGACTGTGAAAGTGTTGTCATTGTTTTGTGCTGATGGAAGGTTGAGACAGACCGAAGTCATCACTGCTGCACTGATGCATTTGTCCAGTTTTCCAAATATCTTAGTGTTGTGATTATTTTATTTCTGGCATTATAAAGTTATTGAGTTAGGTGGGAAATGCATGCGTACCCCTTGTTAACAACAACAGTAACTCAGATTGAGATACAGATTCTCTTTTATCAAAACCCCAAATGATTGAGTTGTTTTTTTCCACCTGGACCTTTATGCCCTGCTTTTTCTCCTCTAATCATCACGCTGTAATCTGTGACAGGCTGTCATGCTACCATAACTATCGCATATTCACATATATGTTTTTTTTTTGGGAGCCATGAGCATCGCGTAGGTTTACATTACCAAAGGTTTATGACAAGCCGCTAAAAGAGTCTGAGAAGTCCGGGGCTGTTCATAAACAGATCTAACGACGCCACAGTTTATTCCACACTACTGAAGCTGCCCCTCTTTTTGGAACCACTGCAGAGTGGGTAATAACTTCGCTTTCAGCCATGCTTGTTGTTGCCATGGGTAACCGTATGACGTCAATATGTAAACAAATTGAAATATCGCGAGTATCATGATATGAATTTTTCATATCATATTAAAAGTTATACTGGTTATTATCACGAACGAGATAATAAGGGCACCCCTACTGTATTGTTTAGTTAATTTCCCCTTAAGAAGCTTGAAGGTTTCCACCCCCCTCTTTTAAGAAATATTCTGATATTACCCAAGACTAATGTTCAGTGCTGGAGGACATACACAGTATAGAAATATTCAGTTTCAAGTACAACTCCTGCATTTAAAATGTAACTTAAGTAAAAGCAGAAGTGTTTGCATCAAATTATATTTCAAGTACCAAAAGTTAAAGTACTAATTATGCAGAATGGCCCACTTAAAAATCAAATATATCACTGAGTTATAATTACTGACAAATCAATGTGTTGATGGCATCATGATGTTGGTGGAAGTGGAGCTAATTTTATTTACTTTATATACTGCTGGGTAGCGTGTAATTTTCTCCTATGGATCAATAATGTTTTATATTACATTGAATAGTATATTTGTGATTATATTTTGTGTTATTGATCTGAATCTTTACACTCAAGTTACAATATTTGCATCTGAACTGTTCTGGAGAAGAAGCATAAAGTAGCAGAAAATGGACTCGAGTAAAATCTCAAACTCTACTACTTTTTGATCTTTTTGTTCAGACAGCGCAGCATCAGCTGACGACATTTCCTAAAATCCCAATTACTCAAAGAGAAGTGAAAATGAGATTTTAAAAAAAGAAAATGTAAAAGTTCAACACCTGCTTTGTGAACAGTGTTGTGCAGGCAAAGCTGTGTGTAGAAAACACTGACATGTTGTCTTAACTGTGCAAACAGTAAAGCCTCAAGTGGTCCGTTTATTAAAAATTTTTACAGCATTAAAGAATCTGCCCTTCACTCTCTCTGTTACATAATGACGTCTATCTTGACCCTTCACAACAGACAAAAACAACTAATCATTTGAGTCGTTCTTGTCACTCATGTCTGTAATGTTCTGTTGAGTAACCTGCCCCCTCTTTCGGAACATTGAGAACAAACATTTAGAACTATTTTTTTTTCTTAAGACAAGTCATGTCCTGACCTTAAATGTTTTGTCGATTTGGTAATGTGGTAGCTCCCAGCTCTCTGTGATTTAGTCTTGTAGACAGTAATTTTACAGACTCCTTCCAATTTCCCGTCTGCAGTGTAGATATTCTGAGCAGCAGGATTGCTGCCTTTCATCAGTGTGCGTTTTGTTAACCAGTGTGAGTATGTTTGAGTGAGAAAGAGAAAATGGTTGTGTCTTCTCGAGCATTTATCCCTGTGGTCTCTCCAGAAAGAAGACTTTCAACTTGTCAGCAGGAAAACAGGCAGTTTGGAGCTCAGCTTGTCTGAGAGCTGGCGACTGCACAAAATTATGTGAATGTTCACACGTCAGTCAAATTTCCTCTGTCAGTCAGATCTACAGGAAACACATTGAGGGACTAACATGGGACAAATAAGTCAAGATTTGTCAAACTCCATGTGGCATAGGCCGAAATATCCTGATTCATAATCCTTTGTACAGCGTCTAAAACACTGGATCCTACACTTCCCATAATGTAACTTGATCCTTCCTTGCAGGGAGATATCCACATTTACCTATCTCCACATTTTCAGTTTGCTACAGATGCTTTCTGTACACATATGACACTCATGTGATGTTAGTTAGGCTATGTAAACTGATTTTCATCTGTGAAATTGTTCCTCTTTAATCCTCATGTGAGACTCTCCCTTAATGTCCGTCCATCAGTCTGCACGGATATGTGAAAGATTAATTAAATGTACAGTACATATGTACATGTGGCCATGTATTTGCGTGTGTATGCGTGTGCGAGAGTGTGCAGCACAGTTAAGTGGGCGTATGTCTTTCTGTGGCCTAGTTAGCGCTCTAGATGTAGACCACAGTGGACCACGCTGCCGTGCTGCCAGGCTGGCACAGGAAGAGAATGAAAGAAGCGTGGGGGATTTCACAGAACAGCTCATGTCAGAAAATGATGACTGTCACTTAAAAATAACAGCACACAGGATATAATAATGCTTCAACTCCAGCATGGAAAGTAAAAACGAACTTAAAGGGACAGTTACCCTAAAATAAAAAAATGCATATCTTTCCTCTTACCTGTAGAGCTATTTCTCAATCTAGATTGTTTTGGTGTCAGTTGCCAAGTGCTGAGTGGCCATAGAGACGTCTGCCTTCTCTCCAATATAATAGAACTAGATGGCGCTCAGCTTGTGGTGCTCAAAGCGCCAAAACAATACATATGAAAAAGTCAACAACAATGTCTCCTTCCGGAAATCACGACCCCGTCATGCAAGTTAATCCATAGACCTTGCTGTGAGCAGTTTTGCCACACTGTGCAGAAGGAAGAGTGCATTTGTTGCTAGCTTACCTAGCCCCACAACATTAGAGCTCAGCCAAGGAGGACGCTATTGATGTTTACATCTTGCACTGTCATGAGCACGAGCTTCTTGTCCATAAGAAGACTTCCATTTACGTAGTGATACGGTTACAGAATGTAGTTTGGAAGAAAGAAAATAGTTCCTGCATGAAATTGCTCACAACAAGGGTCATGATTTCTGGAAAATTATTTAATGGGCAATTATTTAATTATTTCTGGGCACTTTGAGCACCACAAGCCAAGTGCTATCTAGTTCCATTATACTGGAGAGAAGGCAGACATCTCTACAGCCGATATTTCCAACACTCTACGATTCACATCTAAATGATCTAGAATGATAAACAGCACTACAGGTCACAGGAAAAATATGTGTTTTGTTTGGGAGGGACTGTCCCTTTAATTTGCCATAATGCAAAATACAGTGTTGGCTGACTTTTGCTGCTAAATTTTTCTGTGGGTCGTGCTCTATGTGTAATAATTCAGACCAAAACGTTTTACTGCTAACCAAGCTAGCCACAGTACTTGCTATCTAAAGCTAATGTGTTGCTAATACAATACTCTAAGTAACAGTTGGGCTAACTGTTGTGGCTTCACTAACGACTGTGTATTACTTCCTATGGAAACTTAATACTGGTTGGTTTGATACTCGATAACTGCTTTGTTGATATGTGAACACATTCTTCGTTCAGAGTGAAAGCCGTCTTCTTTGTTTGAACCTCACATTGTTTCCGACAGCCGTTATGGCAAGATGTACAAATAATGCATACCAGATAAAACCCAGACAAAGACTGGTATGTGAATCCAATGACATCACTAAAACAACGCACCACAGCAATGCACCCTGGTTACCAGTCCGCTGAGGATAACTAACGTTTCCTTGACAACTTTCAGGAAATTCACAGCAGGTTTCAAATTAAACTTTGACTGAATGTCACCAAACTCATTCAAGACATCCAAAGTAATCAGAGGGTTCATCCAAGGTGAAGGAAACTTGAGTTTCATTCAAGCTGAAACATTTAAAAAACAGTCTTAGTGTCGCTCTAAACTTTACAGACCAACATATGGGTGGGATCTGATGGCAGGAGGTTCATACAATAACAGGAAAATAATAAAAGCTCCCATTGGACTAATAGCTGCTGATGATAATAATACACATAGTAAGACAATAATTGTCAACCAAATACAGATTTTTAATGCGCCTGGTTTATTGTCAAATCTACAAAACAGCTGCGAATAAGCTATAAACACTATGAATTTGAAAATCCCCATGACAGTACACAACAAAACAAATTGTCCATATCTGATGGAACAGTAGTGATGTCAGATCCTTTTTTGGCACTATAGATTAGAAGATGCAGCATCAACTCACACCCACCTAACAACAACGCTTTAAAGCAACTTGTCAGTGAACTCAGATGCAAAAGACATAGTTTAACTCGTCTTTCTGAACGTCTGGTGGTGCAGGAGGTATAAAGCTGCACTTCTGCATGAAAGAAGACTTGATCCAGATCAAATTCAGAAATTTACCCTCTTCTTACATCTTTATTTTATCACATATGCTCTATCTCAGCAAAGACCTGTGTGAGATCTCCACACCTCCACATTATGTTCAGTTACTCAGCACCTTCTGTGGTGATGACCTGCATGTGGGAGACGAGCAGTTTTCAGAAGGAAAGATGGAAATCTAGAATCCATCTAATAATCTTGCTCTTGAGCTTTTTCTGTGCAGTATCAGCTACAAGTTTGAGTGTTGCTGCTGTTGTGACTGATGCCTCCTTCTAAAACCTCTTATTCAGCCTGAAAATAGATTTTTGGGAGGAGAGGGAACAATTTCACATCTCTGTTTGAAGCTTTTGATGGGGAATCTTTTTGAGTGGGTACCGGTATCAAAGCCTGAATCTTGAAGATAAAATGTGTTGAAGCAAAGGAAGGAAGACAGCAGTCAGAGAGACGGAATGCACTGATAAAGGAGGACCAGGGCTGGGCAGCGTTCAGGAAGACTGAAGTGGAAAACACTGAGTCATGGTAGAACAGTACTGTACCAGCAGAATCATTATCACGTAAATCCACGCAGTATGTTTCAATATTCAACTGAAGGGTGGCCAACGTTATTGTAGGACATTATCAGCAATATTTCTGAAACCTACTAGACCAAAAAATCTGAATTTGTGCTTTTGCAAAAATGCTTTTTAAAATCATTTCTGTGCATAACATGGCTTATTTTTTGTCAAGGTTTTTCTTCAAAGCCTTTTAAAATTTCAAACATGGAGCTAGGTGGTCCTCCTTCAATAGGTACACCAATGTTTGGCCAAGCAGGCATCGCTTATATGGTTTACTAATTTGTTCTCATTTTAAAAACTGAAGAAAGATAAAGCTTCGAAATGATTAAAATCCAGGTGAAAATCACATTATAAAATATATGAGATATCAGCAGAGTGAAATTTTCTGGCTTACAAGGATTTAAAAGGAGATACCCTGGCATATATTCTGCTGCTACTGTATGAGTAAGTCACAGTCAGAGGATAAGGTCAAAGGTCAAGATACTCACTGGTTTCTTGAGGAAAAAGACGGACAGGGCTCCGATCAGAGGCATGTCCCCCAGCAGAGGCTCCATCACCACTCTCATCGTTCCGTGAAGCTGGACAGAGGAAATAAAACATTATGAATCAGTCAGTTAGCCCTCAGTCATGTGTCTACTGTATTGTATCTAATTAAAACCTATTTATGTTCTTGTTTTTTCCATGGATTGTGAATTGTTCTTTTAGACTACATGACATTTATGTCTTTAGAGATGGTCAGTATGTCCGATTTGATGTCTGTCTAAGCTTCATGAGTAGAGCTGGGTACAGTTAAATTTCAGTAGTGCAACCAAATCACTGCATTTCAATGCCTTACTTTGACTCATGTTCACATTTTGTTTTTTTGTTAATCAAATATAATCATAGTTAACACACAAACTTAAATACTTTAATACATTTTTTTCAAAAACGTTACTCAAATTAGAGGCCATTTGAGAAGAGAACAGAAGTAAACAAGATTACAAATCAGACCACAATTTCCGTTGCTAGTTTCAAAACCTTTTTTAAAACTGTGTGAAGAGTGGGTACCAAAATAGCATTGATATCTGATAGTCAACACTACACATGAGGTGTTGCAGACACAACTTTCACTATGACTGAAATGATGGTTTTCGGCAGATATATGTTAACATCTCTGTGGGTCTGGGCAGAGAATCAAGAGGAAAATCATGTTGAATTCACACCTCAATTGAAATCCATCCAAAGATAAAAGAAACAAACACCAAAATGTTGCCCTAAAAATGCTCGTTCACCCATGTGCTGATCTGACATGCATGTCCCCGCCTTATGACACACTACATAGAATAAAATGTCAAACTGTTGTGGCACACATTCACTTTTGCTTGTGTTGATTCACACCATTATTGGGCTGATATCTCACAGTCCGATCTTACAGGGCTTCCCACACATTTATTTATTTGTGGCGGCCTGCCTTGATAAAAACATCTGCCATCTGATTTTCTATCAGCGGCGTACTCTTGACACAGATGGAGCAGCAGAACGTGAGAGGTCTAAAAGTTTGCCAAAACTGGCCTCTGCAGCAGCTGCTCCTCTCATCCATCGATCTGATCTTATCAGTGCCAATCGGATCGACTGATCAACTATCTACCCCGCAACGCACACTCCACAAGCTGCTGCTGACGAAACAAAGGACTCACAATTTAGAGATGGGACACAGACTGATACACAAGGACTCACACGCAAGGAAAATACACAAATAAAACAGAGAGTTAGCGACATAACACCGTTGCTGCCCATGATCCCGGCCTGTTAGATGTCCCTAATATATAGACATTGTTTCAATGCTGTTACTACCTCCAGTGCCAGCTCAATGATGAGACAGCTGTGTCCCAAATTGTACCTTTTACACCGAATGGCACGGCGGCATAACAGCATGAAATTCCCACCTTGAAGACGTGTAAAAGGGGCTACAGATTCTAATTCTGTTGAAAATACTGTCTTGGTATAATGCTCTACTACTGTCACTTGTCTCTCTTTTTCTAATTCTATTTGGGACACACTGGCCTTGTGCTTTTCAAAAAAACAAGGCCAAACTGTTCATTTGACATTTGGCTGTCTCCACTGCTATCAGACTGTGAAATGCTGACATTATGAAACCTTTTTGGTGCTAAGAGTCACAAGGAGAAAAGATCAGAGCTTAAATCATCTGGGACTGAAATCAGCTATCAATGCAAAACAATGCAAAAGAGGAAAACTGATCATTATAGCAGAAGCAAAGAACTGTTGCGGGTCAAAGCTTTTATCATGTTAAACTAAAATTACAGACATGGCTGATAATTCTTCAGAAACAAGTGAATGTTTCCCCCTCAGAGTTTTTCATTATTACCAACGCTGCTTTCTCAAGTGGCTGCAGTGACTCAAACCTCAGATATGTAGACTGCCCGTCTGCAGCACCAAATTTGGTCGTAGCTCACTCTGAGTAATCAAATACCAACATTTTGCTCATCAAAATGGGCGCAGTGGAAAGATTTAAGATAGCCATTTGTTTATGCTCCTGCCTGAAGGAGGACGCTTTATAAATCATGTGCAGCGGATACAGTAACACCGTGTCAGGATCCATTAAACCAGGAGGAGAAGCTCTCTTTTCAGTAGCTGACAGAGCGTTGATGTAGTCTGACAGGTAATGGGAAGAAAACTCTGAGAAACCTTCCTGGAGTGTGACTCATCATTCATGATAAGCTTGAAGTTAACGTCTTCAGCGTCTCGACTGCTTATTTCTTCAGCAGCCTGTGAAAAGCTGACACACGGCCCGAGACTGCAGCTATAAAATTTAAGCCATACACAAAGGCAAATATTGACTGTGCCTCGTACACACAGCCGTCTCTCTCTCTCTCTCACTGTAAATCTTCTCCACTCTTCTGTCTGCTCACTTTCTCTCCCTCCATTTCTCTGATCTCTGAACAGCAAATATGGCCTGATCCTCTGCCAGCAGCTGAGTGGATAACGTCTCCTTTATCAGTCCTGTGTCAACACATTATGTAAAAGTGTCTCTGGAGAGGTCACGGGTTAATATGGTGGTCATGGTCGGTGGAATGAGGACTAGAACCAATAACATCTGTCCAAAAGTACTCTCTCTTTTTTATTCTCTGCATAGCCTCATAAATTTAGTCTAATAAGCTTGTTATTTTCAAGTTTAAATATTTGGTGAAATTTTGAAGTGAATGCTTTGAACATTCGTACATTTGTTTGGTAATTTTATTAACTCTTTTGTTTTGCATTTTTGTTTTGTTTTAGTATTTTTCCAGCGGAAACAATCGGCCAGCTAAAATACAGTATCAGCCAATTTCTAGAAAATTATTTTGGTAACTGATTGTTTAAATACTTTATCAAGGAAAATGTCCACAGAATAACTGGATTTGCTGCTCTTCTCTTTTATATCATTTATAATTTATTATCTTTAAGTTTGGCACTGCTAGTCAGATAATTCAAGTGATTTGAGGAAGTGTTAAATTTATCAATTAATCAAAAATAGAACTGACATACTATTGATAATGAACATCATCATTAGCTGCAACCCTATCTCTGTATTATTTCTGTAGCTTTATGTTAACTTTTCTGTTAGTTTTGTTTTGGGATTTTCTTTTTACAAAATTGAGAAGTAGTTTGCACAAAAAAGGAGGTATGCACCTTTAAAAGAAGGAAGGGTGGGGTTTGTGGGAACAAAAATCAAACTAAGGCTGCAAGTATGTTGATTGTTTTTCTAAATGCTTGACTAAGCATTTAAAATGTCAGAAAATAGCCAAAAAATATTCATCAAAAGTTACGAGTACCCCAGTGTCCATATTTATATTGCTTGTCTTGTGCGACCAACAGTCAAAACCCAAAGATAGAAAATGTACACTGATATAAAACAGAGAAGAACAGCAAATTCTCACATTTGACAACCTAAAACCAGAGAAAATTCCTCATTTTTGCCCGATTACGGCCTTAAAATAATCAACTGTCAGAATTTTTGCCCATTCATTTCCTCCCAATCAGTTCTTTAATTAATGAACTCATAGCTTGACTAGTTAAGCCGCAAAACAACAGAAGTGATACTGTTTGTAAATCCAGTAACACAGTAGGAAAGAGACATGACCTATGACTATGTTTACAGAGATTCTTTGCTCTATGTGACCCTTGCCAACAAACCCACATCATGACATGGCATAAAAATAACAAATGGCATTTAACACTGTACGTCCGCACTGTAGTTATACCTGTATACTTTTGATTCCAGCTCTGCAATAGTATTTCTTGATGTCCACGTCAATTGCTGTATTTCCGACAAAGCTGAGAGGAAGAAAAATGCAGAAAGAGGATTAATGTTGTGATGTGAAAGTGAGGAAAGAAAGAAGGAAATATATAGATTAACTGCACAATCATGGCTTCATGTTTTGCCTATGTTCTAACAGAGCAGGGCTCTAACCCTAAACAGTAGCAGAGATACTATTATTCTTAGGACGCATTCACACTGGCGCTATTTGGTCCGCTTTAAATGAACCCTGGTCTGCTTCCACGGATATTTTGGTTCGTTTGGAGTGGTGTGAACGCTCATTCAAACTCTGGTGTGGACCTAACGAGCGAACCCTGGTCTGCTTAAAAACTGGGGGTCTCGGTTCACTTGCAAGTGAACCCTGGTGCGGTTCATTTACAGTGGGAAATGCAAACGGACTATCCAGTAAACCAAAGAGAGGAGGTGAACCAAAGAGAGGAAGTGACGTAGAGCGAATTGCATTTTGGTGTTCGGTATTTTTGTAGTGACCAAGCCAGCTGAAGGGGATGATTATCTGTTTTTGATCCTGGCCAGTCGGGTTTTCTTCCTCATGCTTTTTTTCTTCCTGGTCAGTGGTTGTTTCGGGCAATACCACCCCCAAACGAGCAGCTGTTGTAACTGCCTGACGTTGTTGTTTAAAAAGTAAAGTGTGAAAGTGAACCGAACCAAATGAAGGTGTGAAATTTTTCGGCATTCCCCGCCCAATCGAACCGAGTTCCCTGGACTATCCTGGTGTGAATGCGCCCTTGGAGGGAAAGGTGAGTGTCATCAGTAGAAGCCGTGGAATCACAAACTACAAGTGATCAATGGTAAAGTTAAAGCTTTGTGAATATGAGAGGTTAACTATGTACCTGACTTGCAGGTCCATGATGACCTGTCTCTTGTCCACATTCTCCGTGTAAACTTTCACCCCGTTGACTCTCAGCGGCTGCAGGAACACAGATATGACAGAGCAGAAACAAGTGAGCAAATCTCTCTTAAATCTGTCCAGACTCTGGATTAAAACCTCACAGATCTGCTGTTTATTACCTACATATGATGCTTTGCTGTGAAATGTGAGCAAAATCTGGCTCAGTATGTGGTTTAAGCAAGAAAAGACAAGCAAAGACAGTTTGGTACAAACAGTGGAGGAATGCTTTTCAAAACAGAAAACAGCTCGGATTAAAAAAACAGATTCACTTTGCTGCTTTTGTTCTCCTGTTGGAAAATGGAGAGTAGAAAAGTCAGTTCATGCAAGTGATGGAAGTTCAGCAGCACAAAGTAGACAAAAATAAACCCACCAATAAAAGTCCAAACACCTACACTTTGACAGAAGCTACGAGCAGCAGTATTAAAAAATACATCCTGGTTATTTTGCACGTTTTAGCCCATTTAGTACGAATAAATACAGATTTTTAATACTTTTCTAATGCATTTATAGATCATTCTACAGTATTTCATATGTCTATGTGTCATCTGGTATGCAGTTCAGATGACAGATTTCATCATATAGTCACCTGCTCCAGGCACACTACTGCAAGAGTTTACATCACTTCATGTAGCTACATGCTAACGTCAGGAAAACACTGTGATTTTTCATTGTAGAAACCACAGCTATTCCCTGCTACAATCATTTCCCCGACTGCAGTGAGGTGCAGAGAGCGCATATGCAGAAGTCCTGGACAAGCTGACCCACCAAAGCAGACTGGGATTTTTTGTGAGGGGGCTTAAAGAGATGGGTCCTAAAATGGAGCGTCTCAGACAGAGGGTGACTACAGGTGTTCCAGCACGGACCATATGAGGAAAATAAAGTGTTTTTTGACCCTTAAAGCATTAGACATGTCCTAGTAGACACCCAAAATACAAGTATGAACCTGAAAATGAGCATTAAAGTTCCCCTCTAAGTCCAATAATACTATATGTATTAACACCACCATGACAGTCTTGGTGTTGTTATCTCGTCACCTTGTCGCCCATGTCGATCTTGGTGAAGCAGAAGGTGCTGAGATGAGGGTTGGCACTCTTCACCGCCGGCTCGATGGTCTCTCTGAACAGTTTGTCCACAAACTGGCAGATAAACGGCCACATCTGCTTCACTGTCTGAGGGAGAGAGAGAGAGAGAGAGGGAGAGAGAATTAGGCTAATAGATCACCACATGGTGTATGCCAGGCTTGACTCTTAATATTCTCCATCCCAAAGAGGAGTTGAAAGTGTGTTCTGTTTTTACTGTGGGAAGAGACGGTGAATGATCTGGAATCTCATTGTTTGGAGACACTAGAGATTTATGTGGCAATATATTAATATGGTTCAAATGAGAAACAGTGCAGAGCACACTGTGCTGTATTAACACCGCACAGACACACAGCGAGTGCGACTTCTGCGACACTAACCACTGTAAAACCACTGCTAATTTCAAACCAAGCCATCCGATCTATTGCCTGGAGAATTTTATGGTAACATAATGGGAATTATTCATTTATCTGTTAATATGCCACAGTCACACACTGTACTGGCAGTGGAAGGGCTTAGAGTTCAGAGCGTTTCTCTCCTCAGTCTATCGTCTGCTTCTCAGTGACCCAGAAAAACCTTTGAAGGATTTTTACAAGCTCAGAGACGAGAATGAATATGTGTGAGCGAACAGGCAGGAATGTTCTCAGAGCTGATCGTCACCTGACATGCCCTTTTTGGGGTGAGATCTCTCATCTGATTGAGGAAGCGGAACTGAGGATCTGAAGGATGCTGACATTCAGACTCATTAGTGATCTTGTAAAACACTTTACGGTTTGTTGTGGTTCTGTGGTCCCGGAGGAAACCTCATTCTTTTAAATGTGAAATTTCTCCCCCTAAAAAAGACTTTTTAAAAAAAAAAATTTTTTAATATTAATATGATTCCATTAATAAAGATTAATTCATATCATTACAGTCATTATTTATCTGTCAGCACAAAAATGTTCTCAATTTTGTTTACTTCATAAATAATAATGATAATGTTTAATTCTTTCTTTCCATTCCTTTCATATCTGTACATTTTGCTTTTTATACGATCATTGTCAGCTGACTTGTTGAACTTGAACTCTTACTGTCAACTATTTTCTTCAAAATTTGCTGCTAAATGAAGTTGTACTTGTTAGTTTAGTATTTTTATTTATTTACTTTCTAAGTTTTCCATCACATACATTGATACCCTTCCCTTCAGGGACAGTCGACTGTAACTAACAAACTGATTTAAACACTAAAACCACATCCTCTGCACTGACAGATGCAACACAGACACACAGTGATGACTTTTTTCTCTCAAAAACACTACGTTTTTTTTTTTAAAGGAGCTGATACATTTTAACTGATTTTTATCTTGATATAATGCTCCCCCACTTTTAAAAGTTATTACCTGTTTTCATGTTTCCTGCTGCAACTGTTTATCTTAAATGAGTTTGTCTTGTCAAGAGGACAGCTCAAAAATATATTTCTCTTATGCAAAATAAAGAAAAATGGGTACAAAAAGTAGACCCGTCACCTGACTCTGTTCCAGAGTAAACCTAATAAAATAAGCACAGGTCTGAGGGCTTGTGTTGAAAAGGGATTTATTTATTATGGATTTTAAATACATTCAAACAACAGTAAGTATTTAAAATAAACACAGAAATGTCTCATTTTTTAAAGATACTGTAAAATAACAAAAAAAGAGCCCTAGATTACATCACTAGGCTTAAACTGAGGCTATAAAGCCCTCATGGTCACTCACTGTACTTCATCTCCAGATAGCGAGCAGTATAAATGCCAGTCAGCTGGAGTTATCACCTCTCAACCCCTCTCTGATAAAAGATGGCTATTCTGTGCCTTGGAGGAGCATAAATCTTTCTTATTGCCCTTTTACATCAGACTCTGTGTGTTTGTAAACAACCATAGAAGATAAAAACCACTCTGTCAGGTTCAGATATTAAAAAGCTCTTTTCCCTTTCATCAACATCCATTAACTTCTTACTGGAAGTCCACCTGAACATTTACAGTAAGTGGTGCTCTTCCACTTCTCTCTTGCTCTCTAGTTCTCTTTCTATATCTTCCTATATCTCTGTATCACTCGCTCCAACTCCCCCTCTCACTCGGGGGGTGGTAGCACTGGGTCAGGGTCTAGCAGAGCTCCAGATTCAGATCCTATTTATATACGCTACCCGTGTGCTTCTGCTAGCTGACAGGCTAACGGCGCTGGATGTAGAGCAAGTGGGTGAGAGGAGAGAGAGATGAATATAATGAGTGTGTGCATGTGTGTGTGTGTGTGTGTGTGTGTGTGTGTGTGTGTACCTTATTCAGCCACTCCACTCTCTCCACATCTGGGTAATGGACCTGGAATAACAAAGAGAAAGGAAAGAGTTAGAATCACATACAAAATACAATGTTTTTTTAAATGTACGAATTCACTGGGCAAAAAAAGAAAACCACTTCAACTTAGGTTACAAGGCAAACATGCCATATTTATTTTTATGTAACATTTTTAAACAAAACTGTTTAATTCATCCTTTAACAGGCTCAGGTGTTGATATTCCTGGCAAAATCCTGACAGTAGCCACAGCCAGGGCAAACTGCAGGTCTGATTACCAGTATGTATGCCAGGCTCCTATGTAAATCCTAATTACCAAAGATAAACACACTCTTTGCATCCTCTTTGTTTTGACACAGTATTACGTATCTTGCTCTTTCTCCCCTATCCATGCCAGTTTCTCTTTGGCAGAGCACCCAGCAACATAGTCTCTGATGCAGCCTGTAAAAGCTCACAATCATCACACATGCTGTAAGACACTTGGCAAGCATCCCCAGTGACAACCAAAATTTGGAAATTCACAAAGAACTTTCCAAAACTTAATTCAGTTCAGTGGATATTTGTTTACTTGTTCCTTTAAAGAAGATCGTCCTTCATATGAGTGTCACAGTGGCTTGGTGTCTTTTTAGAATTTAAAATCAAAAGTAAGCTTTTGTCACCCACAGATTTCAGACTTGCATTATCTTTATACAAGACTAAGACTGCATCCAAAGTCTCTTATTTGATATTTCCATTTCCAAGCCATTTTGATCTGCCATCTTGCAGACCATCCCAAAGCTTTTATTTCTGCTCTGAGGAGAAGGAGAGATCTCTGTGGAGCATGAGCAAGGATACATGAAAGTAGCCTTCCTGGAAGACTTTAAGCTAACAAGCTATGATGTTAAATACTCTGCCCCTTCATCTGGCAATTGTGAGTGGGGTCACGGAAAAACAGTACAAGTGCCCATTATTAACAGTTAATTTGTGATTTGAAATGTAACGTAACATTAATACAACATGCATTCACATTTATTTAATCCATAAGCCGTTCAGCTATGTCATTACAGCACCTTCCTAATGTGTTTATTGTATAGCATGCGTTATTTATCGGAGGCATTTTTCAAAACGTGTTTTAAAATGTTGTGTTAACACTATAGAATGACAAATGTTGGCCGCTATTAGCAGATCCAGTTGTGACACAATTATCAGAAACAGACGTCACTTCACGTGACAGGTGGACATCTCATTTCTCTAAAAACCCATTTCCTCCTTTCCTCTCTCCTCACATAGTTTCCTGCATCTCTCCATGCATCCTCAGTGGGAGGGACTAAGACACAAGGAAAAGACACATGTCAGGGAAACTTAGAGGCAATTTAAGAGACTTGGGATGCACCCTGTTAGCCTACAGTCATACTAGCAGCTCTGTGAGGCTGCACTAAGGTAAAATCAGGCTTTGAGCTGTATGCTAACACATCTGACTACCTGAGAACACCAAGTCTATGAAGCCACAGTGGGATACAATCTGACAGGATGTCAGTGCAGCCCATCACAGCTGTTGTGGAGGACTGGCAATCGCCTGTGACAGACCTGCTGTATGGCAGACACTGGGAAGATTCTGCAGAAACACTCAGGCCTGGGGCGCATACACAGAAACCCTTGCTGAGTACATTTAAATGGGGCCATAAACAAGGTGCATTTGAATAGAGACTAAGTTCCCCGAAGGCTTTAGTCTCTAAATACATAAATAAATAAAAAGTTTATGCACAAGTGCTTCCTTATTTCACTGTTTTGCATTCACTGGAAAATGTCCACAGCAGATCCATGAATACAAACTATTACTACAAATAAATTGGACAATATTTCTACATTATTGCTGGTAAAATAAGACAAAAACATACTTTGGTGTATTCAATTGATCAGAACTGCTCACAACATATAAGGAATGTGTAAAAGTCTGTAAAATTATGTATTTAAGATGCATTTAAAATGCACTAAATTCATGCTTTTGTTCCCTGTTTCCAGTACAGTTTCAAAAGTACACTTGAACTGAATCAGTTAAGTTTTATACTGTAAATGTGATGTGCGACATTATTGTTATTATTATTATCATTAATGGCACAATCTTTTATTGTAGCCAAAAAGCCCTTCAAAACCCTTGATTGGTATCTTCTTTTGGTGTATAATCTGGCTGATAAATTACAAGAAGTTGCAATAAAGAAATGCCGAAGATAAACCGAAGGTATAGAGCTGACCCAAATGCTTTGGAGCTTTGGTCGTTGCCATGGTCATTGAAGTCAAAATCAGTGTTTGAATGCTCTGTAGTTATTCATGAAGCACCAAGATACATTATTTTTAGTTATTCTTTGACAAGGACATTTAAACAAGTGATAGTTATGCAACTTAGACTTGCTCTCTTCTAACGTCAGTCACCAACAGTCCAGCATGACTCTAACTGGGCCAGTCTGATGACATGTAACAGGCTTAGAGATAAACTAGCAGGATGTCAGATGTGCAGATGGCCCCCAAAAGTCAAGCATCAGATATGCCAAAGGAATCTGGTTTGTCACAAATCTGCAACCAGCTTGACAAATCACCTGGAAACTTTAAGTAACAGCTGAGCCATTTCGCAAAATATTCATTTTTTTAGCTGTTACTGCTAATGCACAACCTGCATGCTAACTGTCACATTATTGAAGTTGCAGTGACTGAGGACAAAATATATGAAACAACCGACAAAAACAACTTCATAGTACGGTCCAAAGTAAGAGTGGTGGTTGTAAATGCTGCTGTCGAAGTCTTATTCTACTACTGTTGTTTAAATACCTTCTAGTAAGATACCATTTATTTCTCACATGCACCATGAATAGCAACAAAGCAAAGGGATGACATTACATAATTTATCATCACTATGTCCAACTGAGGTCGAGAGGACAGAGAAGTCAAAGTTACTGGAATGTAGCCAAACATTTAAATGGGCCACACATTGTTGGTTGTCCACGTTACGGTGAACACTGCAAGTTTATTCAAGGTTGCGTAAAGCGGCGCTGTGCCAGGTGTGGCTGTGATCTGTTCTATGGTCGGCACCATCACAGCAGTCAGTTACACCAGCTGCATCTGTTGCAAACTCAAAACAAAGTAAAGGAGTGTTGGAACCATGAAGTAAATGCAGGAAAGAATGACTCATCTGTCCAATAAACAGGCAGCTGCAGAAGCCCAATTTTCTCCCCTTTAAGGGTAAACAACAGCGACAGAGGAAGCAACACTGCAACAGTGTTCAAATGAAAAAGTAAAGGGAAAGAGGTGCAGTTAAAACTCAGACCAAAAAGCAAATGACAGTCATTCACATGATGTAAACAGGAAACAACACTTCGGAGGTACTAATGAAGCAGCCAACATGACTCAGCGTTTGGAGACAAAACTGGGGATAAAACTCAAAATACATGAGCGGAGGAGGAAACAAAGCTGACGCAAAGGTAACAGAGAGGGAGAGAGAAAATGAATGACACTGGCAGAAATGAACAAAACCGTGGTTAAAAAATGAATGTATGTATTTTTATAACAGCTTCCGTAACAAAGCAAGGAAACGGATTCATTTCCTTAAAAAAATAGGAACATTTCTCTTTTTAGAGCAACAATGACACTACATTTTTTTCTGAGTGAAGAAGGACAAAGGTTTCTAAAGGTCATTCATCTCTTCAATGTGGTCCAAGCAGAAAATCTGAAAGCTTTAGCTCAGCCTCCTGTTCCAGAAGACTTCCTTTTCAAATCTCACCCAATGGCTCATAATGTAAAAATACATAGTGGAGGCCTCTAGACACTGATAATCTTCTCAGTCATGGACTCTCAAAATGGATTTAGTACAAATTTATTGATGACAACATGCTCCACCCAGTAGGGCAGTAAGATTATATGCAATAACACTGGTGAATGTCACAATACTTCTTTCGATGAATAAACAGATATTAAAGTGTACTCGGTTCTTGACTAAGACTTGTATAGTACCTGTGCTTCTGCTTCTCTTCTGTATCCAAAAAACTGTCAGGCAGCTGACATGCTATTTTTTTGGCATAAGTTACTCCCTGGCATTTGCATCTTTTGTCTCACTTGCATGCGTTCAGATTCTGACCAATCGGACAATGCCTAATGACGAGGGTTCGGTCTGACTGGCCAGAGAGTTAACAGCATGTCATATCAAACAAAATAGTGTCTAAAGACAGAATTTAATTCAATATGTTGTTAGTATATTCAAAGCTGCATATTGAGTCTTTTGCAATTTTTCTATCACGCAAGTTTATATCCCCATGACGATTAAAAAACAACAAACAGTCCAGCCCTAATTACATTGTGTAAAAATTACTTGAACCATATAAATAGCATAACCCAATGTTCATCAAAAATGACTAGCAAGCACTGGAGACCTGTGCTAGCACTCTACAAGCCAACATAACCTAATTGCAAAAAAATAAAAGGGGATATGTTGAAACTTTGTATTTCAACAATGCTGCAGTTAATGTGTGGTTAGGTTTAGGCACACAAACTACTTGGTTACTGTTAGGAAAATATCATGTTTTGGCGTACACCTAGTTTGGGGGCACAATCCTGGAAGGAAAGACAGCAATGTCTCTGGAAAAAAACAATCACTTTTCATAGCACTTTCCCTCCCGACAAGTTGCTATGAAACACCCATGTCTGGAGCCTAAAAAGCCAATGGAAAAACACCAACAGGTGGCTACAAAACATTGATGATTAAGCCAATTTTTGTTGTTTATTGGTCTCAAACAGTACAGAGCAGCTTGGCAGCCATCTCGCCTTGGTGACATCCACCATCCCCTCCACCTAGAAACGTTGATATGACAAATGTTAAGCAGCCAAATATGACGAATTTGTGGTTTACAGAAACGTAGAATGCAAAAAATTTCTTCTGGTGAATGGGCTTGATTTTTTTTCCTCACACAGAATGAGGCAAAACCTTTGTGGAACCAGCGGCCCCTCCTACCCTCTATTGGTGATCAGTATACAGGATCAGGATTGGAGCTTCCCTTTTAGTTATGCATGTATGTGTGTGTGTGTGTGTGTGTGTGTGTGTGTGTTTTTCAAAGCGTGTCAAAGCGAGCCCAGTGGGTGAGACACACAGTCCAACTATGTCACAGCTGTTTGGAAATCCTAACCTTCCTTACCAGCCACACCCCCAATACAATGCATGCATGTGTGTGTAAGAGAGAGAGGGGTGTGGAGTGGATGAATAATTCAGTCGAGCATTTCTGGAATTCATTAACTCATAAAGCAACTAATTAACTAAAAGAATTCCCTGCCTTCATTTTAGATCTAAGTCCCGTCACTGCCTGCTGACTGAAAATCAACTTCAGCTTCCGACAACTATAACAACCTGGGAACCTGCTCAATCAGCTTCTCCTCAAACTGCTAAAGGCGTTGAAAGGTGCAGAAACAGGACACCTATATGACGAGACGGTTGCTCCATGCTGACATCTATATTTAGGCTCAGACAGAGAGGGAGACGAGCTGTTGAGGATGTGAGGAGGATAGACAGCAGCCAGGAGAGAGATCAGTCTAGGAAATCTGAGTGCTCTATTGTGCTGAGGGCGGACAGAACCAGACTGGGTTTTGATGTTTATTAGATTTCGATTGTACAGCCTGCAAGAGAGTTAGCTGCCACTGCTCCCTGCATTCTTGGGGTATATATATGTCACTGATAGCCTGAAAATGATGCGCAATATTGCCTATTAAATGGTAAGAAAATAACACTTATGTTGACGAGTATTAAACTTGGCAAGGCTGCATAATAAAGCAACAAATTATCTTCCTAATCTGAATCGACTTTATTTGTTTTCCTGGAACTAAAATGACTGTGGCCCCATAACAAGGTGCTGCTGTGCTATGCAGACAATACACTCAATCTTCATTTTAAGCTTTGAAAACGTACCTCTCAATAAGCTTGTCAGTGTAACATATTAGCATATCTATGTTAAAGGAGGATTCTTTCCAAGAAGAACTGGCAAGCAAAAGATGCCATTGATCCCTCTGCAAACTGCTTCTGCTGAAGTGATCGCAGTTGAAGAAAGAAATAGTGTTGTTGAAACCCCTTATTCATTGTGCTTTAACAGCATGTCGTGTGTCTTTGTGGTGTGTTTTTACTGTAAACCCTGTGACAAGCTAAATATCCCTCGCGGGACAATGTAGTTTGAATACATTTGAATGGAAACTGAATATGTGGCAGCATCGTACCCTGGTCCCCTCTCAGCCAGAGCCAAACAGAGTGCTGGCCCTGACTCTCAGTTTAACTGCTTAATAGTGAGTATCTTGAGCCAAATTTTGACACTCTCTAAATCAAGATCCTTAAGGTCAGTTATAAGTTTAGAGTAATCAATTAATTTTCCTCCAGGGTTACAAAATTAGAGTACGAAAACTAGCTTCTTATTTCATATTTTACATTTCACAAGCAGCACTAAACTGTGTCAACATGAATTTTAAATAGGACTAACAGCACAACTTACTGTGGCATACCTGACCAAAATGTCGCTTTCTAAACCATAAAGAAAGGTTTACCAGGAGGACATAAAGCTCCAAGAGTGGAAGACAACTGATTAGTTTTTGTAAAGTTTAATATGACTTCAAAATTCTCCAGTAAATGGCATGTCTTTATGAAAAGAAGTCCAATAAAAAGGAGTGAAGAGGGAAAGGAGAGTTGTTCAAGCTCCAAGATCATTAAGTTGGAATTTACTGTTGCGAAAAAGGTTTTGGATCTACTCCAGCACACTGAATTTTCACTAAAACAATGAGTATGTTTGGTGGTGTTTGCATATATATTATGTCAAAATTGTAGTAATTGTATGCCTTTTTATCCTTTGGGTGTATATGTAGTATAAGGGCAACAATTTGTACTCAGTTCAACAAATGTGGATTTAAACACCCTTCAATAAAGCCAAAGTTAGCACTTTAACCCGAATAGTCACTGTCATTTTTTAAATCCAGTGTACAGGAGAGGAGAGTTTTAGAAGAAAACATCAAAAACACTCTGGAGGTAAAAGCAGGACAGAGCAACACAAGACTTTTCTGTTCCACCACATTGTTTCCATTCTCTGCTGTGGAGCAGAGCCCTGCCTTTTGGCACATCAAAAGAGCTGGGGAAGCCCCACCCATGCCATGTCACACGAGTACACAGAGAGAGGAAAGGAAGACAAGGTGGAGTGAAACAAAATGAGGCGCAGAGAGAAACAGTTACACTGCGGTTCGTAGTAACATTCCATTTCTGAATTTAAAAAGCCTTTTCCGACTGTTTCAAACCAGTTTGTTTTAACTTTTAACTGTCCATCGACAAGGTTTAGCTGAGTTTTAGCCAAGTTTCATATTCATAGTTACACACGCCCACATGTATGACGTGCACAGTACAGCCCTCTGACTCAAACACTGCTATAATTTATCTGAACACTTCCAGTCCTGTATACAAACAACATAAAGTAATCCAGATTTGATTCTACTCTGTTCTGTCGTTTAGTGAAATATTTAAAAGATGTGCAGACCTCATTATAGCAAAGATATTTGTGACAAATTCTAAACTGAAAAGTCCAGTTACTATTTTTTCTGAGCTTTCAGTCACGTCTCACAGGCTTCATCAGAAAATAGAACTTGTTAGTTTTTTGAAAGCTTATAAAAAGCTAATAAAATAAATAGGGATGCACAATATTGGATTTTTTTGCTGATATCCAATATGCTAATATGTAACAACTTATTTGGCCGATAACTGATACCTATGTCGATATATCCACTTTTCTCCCTACCTAATTTTAGTGATCATGAAGTCTCTTCTGGAGTGGAATAACATCATGTTATGCATGCATACTATTGTTGTGATGGCCCATCAGCAGATGGAGACTTGAAACAGAATGTTTTTCAATGTATGTAATATCCATTCGTTGTGCAAAATAAGAAAAAGCACATTGGCCGATACCGATGATGTACTCATATTATCAGTATGTTGGCCAGTTCCGATGATGTGCCGATATTATCGTGCATCCTTAAAAATAAAATGTAGATAACAAGCGCTATTCTTCTCCAATTAATCAACTAACTATCTTGATAAAATATTAGACTTAACTGTTTAAGTCAATTATCAAGTAGAAATACTAAACATACCATGAGCACCTTTATATTTTTAGACTGGTTGTCAGACATACCAAATGACTTCAAGATATCACTTACACTCTGGCAAGGGCCAGATCACACTGACATAAAAGAACTAGTGCCGACAAAGGCCAACTGTTGTGTCACCTCACGTTGCCTGTGCCTCTGCCAAAAAATTATGCTTGAACAGGCCGCAAAGACCAAGAAGTAGGTATGTTCTGCACCTGCGTGAGAGGAAATAACTCTCCATACCAGCAGTCAGTAGTAGTCTGTATTCGCCATTAAAAAAGGGAAACTAAAAGACAGACGTGACGGATTCAAGATGCTAGTTAGCTATCTAGCACATACAGAACACAACGCTATGTTGAAAGAACAAATGACATTTACCATGGGTTAGCGAATAATGGCACAAACCATTACGAACTCTTTCTGCTAAAGTGGCCAATCACTCCCTCTTGACTTTGGCCGTTTGTTTTCTTTCCTCACTTCCATCTCTCTTCTCATGCACTAAGATGAACCAATTAGAGTGATGTCATTCCACCAGGTCAAATGCCCATTCAACATGCTGAATTGCCTGATAAACAGCCGGCAAAGGCCAACTAGTGCCAACGGTGCAGGACATACTGTAGTGTAAGAGTTAATCCCTAATCAAGTAAAAGTGTTATACTGCATAAGTTGATTAAGAAACAAAACCATTTAACCACCATATGACCATGTTTTATGTATAAGATCTTACAAAATGGATTGAAATGCATCTATATGTGTTAAAGCACTGTTATACATGTTAAAGTGTTCACAAATTAGAGTTATGAGTCAACATTGTATTCACACTACAGAGCACACACATAACCTATCATGTTCTGTATAATGATAGCACACACACACATTCAAATGTTTGTACTACCTGATGCACATTTAAAAGTTTATATTGTATAAGAGCACAAGGGACTACATAAAGAAAGTCCATAAGATTCACATGTTTTTTAAAAATAAAGTGAAAGCAAATCTAAAGCTAAGGGTGGAAAATTTGGGAACTTCCAGGCTCAAAATTAAAGTAATACACCATTAAAATCGGGCCTGTTCACGATTGGACAAAAAGAAAAAGATTGCCACCAATAGCTTTGCATTGAAGTGGGATGGATTAGCAGAAGGAGGTGGAGACTCTCTCCAGTCTCCACCAGCATAAAAGCAGACGCGCTGAAAGTAGATTTTCAGTCCAGCTCCGGGGCTTCACTCGATGAGTTGTATGTGTTGAAGCTTGTGAACACATTAAACTCGATTGCATCGGACTCTGCCTGTCTCCAGTGTTTTTTTGAGTATTGATTAGCTGAATCCAAGGTACCAGATCGACATCAGAGGACAACTGAGAAGTCAAGTGGAGGACTAGGTCGGGAGCCTACAGGCCCAATTCCAGGCACCGATTTTTACCTCTACAATACTGCAAAACTAGGTCAACAGACGCTCACCGACAGCTTGACAGTGACCGATGGCCAGCCGTCAGCTTGATGTGTCAGGGCCCTTATGATGGATATTTGGGTCTTTAGTATCGGTATATCAAACAATAAGTTAATAGACTGATTTAATAGTGTGAATGTTAGTATGATTGGTGCAGCCGTACATTACTCAAGGCAAACCTGCATGGGGGAGGGCATGAATTGGCATTACAGTACTGCCTTTCATTTGTCTGTTTTGGTTTCACCTTTTCTCCACCGTCACTTCCTCTCACTCAGTTAAATGTGATAAACCAATCAGAATTAATCCAAAGTCAATTAAACTGCTCTAAACTCAACTGCCAAACACTCTCAAGACAACAGCCTGCAGTTGGCATTAAGATACTGAACATATCAAGCAAGAGTCAGGGAGTCCTCATGGCCATGTGGTTTAAAACCCACACCACATAACTGCAATATCTACATAAGAAAAAAAACGACAAGCCCTGTCTGAAGCAAGGAAAAGTCATGTAAAACCCAAAGCAAATTTCAAAGCAAATGCCTAGAAATGATGCACACAGGTCCTTTATGCTACTGCAACAGAAGTAGGAAGGCTTGATTCCTATTTAAATGACATCCAGTCAAAACACTCGCTATCAGCATACTATACAAAAGTCTGACTGATGCTCAAATATCAGCTCTTGTATTGTGTCTGCTTCCACAGGAATGTGGTTCTACTGTATAAACGTGTGGCCTACATGCTGCAGCCCCATATCTTATGTCATGCATTGCTAATCACATTAAGAGCTTTAAAGGTTGCACATGGGAGTCTCGCTCCGCTTATCTTTGCTCTATTCGTCACAAACTTTATGATTTCCCAGCTCATATGGATCAAAGGATTACAGGGCAATCGAGTGATCATGGATGGACACACTGAGTTACAGATTATGTAGTTCAGATGGTTATGTTGCAAAAGACCAAAGATTTGTGGTGTTTGATAACGTAAATGGCAGAAAGTGGTGACATTAGAATGAAAAATGGGAAATGTAAAAGCCTTTTACTTTAATTTAATTTTCCAGATATTTCAGGTTCTAAAGTCTCTGCCTGTTTTTATACTTGACTCCCAGTATCTAGCAGCCTTCAGCTAATATTACTTTATGTTTGTATAGTTTAACAAAATTTAATTCAAGGCCCACTTACAAGCTGTTTTTGAGCAACTGATTACTATTATCATTTGTTGAGGAAGACTGTGAGATGTGGTTGGAAGTAGGGCATTAATCAATTAATTATTGGCCGATAAAACCCCCCAAAAAACCAAGATGACATCATCAAATGTCTTAATTTGTAAGACCATAATGTCCGAGTAAGAAAAGCAGCAAATGTTTAAGAGACTGGAACCATCCTTTTTTCATTTTTGCTTAAAATATTAATTAAAACAACTATTCAGTCATTAAAAAACAGTTGTCTAATATTTTCTTTTCGATCAGTTAATTGATAATTGGACCGCAGCTCTCACTGAAAGCTCCGGAAATGCCAGTAAGTGGACTTTTCTTTGTCAGACAACTGTTTCGTCGATCAAGAATTAACTTATTACAATAGTTCTACAAATTTACACATACACAGTGACTTACTTTTTAATATATACTATATCTTATAGGATAAATTACTAACCCTTTCATTTGCAGCATAATCAATAATAAAAAAATGTTAGTTCTTGCCTAAATATTCAAATAATATTTACAAAGTAAATATTTTAGCATTCAGCACTAGTTAAACTGTAAATAAAACTACTGGATTACCTTGAGAATATCTGTTGTATTATTGTATTATCTATAACATCAACATTAACAATTTACTGGCCAAAATATTTGTTTACTTGGCTAATTAATTAAGTATAATTTTTACACTTGTGTCTCCAACGCTTCCTTGGTGGTACATACACACATCTTTAAAAGTTGTCACGGTTATCGCATAAATGAGACAGTTCCTCATCAAACTCTGCAATACATCTTTTAATACTCGTAAGTGTCAGTGAGACAACAACAGAAAAAGCCTCTATATATGCATCTGTTTGTGTCTGACAGCAGTGAGGGAGTCATGCAGCATCAGCTTGTCTTCACCAAGATAAATCTGTACCATTACCTCAGGCATTCTTGGCCTGTTAACCATGAGCTGCTGCCCACACTGCTTATCAAGCCTCATTCTAGGCATATTTGCTGAGAGTGCGAGCCAAGACGACAGGCACTCTACCAAAATCCATATTTCAGCGATGATCATAGTTGGTTTACTGCTTGCAAATATATTGCAGATGTGCTTCATTTTGTTGATCGTACATAAGACTGAGTGTGACAGTTTTTTATACAGTATGTGTCATTCTGTCCACCGTGTGTTGCCTCGATAATGCTACATTGTGAAGCTCCACACAGATCTGACACCTGTCTTCCCCGGCTTGCTAAAGCTTGGTGCGCCATTGTTGCTTGGCAAAGGTGGTGGTGTCGCCAGCACAGCCTGTAGGTCTCAGGGACCACAAACAGACAATAACCATATATTTTAAGTTCATAATGTGTACCTTAATTCACAAATATGTAAGATAATACTACAGACATTCCTGTTATCGTACACTATAATGTCTGCCCTGACAGTAGATGCTGTATTCAGTCATGTTGATGATGACCTGATGATGCTTTACTGTCCAGGGGGAGGCATTGTGATGAAGAAATATTTTCACCAGTGGCTGCCAATTTTTCCATATCTCTCCACTATATCTATATTTCAAATAAGACCATTTTGTTTATAGTCCCAATGAGTGAAATAAAATATGGAAAACTTTTCTCAGAAGGACAAGTGATAAGCATATTGCTCAAAATGTTTAACTATTAAATTTATGTGGGAGCTTTTTAAACATTTTATGGATTACCACATATCACATTTGATTGAACTGATAGGCAGATGATACCTAACTCAAGATGTGACATGGTGTTTTATACATGGGCTATATATATAAAGATACATATACAGCCTTTGGTTTCCTAAATAAAGTTTTCATATTTGGGATTCTATTTGTTTAATTTTTCTTAATACATTTTCAACATACGTGAATATCACCATAATTATACCCGAACAATATCATACACAAGTTTAACACTACAGTCCTGGAGACTCATTTCATTGGAAACTGATAAACATCAGTGCCTGATGAAGCAAAGTGTGACATTTGCACCAAAAAATGCAACAGGAAAATAGAAATGACTCATCCATAAGAAAACTACATAAAGAACACAAACAAATTACTGCTAAATTTCAGTGCTGAAACAATAGTCAATTAATTGATTAGTCAACTGACAGACAGCTGAATATTAATAATAATAATAATAATAAAAATACCAAATATGTACCAAACAAAAGATGCCTTTGTCTCAGTTTTAATAAATGGACTATCTTTGTGTTTTGGAATGTTGGTTGTAGAAAAAGATTCAGAAGGCACCACCTTGGGCTCTACAAAATTATGAATGGCATTTTTGACTATTTTGTGGGATTTTATATGGGACTTAATAATACAAACTCCTACAGTAAATTTGAATGCATTACAGTTAATGGCTCTTTTCTTTGGGCAGATTACAAAAGCCTTGATAGCCACTTTCACAGGTCATTAACAATCATTTAAAGAGATTTTCATTTCTTTTTCTGAAATTTTCAGAAATGTTTGGGAATTTTAGTATTTACTGCACCCGAAAAGAAAAGGATATGGCTCCAAGTGTCAGATTTTTCTCAGAAAGTAGTGGCAGGTTTTCATTTGTAGCTTATCAAACTTTAAGGTGGAGAAGGAAATGAAGGTTGAATAGCTGTTTAGATGATTAACCAATCCACAGAAAGGTTCTGATAGGCGATTGGCTTTTAAATGTGACCACTGGGATTGGGTATTGGACTCCAAGTCATTTGAAGACTTCACCCAGCACACTGGGAAGCTGCAAAGGGCATTTTAAAATGATTTTTTGGAAACAACTATTTTCACCATTGTACCAGCTAGTAACATTGATACAATCAGGCTCCTAATGATGATAATCTCATGATGACTCAGGGGCTGGCTATGAGCTTCTAATCATTGAGTTTTGAGGTTAGTGTGACAGAGGTGAGACAGATAGTGTCCCCTATGCAGGACAGACTGACAGCGTCTGAGTGTCTTCCAGGGGTCAGAGTTCACTGCTGATTGTTTGCCAGAGGGACATGTTGTTCTTTTGACATCCTTTTTCTTGTGTCTTAGTTTCCCTTTAATCAGGCAAACAATGAGCTGTCAATCAGCATTGTTTGGTTTACACATCCAAATGTCATTAGCAATGCTGTTGTGGGTTCAAACATCTGATCGACCGACTTGATCAACATAAAGATGAAAGATAAGCTTGCTGACTCACAGCACAACAAACATGACAGCTGCTCTACACCGCTGTGTCTCTGCTTACAGCCAGGCTTTGTGCATTGGGTCTGGGGCTATTGCTGAGCACTGTGTTTCTCAAGGTCTGTGTGATAATGGATGTGTTGATGGGATGCTCTGTGATGGGAGGGGACTGTGTTTGGGTCTGGCTGGCGTCCTGCCATCCACTCAACTTCTCACAGTTTTCTGGCATCATCAGCGATAATAGAAAATGTTATTGCGGGATGGAAACCTCTATATTACAGAGGCACTGAGTCTCAGTGTAAATTTCACAAGCCTGGGAAAAGTTGAGTAATGAACTCAGTGTAGCTTTCAGGTGTTGAAATGCTTTATAATTGACCCCTTTGCTACACCCCACCCGTTTGTAATGGTCCATCAAGCTGCTGGAGCAAGCATGAAGCCTACCCTGTAATAACTACACTCCCTGAAGAAATATTATCACATTTTTGGACAAACAAAAATGTGATTTCAGAGAGAGGCGGACATAGGGGTCTGCAATAAATGTTTGAAGGATACATCCAAGATGTCAAAGTCACTCAGCTGCAAAAACAGGTTCAAAAGATAAATATAGTTTGAAGCTAAAGCTTAATTTACAAATTATAGTGTTAAAGTGAACCACCACATCGCTAGGCGATCGAGACAGAAAACAATGAAAATAAAGGAAAACTTTGCCGATATTCAATCAGCTGTGTGTCATTGCATTGTGTGTATATGAAAGGTGTTTCACTTCCACCATGCAGTCAGCCACCGGACCACCGCTGGTGGTGGGGTGGCCAAGGGGAAGCCAAACAATGCTCATCTGCATACACTGTGATGACACAGAGCTGGTTTTATATTGGCAACGTTTCCCTGTTTCCCTTCACTGGTTCCTGTAGAGCAGGGTGGGTCTTTATCCACTGTTATAATCATAAAAAGCAAACACAGCAGTAGTAGTAGTAGGCTATACCTTCAGTAGCTAGCCACCTAGCTAAAGCTACACTTTACAGGGTTTGATTTTGGTTTTGGAACAGGGAAGAAACATAGATCTCCTCCCAACCTCCTCAGGTAACGAGTATCATTAATACACGTTACATTTAGCTCGAAATCCACAAAACCAGCCTGAAAATGAAGAAAATCTAAAACAATTGCATAAGAGTCTATGAAGCACAGCGATGTAGTTGTGGGAGCCTTGTTGGAGCTGGCCGATGCTGCGCTATGATTGGCCAGTCTGCGTTGAGGGACGGGACTTAGCAAAGGGTCAATTACATCAAAGACCTTGAATGTTCAGACTAGGGCTGCACGGTATATGCGGTAGACGGTAGAAATGATATAAATTTGGCCCACAGTAGAGATTTGCGCTCTACCGTCCTATCGTCGATGACGTCATCGCACCTGCCTCAGTGTGAAAATGGCTGCGAGCACAGAGACAGCGGAGCAAGAGGAGCTGGTTCACGTCCGTGATTTAGCATAGCACGTGCAACATGTGTTGCTGGAGAACTTGTGAGTGAGTGAGTTAATGTTTTATGAACAGCCCC
>NC_065526.1:30240202-30313482 GCF_006386435.1 Epinephelus moara | reverse complement strand
AAGGGACTACAAAACCCATTCAGAAACACTTCTATTATAACTTTTACACTTAAATTTATACCGCGATATATACCGTTACCGTGAAGGGATTCGATTTATACCGTGATATGAATTTTAGGTCATACCGCCCAGCCCTAGTTCAGACGCATAGAGTTAAGACCCAATTACATACGAAGCCACAGATCAGGAGTCAGCAGTTGTAGCTGTGATAGCTATAAATTATTCTGCCCCCATTAGACCACTGATTTTCTCAGGGCAAATTGCAGTACAGTGTAAAGTTTCTACAATGCTATATATACGAATGCTGCATCTAGCCTTCACTGGAAAAGAAACTAGAGACTTGTGAAGTTAAGCAAATTTTACATATATAGCCCTTTATCACAAATGCTGAGATTTGTGTAGAAATGCCTCCTTAAATCAATAGTATCCCTCCACATACTACATATATAGTTGAAAATCATAATTGGAACCACTGACATTTATGTGGATACCATCTTGATACCCACCACCTTTAACAAACACTGTTGCAGACAAAATACACCCCCTCATGCCAACAGCACTCCCAAATGACCTTGCCCCCTGCCCCCCCGATCAGATTGGGATCTGGGAAATTTGGAGGTCAGGTCAACGCCTTGACCTCTTTGTCACATTCCTCAGGCCATTCTTGGTCACTTTTTGCTGTGTGGCATGGTGCAGAGTCCTGCTGGGGAGGTCACTGCCGTTGCCATGAGGGGGTGTACTTGGTCTGCAACGGTGTTTGGGTGGGTGGAGCAGGTCAAGATGGCATCTACATAAATGCAAGGACCCAAGGTTTCCCAGCAGAACACTGCATTGTAACAATATGATCAATGTTTTCCACTTTAACTATCAGTGGTTTCAATGTTGTTGGTTTTCCATGCACTGCTGTAAAAGAGCTTCTGGGGAAACCATTGTGCTCTTGTGGATCTCTGCCAACACCGGCCGAATGAAATAATGGGCAAACTTATCTCAGGAAAGCAAATGATACTGGTTTGCTCACATGTACGTCCTCTAAGTAATCTCCATTCATTGCATATTGGCAACTAGTTATTTTGACAGGATGAGCTGGTTGAGGCCGGAGAATGAGTAGACAGACAGAGCACTGCAGCTATGTTGAAGGCGTGTGGCCAGGCCAGTCGGCCTACTCCTTCTTCACAAAGGTTTCTTATTGTGGCACAGGGAAAACTGACTGCACACTGACAGGCAACCACACCAAGAAGATGAATACAGAAAGTAAAAATCAGAGCAGGTTTGATAGCTCTACTGCTCTAACAGTGCCTGCCTCAGGAGCCCTCTGGGCTCGGAGGCCATGTGTAAATTATTCATTGAGGACTCTAACACCTTCGGGTGCTTAACAGGATTGAAATGATCAAAAAGAGTCTAGCACAGATTAGATCCTGGAGCTGATGGGCAGCTTGTGTGCAGAATGTGTGACCTTTCCAAAGGCTATTTATGAGACTCTCATTAACAAGTTTGTTTTGTCCTGCAGAAAAAAATGAAAGTGTCAGAGTATCAAGTGTCAGAGATGAGGCATCTCTTTGTCCCTGGTTGCCCTGATTGTCACCATATTGATCGTTGTTGGTAAAACACCACCTGACAATCTGACAAATGTCCTCCAAAGACTGGTGCAGATTGTTAATGCACAAGATTTAAGTAAAATACAGGTAACTTACAGTCTCACGCACCTGGCCATTTATTAAATATCTAACTGCCAAAAAACGTTTCTCTATTTGCGGGCAGCAGCTCTGCCCCAAAATAAATTTTTCCATCAATAAAATGACTGCATCCTGTTTTGGGAACACTTAAGTGTTAGCCATAGTTTTCAAATGCTGCACGTCTGTAACCGACAAGTCTTGTGACATGAAAAACTGTAGCTTAAGCATCTAATGCAGTTTCACCACCTCACACGCTAGGGTTTAAAAAGGTTAACCACTAACCCAAACAAGGAAATGACAGGGTACTGGTCTGAGTGCTTGATGTGATTGGATGTAAGAACATGCTCAATAGTGTGTCCTGTCTGTGGCATTTTTGTCTTAAATTTGGATATTGCTATCTATGGTTTCTCTGTGCTAAAATTATTTTGAGCAAAGAAACTGAGAAAAAAAAAAATCAGTGGGATGACAAACTACATTTTGGCCGTGGCAGGGAATTAAGTTGTCCCTATCAGCCAGCTTGGCAGGCAAACAGTCAATGTTGACATCCTATACTTGATGCTGGCTGGAAGAACACTCAAGGGAGGGGTGAAGCTTGAATTAGAGTCAAAATACAAAGCAATAACGACAAGACGGTGATAACACCAGGAATGTAATACTGCTGGAGGACTTACCCATGGTGGCAGCTCTGAAGTGGGCACACTTTGCTTCACTACTTTGTCCTCATGATCCAGGAATGCTAAGGCACGGTTTATCCTGTAGTCTTTATTGCCATGGTTTTTCCTCCAATAGAACAACATGGCGAGTCCAATCAGAACCCAACTAAAGCTGAACTCAAAGTACCCCAAGACATAGATCGGGAAGATAATGGCAAAAGTCTTGCCGAACTTAATCCACATTTCGGTGACATCTGTCAGAGTTGACTGTTGCTCTTCCTCCAGCTCTTCTGGGGACAGAGGTGGGCCTGTGGGGGAGCTCACCGGGCTGCTGGGCGCTGCGATGGGTCCATTCGCCCTGACACCTGGTCCCGCCGAACCCTCCATCCTGTTACTCATTTCCCCACTGGAAAGACAATTTTGACATTTAAGGCAAATGTTGGTATCTTGTCACACACAGAGACTTCAATTTGTATCTCAACAGGTCAAAGGTCAAACAATTATACCACGGACATGCTGTTGTTTACTCTCTGGAATACACATAAATCATGATAGAGAATCAACAAGCTAACTACTCAGTGTCATAAATGTAGCAATGAGATTCTATGCCTTACAAAGTTATTTGGTTAGTGCTAACATTAATTAGATTCTTTTTTATATTTTATTTGTTAATTGTTTACTTAAAATGTTGGTTTATCAAATAAAGGATACTACAGATAACTGTGCAGTAAAAGGCCTATCCCAAATCTCCATGTTACAGCAATTCCCCTTCAACAAGTAGTCAATAAAAAGTTAATAACATGTAAATGACTAAAACATTTGGTCAGCATTGGACCAAAAATTACTTCATTGTTTTATCTATTTACTAATACCAAATGTTTTCACAGGCCTGTACTGCATATTCATACAGGCTGAATTGTTATTCAGGTGTCTACCCTGTATGGAGAGGACGTCATACAAAACCCCTTTGCAAAAATGTCATCTTTTGGTTACCTTGACTCCTTATGAAACAGGCAACAGCCCGAACTTAAAAGGTTGGAATTTCCGATATAATTAGAAACTTTACAAAGTACTCTTCAATTCGGCGCACATTCAACACACCTACACACCATTTATTGCAGAATTTTAACTTTTAAAAGTGCTTCAACTGGTTGCCAGTGCAGTCTACTGTCACCAAAACACAACACCGCGGATGGCAACGTCAAGCGTGAAGTACATACAGGAGTAGAGGTTTCTACTGTAATACGTGTTGTTTGGTTTGGGTGTATGTATGCCGAATAGAGGAGTATCGACTATTAAATCCAAATTGTCATTAAGTGATTGGTTACGATGCGTAGAGTTTTACCGTTACGCACAGCAAATCTTAATTGCCAGCTTTTTTGAACGGAGTCAGTCGTGACGTTCTCTCCACAAAGTGACACGTATTGGGGCTACGACTTCACCACCAGCACTGCGTAAACCAAACACCAGCGAAAAAACTACTTCTTCCTCTCCGCTCACCGCTGACAACGCAACACACTCACCAGTATCCGCCTGCGACATTCGCTCTTCCCTGAAAAAGAAACTAAAATTCACTCCACCAGCCCGGTTCACAGCATGCCGACCAGCTTAACTCAGATAACCCTGTCTTCTCCGTCAGTACATCTTGCTGTGAGGGCGGCCAGTCCCTCTCAGCCTGCCTGCAGGAAACTGTCATCGCGGGAAAGAGGTCAGCCTCCGACAGGGAGGGAGTTTCAAAACACTAACACAACAGCAACCCTCGGCGCCATCTGGTGGCGGGTAAAAAAAAGGCACCTTCAATGCTCAACAATATGAAAATATGTTTTGAGCAATATTTAGAGCAGGAACTCAACTTGCTTTGCCCGGGGGCCAGTATTGGAAAATGCTGTTTGCTGTCATCTTTGCCAAGAGGCAAATCTAGTTGCAGCAGCCCTGCACAGGTCAGGTGCACCCAGGGGCGTTTCTAGGAATTTAGGACATTTGAGGCTAAGCCCAGAGCTCTGTCAGGGTTCAGGCTCTATTTAGATGGGTTTTTTTTAATGCACTCTGGCACCTTATTTACATTTTAAGTACAAAAAAATAATCTCAGTGTGAATCAATTTATTTTAATTGTAAATTACAAAATAATAGAAGTCCACCCAGCACACTATTGCAGGCCACATTTGGCCCATGGGCTGCAAGTTGAGCATCACTGCTTTAGAGTTTTAATGGCCCTCCTGTCCAGGTTTGGCAAGACCAAATGCAATATGTTTTATATAGACCTGGTCCACTGTGGTCAGGTCAAAAGCCATTAAATCAAGCTTTTTTGTTTAAAGGTCAGGTGTGGAAAAGTAATGTCATGTTTTTCGCGTTGTGTTACTTGTGCGAGTTTGAACACTGGAATACTTTGTGTTGACTTGCTTCATATGCACGAATAAGTCGCCTCACTCGGACGTGAAATCACTGAATCAATGAATGAATATCATCCGGTATATCGTCAGCATTGCATATCCCTGGAAGATCTCAATGCTGATTGGCTATCATGGTGCAAATCGGTTGCTGAAGTTTAGATTTTTCAAGGAGGACGATACAAAATTGTGCCACTCCATCATTCATCATCATCCACATTGCGTTCATTGTGCCGCCTGGCGAGAATTCACATCTAATTGTGACTGTACGTTGACTTCAGATGTAATACACTCAGGCAAGTTGTTTTATTCATGCCCAGTGTGAACACAACATAAAAGTCTCAATGTTAAGCAAGACCAGGTTTGACAGTTATTTAGTTTGTTTTCTTTAGACCTGGTCAAATGTGGTCTGGGTGAACATATAGAATAAAGTACACACAAATGTGAAAATGGGGGTTGTAAATTGCACTTGAAGGATTTAATTGTGATCTATGGTTATTTACTTAATTGTTTTATTATATTTTCTGTAGCCGAGTGGCCTACATTTGATTTCTCTGCCTACTGGTATGAAAGCCTTTTTTGTACTCCTAAGAATGAAATTGTGGTAGGCATTGTATTGTTCTAATTCAAATTTAAATATATCAAGTCTTAAGATACACTACATGAATTAGCCTGTGAGATACTAATCATGTATGATAGAGTTTAAATATATTACAAACATAATTGTACTTTTTTTGTCCATTTTTATGTTTGTTTTTTCTCCCTAAACACAACTTTAATACAGTAGATAAGATGCCAAAATGCATCATACTGTCTTGTGCGATTGGTTGACTCCAATCTTCTCCAATTTGGCCTATCCCTTCCAAATGCCATCAGGGCTACAAGCCTTTGACCTCTGACTGTTTCATCCTATTTGCTGCCTGTAATGTTGGAGCTTAATCTGCTGTTGACCTCATTGTAATTTAAAACGCATAGGCTTAGTAAGACAGCCAGGTGTTTAAAGAGATATAAATGAATCTCTATAATCCAAAGAGAACATCATGATGTTGAATCTAAGTTAGTTAAGAGTAGGATTTAAGGTTGATACAGAGTTGGACAGCAGAGTTTGCACAGAGAGCGTTTCCCCACTAGGTGTCAGGGTAGCTTTTGTAAACTGAATTTAAATCCACCTCATAGACAGTGAATTTTTCTGACCATGCAGCAACAGTTGATATGAGTGAACTCATGAAACAAAACTATTTCAGATCTGAAATTTACAACATACAACAATCCTGTGTCCTTTTTCTGGGCGGTGCATCAATTTAAAACACATTTTTGAAATTGAAATAAACACTTTAATTTTGACAAAAGAAGAGAAAACATCACATTTTTAATTTGTTCACGCAGGGACCCACTTTGTATCCTTTCTCTTGACAGCTCATTTTGCCTTATGCTCCTCAGAAACCTGGCATGAATGTCCATGCAAGTGGGAGATAAGACACACGGGGAAGAAAGAGGACAAAATTAAAACGCATAAAGGATAAACTTTAGTAAATTAATAGAGGGTTTGGGTTCAAGAAAACTTGTTTGTCTGCCATCTTTTTCCTTACATGTCATATCTTTAGCCGTGCATTTACTCACCCGCTGTTTGCTATTCAAGTAACTCCTGAAGGTTAAGTAGATTATCTTGGTGTCATCCTCGTCACATTGTGTGACCCCTATGAGTACTCTGATGATTGGATGCATTACAGAGAGGCCATTTAACTTTGGGTCAAGAGATTCCCAGGAGGCGAAAGTAATAGGTAATTAAGATGAGCACATTTCTGACCAAACTAAATATAGATAAAAGTAATGATCGCAAAATAATGGTAAAGGACAAAAGCACCCTTTAACATTGCTATGTTTATTATTCTCATATCGTTTTCTCCCCTCTATGAAACATGCAGGGCAGTGACAGTGAGAAGGATGAGGAGGAAGATGAGGAGGGTGGGAGAACAGCAATTTTCAAAGCCATGGCAGCGAGACAATAAACATCCTGCGTCTCCAGACTGTTCAGGTAGGAGAAAAGAACTGTGGCGGAAAATGATGGGTTTTTGTTTAAAATCAAACCCAAAGACACTTAAAGTTTGCTAACAGACACATTTTACAATTGTGAAAATATTATTTTGAGCTCAGATTGCACTTACAATGTTTCATTTATATGTTAATTTTGTAGGGGGAATGGCCCCTGGAGCCTCCTGCAGGGTTGGAGTTTGTTAACTGTGATTTTTTTCATCCCACTTGAATGTTTCCACAAAAAAAAAAAAAAATCATAAAGAAGCTTCTGCAAAAGGTGTTAAAAGTTCCTGTGTTGAAAATTCAATAACTATGCAAATATATTTAGCCAAGTTATTTCCATTCTCAGTGTACATGCATGAGCTGGGGTTTCAAGTTTCCACATCATGCTTGTGTGATTTGCACCAGACTGTGGTTAGCCTTGTGCATTCACATGTTAAAGGAGCTCTATGTGGAATTCAGAAGGTATGATTTGTCTGCACACAGTTCTCATCATGGAAGTGGCTGAGCCCAAGGCTAGCAGCTAACGGTGCTAACTCCATAAACAGTGCTAAGCAACAGCAACTGACAGAGCTAATGGTGTTAATCTAAGGTGAGCTGGAGGCTGGATGCTACGCTTTCCTGAGAGCAACGTCCCCATGGAGCCCTGTCTCACTCCAAAGTCGTAGAAATCTGGTGCTTGGGCAGTGACTTGCGCCGTCAGAAACCAACAGAAAAAGGCAGAAAAGTGAAGATGGATGGGTCCAACAAACCCAACTTTCACCATAAGATTCTAAAGCCAAACCCTGCTCCCTGTTTTTATTGCCTAAACCCAACCATGTGTGTTTGTTGTTGACGGAAAACAAACACCAATACGCAGTGTTGTACCGACATAATACATTTATTTTGAAAGAGCCTGTTCAATTTCATGTGTAAACTTAAGTGTATTTTGAAAGAAGACAATGCATGTTACAGGCAGAACTTGACACTGTGTCCCAGAACGTCAACAACTAATGCACCCAGGTTACCTTGTGCGCCGTATGTGGACGTGGGAAGTCCATGACCAAATGTCAATATGTGACAAGGTCGGAGTGTGAATGTGTTGCCCCATGGCGATAATTGCCTAATGAGCGCAGTGCAAAGAGGCAATGATGAGCAAGCCAGTTGGATACACGCGTGCACTAACCTGCACACATGGACGGAGCAGCTTCCCACAACAAACCACAGAGAAGCATGGATTCCAGCACACACACACACACACACACACACACACACACACACACACACACACACACAAAGCTCAGGGTGCCATTACTCCAATATGTCTTTACACTGCAAATAATGGTTTTCTACAATATTTTTCATTTATCATTTATTCATTTATTTATTTATTCCTTTTGACCCCTCCCCGGGGTATAAGGGGCAGACAACAAAAAATAACATTAACAAATCAGGACAGGCGGCAGCCAATGCACAGCAAAATAAATAGAACAGAATTTGTGTACATACATACAAGTCAAAGCAAATCAAGAGAAACTATTCAAGATTTTCTTTAAAAGTTTCAACAAATTTGACAAGACCTTTACTTTTCGAGATGACATTAACTTTTGAAACTTATAAATATTTGGATTTGCTCTATAGAACTGTCCGACCAACTCTCTTCTCTCTTTATCAAAAAAAGAACACACAAGTACATAATGATATTCGTCTCCTCGATTGCCAGTCAAACAAAGAGTACATTTCCGGGGGACATTTTCACGATCATACCTGCGCTCAGAGATAGGTAACTTATGATTTCCACACCGAAACTTACAACAAACAAACTCTTTCAGCAGGTCTTAACATAATCAGATAAGGTTCAAAAGTGAAATCAGTTTTAAACAATTTATAACTATCACATAAAGGGTTACTTTGCAATTTCTCATGCCATATTAATGTTCTGAATGTCTCCTACAAAACTTTTCAACACAGATCTCAGGGAAGCACAGAGAAACCTTCCCCATTCAGCAGAGGCTGTTAGAGCAGCTTTTCTGTGACAAACTCTTCACATACATAATTTGTATGGTCAACCGCAAAGGCAACAAACCTCAATAAAACCCTTTTTTCCTCCTGAAGAGTTCCATCACTCACATCATGGACCCGACAATGCAGAAAGAGTGAGCAGTCGTTATGGTTGTTCCGGTCCCTGTAGGTGTTACTCATGGGGTAATATACTTAGTCTTGATTTAAGGTGATCATGTCTAAAATGTAATTCCTGTAATGAGGCACATTGTGGGATTTCACCCTTTATTCTTTGTGAAGCTACATCTCACATGTTTCACAGGTGTGAAATGTGACTCAGCTTGAGTGCTTTAATTTAGAGTAGTGCTTTTTCATTCAAAATTTTTTTTTTCTAGGCAGGTATTAATCATCACAGGAATCTGTCAAATCGGAGCAGTTTTCCATTTACCTCATCTGCATTAGATGAGTTGCTGCTGTCAGCCAGTCACAGCCTCTTACTGTGACTGGCTGTACACAGTTCTTTCGAATGGTGCATAACACTATTAGAAAGAACATTATTTGTATTAAAGGTAAATGATAATCAGAATCATTCACTAAGAGTAGTGCTTGTGAACAAAATATTAAGTATACCAAAGCAATCCTTCCATGAGTTTGTACATGGCATGACAGGCATGGTAAGCACTCTATCAGCTTGTCTGTACTGATTTTCTACCAATATAGTTTAAATGTGAAAGTGTGAAAGCCTTAAAAAAGTTTTTAGAACATATTAGCGTAGTTACTGGATAAAAAACAAAACAAAAAAAACACAGACACAGAAGAAGAAAAAAGCATTTGCTGCTCTGAAGGAACAAAATTGCGATATAACAGTCTACGAAAATATTGAACTCTTTGCACAGACTGATAATGTCATTATTAATTTAAACTATTTGAAATGGTTAGCAGGAGCCGAATATCCTTGATTTAATTAAATCAAAGAGGAGACTTTCATCGGGTTTAATTAAATGTAATAAATTAGAATGATAAACATGGACAGATTTTTAATGACACAAACATGCCCTTAATTATAAAAAGGAAACTCACGCCTTCCATCTGCAATCTACAGCATCTGCATACATGATACTGCCGTGTGAACCTTGGAGCAGCTTAAGAGGGAGGACCAGCTTTATTTACAGCTGTGTGTACATTTCGGCAGTAGCAGGTGGCAGCGCTTTGTTTTCAGCCCTCTCTTCACACCTACATGCTACTGCTTTTAAATGTTACACCACTGTCTGTTTCCAGATAACAACCTTCTGTGCTGCTGCTAATAATGAGAAAATGATATGCTTTCAGAACCAGATTACACAGTCAAAACCCCAGTAAACCCACACACTGAGCTATTATATAAAGGCTGTGTATTAGGGCCTTTATTATGAATGCAGCATGGTCATACAAGTGTACATCACTCTATGTGTAGACCGTGTAAATCTTCTTTATTGACTTAGATTCCTCTTCTACCCATAGGACCTGAAACATACTCAAAACTGTTTGGAGCTTGTGTGTAGCCTGTGCCCTATCCTTATTCTGTGGGGGTTAAAAATATTTCTATATACGAGAATTGAAGCAGAACAATGGTTTGAGATATTTTCTGGATGTACAGAAATATGCATTAAAGCTGGTATGGGAACCATGTGAGAAGTGCTGGAAGTGTAGCTCAGTTATAGAAATGGTCACTTGATATGGGGGAAAGCAGGCTAACAAGAAAAATATTTATTAGGGATAAACAAAATCATTGGCTCTTGGTTAAGCGATGTGTGCACCAACATTCGTCTGCTCAGAAAATCCGTTTGATGTATGTGTACATTTAGGATGATAATGTGCTGCTGAGAATTATATTGTATATAAGTAATCTACACAGTGACTATCTTGAAAAGCAGATTTGTTTAATATCCTGTCTGAATGCAGCCCAGATGCCAGAATGTTGCTGTTGTATGTTTCTGCAAACCACAGATAAGTTACAATTGTCTGTTTCATACATATAACAAAGTTCAGATTACACATGAGCTGAGTTTCTCATCAGGGGGAGATGATGGTGGAGGGTGCAACACCTAGGGGAGATGGCTGCCAAGCAGAAGACAGCAGTAGACAGCTATTCAAGGTCGGGACATATCGAGCCGTGTTTGTAGCAACTGAACTGGGTATTTTAAGCCAGAACATGTTGTTTTCCCAACCCTGACCAGGTGGTTTTTGTGCATAAACCTGACCACATTAACCATAAGATCGTCAGAACATAAAACAGAAATTTAAAGTTATGAAAAATACAAATGTAACATATCTGTGTTTTTACTGTGGAAACATCTACTTTGGTGATGATATGGAAGAAAACTCGGAAACTAAGGAACTGGGTTGAGGTGGGGGAGAAAAATTGATACAGCATAGTATCAGGATATTTTGCAGGGCAATTTTTTTTTTGATACACAGACACCAAGAATCTTTTTTTTTATATATATATATAAATTATTAATATAGCAAATACAAATTAAACTTTTGGTAGCCTACTTGAATAATAAAATCCATTGCTTTCTCAATTCAGTTTAATTCAATTCAATTCAATTCAATTCATTTCATTTCATTTCATTTCAATTTAATTCAATTCAGTTCAGTTCAATTCAGTTCAATTCATCCATCTATCCATTTTCTAACCGCTTATCCTGTTGAGGGTCGCGGGGGGGCTGGAGCCCATCCCAGCTGACATTGGGCGAGAGGCAGGGTACACTCTGGACAGTCCACCAGACTATCACAGGGCTCAGTTCAATTCAATTCAATTCAGTTCAATTCAATTCAATTCAATTCAATTCAATTAATTTCAATTCAATTCAATTCAATTCAATTCAATTCAATCCAATTCAGTTTAATTCAATTCAATTGTAATTCTCTATACACAGCAGCATACAATGAAGGAAATGTGTTACTCACGAATCCAGATGCAGTACAGAACATATACTGTAGCAAACAAGACATTCAACATGGACATGACAACATTAAAGAACAATGAAGCTTATTGTGAATACTCAGTCCACTGGATACATTTTGCTACTATAAAAATAACTGAAGTGAGTTGAACAGACTGAAACTTCATCTTATTGGATAAAACAGATGCTGACAAAGGTTTTCTTCAGGGACATAATGTGGGTTGAAAAAAGTAATAAATCACAATATGTTTTTCCACAATACTCCATATGCTGCAAAAACATTAAAAATTGCAATAATATCGTATCGTGCCCCATAAACCACCTGATTCTCTTATTGACACAATTCTTGCCTTCCCTGTAGCCCGTGGATTCATTTCAGCTGTGGTGAAGTTAATAATGTCATTACAATCATCTCCCCTGACATCTAGAACTACTGTACTCAGGGAAAAAGAATTTGGTACTTCCTTCTCAGCTGAGTGGTGGCAGAGGGTCCTTAACAGGGTCAATTCTACTGCATCCTGCGCTAGTCTGACACTGATCCAGTTTAAAGTCTTACATAGGACACACCTATCCAAAGTCAAACTTGATAAACCGTTTAACACAGGTGACGTGTGTGACAGATGCTGTTTATCTCCTGCCAATCACACACATATGTTTTCTCCTGTCCAAAGCTGAGTTCAGTCTGGTCCTCTTTTTATGATGATACACTTTCAAAAGCCCTCAATACAGCTGTGGTCCCAAGCCCCTTGACCTCTATTTCCAGTGTTCCTGAAGAATTTACTTGTTTTACCTCAAAGGGGAGCAATATCATTGCTTTTGCTTTTGTGGTTGCCCGCAGGCGAAGGATCAGAAGCCTCCATCTCCTAATTCTTGGCTGAAAGACTTAGGCCTCATTTACACCGCAAGCGATGCATTCGAGCGATGCATTCGACCGCTCGCGAGCATGCTTGCGAGCGGTCACTATTTACTCGCATTTTCATTTCGGCGAGCATGTTAACAGGTTAGAGCATTCACACCACATCCGTTTTACGCGCTGCTGGAGTCGCGCTACTTTCGCGAACAAGCTCTAAAATAGAAGAGACGCCGTTTTTTTGCGCAAGTCGCGAGCGAATGGTCGCTGTATTCAACAAAAAATCGACATCTACCGTAGACATCTCCCCCTTGACCTAACGAGACCTAACAGCCACAACCTGTCCAACCCGGGCTTTGGGTCCAAACTCACTTCTACTTCTTTGGGGTTTATTGGAGATTTGCAAACACGGTGCAATTAAATATAATAAAAACTTGGGATCCCATTCTGTCTTATGTCAATCCTATCTCTTCTCTGGAAGATTAACACAATACAATAAGTTATTTCATGGAATAAATGTTATGAATTTTATAGGTTAGGGTATGCAACCAGCCATGTAGCCCTATACACAATACACTCAAAATTCCAGAACTTCTTTGAATTCCTCCCATATGTATGTTTGGTTTATGTGTTTGTGGTTTTGATGTTGTGTTTTATTAACCCAGGCTTGGCTCTCATGTTGGGGAGGTGGGAGGGTCGGCTTGTGTTTTGTGCTCATGTCTCACTGTGGATATTGTTATGTAGATAACCCAATAAAGATACATATGAAAAAATAAATAAATATATCGTATCGTGACATACGTATCGTGATAATATTGTATCGCTCAGCCTCTGGTGATTCCTTTGATAGAGAGTGAGTTCCATTTTGTTTTCCATTTTACTGTGTTTAGTTAGAAAGAAATAGATACTGACTACTATGTGAATATGGATTCACCACAAAGGCCAAGCTGACTGTTCAAATATTAAATACATAAAAGACTCAGTTTCTTGGAGAAAGATTAGATAAAAAAAAACTTTATCAGGCTAAACTGTATAGTATGGGTTTCTTCTTTTTAGTGTACAGATCATTACATTCACATTCCACATAAATATGTTAATTGAAAGAATATAGAGGGACTTAAAATGCTGTAACTTCATTTTCTTTTTCCAAAACAATCTTATGACAACACTTTAGGGACCTCTTGTCCATGGTGGCTAGAAAGTTGGCATTGAAAGTATATTCTTGAGCCTGTTTACACCAGGTACTAACATACGTCTTGGATAATGGGATCACAAGTGGACAGCTCTATGTCTGTCTGTTCACACTAGGCATTAGAAAGTGTCTTCACACGTGTCTCAAGTGACCACTTGTGAACAGATCGTACTTCCCTGCTGTGTATGCAAATTAAAACGTTGTTTATTTCCATTTGCAAACACCAAATGTGTTGTAGTGAATGGAGCTTGTGGCGTGATCATTTTGTTTCTGAAATAAAATCAAACCTCCAGTCTCAAGATTGTTGATTACATTAACACCACAATAGTTAATCAGTGCTATATGAAATCGATACAGACGACATTTTTTCCAAAGAGTGCCTGTGCTGGAATAATAATAACTTAACAAAGTTGAGATAAAAGGTTAATCAAATGATACTTGTTTTTATTACATAGTGGCGCTGTTATGTTTCTATATCAGATAAAATCTGTTTTAATCAAATCATTTATGTAATTAAAAAACAAGTAAAACTTTTTAGACCTTATCACCTAAATCAAACTTTCATTAACTGATAGAATTTCATTTCTTCCACCACACTTTGGTCCCAGGTGTTCTTCCTGCAGAGACGATAACTTAATGGCTACGTGACATGAAAAACAAATCATATGCAACATGAAATAAATAAATGACAGAGGATTAAAAGACTAGATGATGCTTTCTTTTCCTCATCTGGATCAGGATGGGTACACTTTGTTCAGGAGCATTTCTAACACAGGCACTGCTTAAGTTGGGGTTTATACACAAGCCATAAAGCACTTGAAGCAGTTGGACAGAGAGCGACTGCTTTACGTTTACTGTCTGCACATTTTAATGTAGTGTTGATACTGTAGCCCACAGCAGGGCAGCTGATGGTCTCTGGCTTTGTGTAAATATGTGCCACTTTATCCTCGTCCTGCTTTCACAAGTTCACTGTAACCAAGACAGAAGCCACGTACACATCTGAGAGCATTAATAATGGAGAGAGGGAGGTAGGCATTTCTGTTCGGCTATTCCCCACTGAATCAAGGAGTTTCATCTCTGTGCCTAAAGAGACATTTTGCTGTTAACTTAAAAAATATTCCATCAGGCAGTTCACTGACCTTTAGTGATAGTCAAAGAAGCACTTTCTATAACCTCAAACTGTAGTTGAAAAGAAACCTCACCTCTGTGAGTCTGAAAGACTGAAAGACACAAGTTTGTGGTTATGCACCGAACCCCTTTTAGCGACGAGGCAACATTCTCGTTCCCTGGGGAGAACTCCAACACAGTGGTGTTCAGCTGGGGGCTCGTGAGTATCCCCACACCCGCCCAGCGCCTCTCACCCTGAGCAACTCCAGAAAAGGTGAGAGTCCAGCCCTTCTCCAGGAGTTTGGTTCAAGAAGCAGCACAGCGCGGAGAGGTGGCTTTATATACTATATCTAGTTGGTACTGTTCCACCACCTGCACCAGCTCCAGGTCCTTTCCCACCAGAGAGGTGACATTCTACATTCCCAGAGCCAGTCTGCAAAACCAGGGGTCAACACGCCTGGGTCCCTGACCCTGCCTGCCACCCGGCACAAAATGCACCTAGCCCCGATGTAGGTCCCTGCAGGTGGTGGTGGCTCCATGTTATTCATTCGGGCTAAGCCTGACGGGGCCCCTTGGCTCAAGGCCCATCCACCAGGCCCCGGTGTCCCTATACCAGGTAAGATACTCTGTCCCCGAATGTGTTGTTTCATCGTGGTCTTCTTTAACCACTCTGAGTCTGGCCCCTGCCCTGGGACCACTTTGCCCTGGGAGATCCTACCAGGGGCTATTAGCCCTGGACAACACACAACTCCTAGGATCACATGACATGCAAACCTGCCACCAAACCACTTGTTTTAACTTTTCCACCTCAGTCAAGTCTAAAACCTTTTTTGCAGTATTTGTTGAGGTTTTCTACAATTGAAGATTAGCTACAATCAACTCCGACTTTACTTCCACTCATTACCACATCGATGTTCCAGTCCCAGTGGTAGCTATGTTCCCCTGCTGCTGTGGATGCTACACGTGTATTGTGTTACCACATCTAAGGGCACACAAACACATGAGTGTATGCAGCTGAGTGACCAACACCTTCTGAGGTGATGTTATTGCTAAAGGTCCGCAGTGCTGGATGTGGCGCACAGAACACTAGCTTAAATGCTGGCTAACTTGCCAATAAATACCAAGAAAAATGATGTTATTGGTTCATATTTGATTTTGTTACATTTCATTCTCTGTCTCTCGACTCACTGCCAGTCAGACAGCCTCTCTTATATGGGTCAGTTTGTATTTTTCACGGCCTTTTTCATACAATATCGGCTGGTCAGACACAGCCAATGACCATCAAGCAGGGTCAACCACAAACTGTTCTACTGGTTCAAGCTGTAACTCTCCAAAGTTGAACTTCATGCAAAGTGAAAATGTGAATTTGCTTGAATGGAAAGCAAATATTCACCAATGTTAATTTCGCGCCTGTGTGACTGTGTCCAAATGCTTGTTTGTTCCCTCTGCCCCAGGAATCCTGTTTGCCCGCCTGTCTGTGTGCTATCCAACTCCCTCCGTCTGCCTCCTGCTGCTCTGCTGCCCTTCACTAATATTGGTTATCTCCTGCTTCAGTAATTCCTGCAATAAACCTGTTAAACTTAACTGTGTCTTGGCCTGTGTTCTGCATTTGGGTCCATTTGCAACAACTGTTTACAGAAACATGTAACACGGGGCTTCTGTTTAGCTTTGATGGTCTGGACAGAAAGAAATGTGGTGGGGATGAATAGAGGCCTGGATTGCAGCCAAGTGTAGTTCAGTGGTAATTAAAGAAATGGAAAAACTGTTAAGCAAGCCATGAACATCATGGGCCAATCAACTGCAAAAATTAACATGAAGAAATTATGTTTTTTATAAGAGAATTGGACAAGCAGTGATATAAAAAATGAACAAGAAAGGTTAGTGGGCTGCACTACTTCTTCAGGAGAATGGTTGGACATACAAAGCATGGACATTCATATAAATCACTGATTAAATAATCTCACCTCCACGTCGTTGCCGTTCTGGAGCTTTCAGCAATATACATATTCCTCAGCCACAGATGGAGTTTTTGCCCAGATGAGGAGATTGGATATATTCAAACTTCCAGTTTTTCTGAGCACTTTAAGGACTTCTCGTCCGTGGAGACTTCATTGATTTTGATATATGATATGAGCGAAAGCGTCAGAACAGCAAGAATGCGAAGGTACCCTAAACCTGCAATAACGTTTTTTTTGGCCACTTGGGGGCAGCAAAAATGAGTTGTGAACATATTCATTTTCGTATTATGTCAAACAAAAATTTGCTTATTTGAACATCAAGCAGTTATGGATCAACATTTGGAGTCATATTTGTGTCCAGCTGATGAATGTGAGTCCAATAAACTCTCTTTTAGCTCTGTTTTTGGTCTCTACCAGCTCTCTAAAAACAAATCATTCTCTTAAGCCGTTAAATTCTCCACTGTGATCACCGGCTAGTCTTCAACTGTGTCTTTTTGCTCTTTGCTGCTATTCAGGTAGTGTTAAGTGGCTTTTTACAGCTTTTTCTCTTAAAACTCATTATAAAGCTCTGTAAAGCTGAGCGGTGCTGCAGATTCAGATGATTATAATCTGAAGGTTTAACACTACTTGTGAGCTCTTTCACATTGTCATTAGCCTCATTGTTTTTAAATGGAATTTCCATCTCCTGAAGCCAGGGGTCAAAACTAAAATGAAAATGGAAATTAAACTTCAACAATTACCCAGTACAACTCTGAGTTCATAAAGTTTGACAGATCATCACCCCACAGTGATGTACGAAAGGACAGAGTTCAAAATGACAATGTCTGCATCAAAAAAATAAATAAAAACGGGGCGTCGGTGGGTTAGTGGTAGAGCAGGCGCCCCTCATACAAGGCTGTTGCCGCAGTGGCCCAGGCTTGAATCCAGCGTGTGGCCCATTGCTGCATGTCATCCCCCCTCTCTCTCTCTCTCCCCCTTCACACTTATCTGTCCCGTCCATTAAAGGCAAAATGGCCAAAAAATATAAATAAACAAATAGGGACTCCATTGTTTGAGGTACAAATTGGTCCACATGATTGCACAGCCCTGTAGAGCAGGAGAGGATTACACAAATTATTAATCAATAGTTCCTGAATCATAGCACAGTGGTATTGGTACTTTCAGACCTATTCAGTGGTACTCATTGGAAGACAGGGGCTGTGCAGGAAGATTAGCATGGTTTGAATAGTAGACGTGTCTGCTTAGCTCATTGTCCACTTTCCATACACCGTGTTTACTTTATTTGAAAGCTATTTTCTGTCAGTCAGTCTCAATTATTCTGGTGTGAGATTACTCCCAAAGCAATTTTCTAGGCAGTCAAGTCCAGTTTTTTAAGACAACACTGGGACATTTGGATGACAGAAGAATTGTTGAAGTTTGAACTGTCTGCAAGTTTTATTTTTCTATAATTTCTCCCCTTTTAACGGCAACAGTTGTCCAAACTTTAAAGTCGTTCTGACATTTAAAGTGAGAATATGTAGCTGTTGAAAGAAGAAATTACACATTCTCCCTTTTACAAATGAAAAGGGGAAATTATGAGCAGTAAAGACTACTCAGTCTTACTTGGTGTGGTATGATCCATAGAGTGGACAACTTTGGGTCGATAGTACTGCCTTACTGACAGTACTGAGTCAGTTTGCTGACTTTGTGGTGTACTAATATTTTTTTAGTAGTGTACTACTAAAAAGTCATAAGATAAGAGAAGTCTTTATTGATCCCAACAGGGAAAATGCAGGTTTTTCAGCAGCACAAAAACAGAAATAAGTAAAGAAACAACTATACAATTAAGAACAAATAAAATAAGAGGTATGTACAACTAGCATAAGAGTAGAGATAAAAATATAAACTACAATAGAGCAATTAAAGAAAAAGTTATTAGGTAAAGTGACATGGTGTTGCAGCATATCCTAATAAAACATTTTGTATGATATCTAACAAATTAGTGCCCCATGGATGATGCTACACATGCAATGTAAAGTTACATAACATAACGCAAAGATTAGGTTTAGGCAAGTAAACTTACTGTGGTTAGGCTTGGTAATAGAAACATAGTGATGATGTAGGTTACTTTAAACGCCACAAAGTTCACTCAAAGTTAACACGTTCCAAACACCTGTCTCCTGAGGAAAGTCCTATGTTTTGTGACTCATCCACCACCCATAACCTCACCATCACCTTATGGGGCAGCTTTCTTCTTATCAATGGATTGGTCACATGATTGCAACCTCCAAATGTTTGGGTTATACACAATTGCTGGCTCATAATTACATGGAATATGTAGGCTACAAATTTTGGCACATAACTTTTGTAAAACATACAAACAGTGCATGAGAACAGCGTATCATGTACAGAAATCACACCATAAGTAACAGTAACAGCAGTAAAATGTGATTGTAGAGCACATGAAACGCAGCCCAAAGTACTTTAAGTCAAACTGTATACACACATTTTAAACATTCAGACCAATTAGTCAAATTAAAAGGAGGCAAACACAAACATTAATATGCAATAAAACAGAGCAGAAATATATGAACAGAATTACCCCAAAACTTAAGATTCAATGAAACAAGGCCACAGACTTGAATTTTAACATTTAATGCTGCAGTGCACCACAGCCTAAGGCAATAGTTCCCAACCTTTTTGGTGTATGACAATAACAGATGATGCCGTTAGTGTGGATATGAGTTATATAAGCAAGAGTCATTTCCCCTCTCGGATTATTTTATTTGAATTATGCTTCGAAGTATAATGAGGTAAACTCTTCCAGTGTGTCACAAGAAAACAAAACAAAAGGAAAAACAGAAAAAGGAACATTATTTTGTGCAACAGTAAAGGTGTCCAGATCCCCAGGTTGAGAACCACTGACATAAGGCAGTGGTTCTCAGCTGACGGTTGTAATTGTGTGTCGGGATGGGGATGGGGATGCTAAACCATTCAGGGCTTTGTAAGATGGTAATTAAATTAAAAAATCTATTCTAAAAGAGACAGGAAGCCAAACAGACTCCAACTTCCAATAACAATTTCTATAGAGATAGAAATAGACAGCTAAAAACAAGTATAACAAAGGTGAACAAAGAGAGATAAATATAGATTAATGTTGACCTACATACAGCCAAGTGTTTGTGTACATTTTAAAAGTAACAATAGTGCAAAGGAATAAATATTGAATGGGTAGTAAAGTAGATTACTTTATGAACATGAAGCGCATGGTTGTGTACAGGATATGCTTGAAAACATGTCTATATATTGTACAATAAGTAAAACTTTGGCAGCTGCATTTTGTTAAAGTGGAAATATTGTACTTCTTGAAGTAAAAAAATAATTATAAATTTGTTATAAATAGAATTCTAGATTGATTTTATCTTACGGTGATCCTTAATAAATGTTTTATTTTGAAATGCAGCACCGGAAGACTCCGTGTTTTTCCTTGTGAGTTGACAGTTTAAGGCAGCTGCGGGTCTCTGGCTGTCTGCTCATTCAGCTCAGTGAAGGTGACCAGTGTGGATACTCAGCATCACCGGCTTCTCCTCATTTTTATGCGTTTTTTTCCTCCTCATTAATGGATGTAAAACAATATTCAGATCCTGTTAACGGGATGAAAAAGTCTAAAGTGGAGTTTAAATGAAGTCCGGACTCCTGTTTTTATCTCTCACCTGCGTTCCTCCTGTCAGGAGACTGACTGACTGGCTTCTACTTTACCTTAGGAGTGAAGATGAAAAGTTTGCTCTTTGTCACCTTGTGTCTCTCGACGTGTCCCCTCATGGTGAGTCTATTTTTAAACACAATTCACAGCGATGTTGTGAGTGAAAGGGTGAGTCAGAGGAACAAAATGATACTTCAGTCATATTTTTTTTTTTTTCCAGCATTAAAAGATGTTAATTTACACCTTAATGACAATGCGCCAAAATGTGAATGTGCAAGGTGGAAACAACTAGGTTATAGAAAGTTATACTAATGGTGAAGTACTGTATCACCATATTCTAATTATATGATCATGTGTGTGGAGTTGTCCTTGGTTATGGTAATTTGTTCTCTGCTGTCCTAGTGTTAGTATTCCTGCAGTAGCTATAATAAGAATGTGGATGGTATTAAGACTAAGCCCTGTGATTATGATGATTAATTATAGTGCTGCATCTAATTATGGTGATAATAATTAACACATTTTGTAAGTATTTTTTTAAGGAAAAATGCACAAAATTTTGGTTTCTATTTGAATATTTGCTGTTGCTTAGTCTTATATTAAATTTTTCTCCCGTTGGGATTGTTGGTTAGACAAAGCAAATTTTCTTAATACGTCAGACTGCATTGTTTTCTTTCTTTTTTTAACAGTTGTCTGACATTTTTTGACTTCACGATAGATCACATTAATAGAAATAATAAGCTTTAGTCCACAGATATTAATTTGCTGTCATACAAAATCACCAAATGTTCAAGCGGCGGCAAGCAATAAATATTTGGGCATTTTTGCTTAAAAATGGCTTCAATGATAAATTAATTACAAGCAGTGCAACCAATTTATGACAATCAATCATGGACTAATTGTTCCAGCTCTAATCAGCAGAAAGGTGATGTGTGATTATGTTGAGTTTATTATTGTTAGTACCTGAGAAGTAATCAGTCACAGACCTGCGGCCATTTGTATCAAAATCCTGCTGAATTGATTATCAGTTTGAAATTTAACCAATGTTTCAATTGTCGATTAGTTGCTTTCACATTAAAAGCCAAACATTCCCCAATTCCGGCTTCTCAAATGTAAAATTGTGTTGAAACACTGCAAACATCCCCTTGGACTTTGAAAACTATTACATTCTGACATCCTATATACAAAATGATTCAGATATTAACTGAGAAAATAATTATCAGATTAATAGATAATGAAAGTATTTGTTTCTATGGAGAATAAACATTGGGGTTGCTGAAGTTGCCCTCATTAAGGTAATTTGTGGGAAATCATCTCTCACTGTTGGTTGTTCTTGTGGAGCCGTCCTCCAGCTATTATCCCACTGCCCTTTTCCAGTGTTGATCCACCTCGCAGGATAAACAGTGCTCTCTTCCCATAAGCCTCCTCTGACTAAAAGCAGACTGGGCTGTCAAACCGTTCACGTCACCCAAAACAAATGTGAGGGTTTAATTATCTAACTGATGAACACTGCCACCTCAAAGTACACAAAACCCCTTTTATGTAAACAGACTTTTTTTTTTTAACCAATCTCTCTTCTCTCTTGCTCAGTTATATTCTGGAAGGGATTCAATGTCGCTCTTGCTCAAGGGCACTTCAGGAGGACGGATAGATAGCCTGCTCATATCAAAGTGGAGCATTGGTTCAGTTTGGCTGTAACTTGGATGCATTGGTTTCCTTTTAGAAATGCTTCATCACAATTCAAATGCCCCCACAATAAATGACTGAATAAAGTCAGTGGAGTTTGGTGTGAATGTTTGACACACAAACAAAAATCTTCCATTTTAAGCAAAGAACGAATGCTGAATCTATTTAATTAAAATTCAGAGAGTTCCAGTTACTAAAATTTCCTCCCAGCTAAGGCCCAAACCTCATGATGGTAAATTACACACTACAGCCTATCTCGTCGTCTATTAAAGAAAATCAACAACTTATATTTCCATATCATTTTAACAACATTAGTTGTCAATTTTCAAAGTAGGATACTTTTAGCATACAGATGCATTGAACTACTTGAAACAAAAAGATTTTTTTTTACTATTAAATATAGTGTTCCTAGCACATTGAACTGAAGACAAGACAGAATCTTCTGAATAAAGTAAATTAATAAAGTGCCTGTTTTTGGAAAAAAAAGCATGATTTGAGCAGCCCATTTTCTCTTTATTTACATTTTTTTCCACTTCTTTTCCTCGTGAGAGAAATAGACCTGTGACTGCTCTGCCTCTAGTTTGAATATTGGCTTGAATGGAGTTAGTGTCATTCTCATGCACATGTGTAGGTGCTCACTGGTATAGTACTTAGTTTTAATAATGTTCATAGTGGAGAAAACTACAGCCGTACGTTGTACCAAACATGGTTAAGGAGTGTTGTGCTACTTTGGTTAGATCAGGGAAACTGTCTCAGACACAGTCTGCGGCCAGAAACTAGCAGGGTCAGGTACTTCATGCTCCAAACTAGACTTGGGTGGTATCATAATATTATGGTATGCCAGGGTATTTAGATATCCCTATGGTATGGTTTTCAGTACCCTCAAAAATACAGATGCTCATCTTTCTATTAACCCCATATGGAGAGGCTGTATTGCAGCCCGTTCTCATTCCCAGGTTGTCAAATAACACCACTTGGTCACTTAATTTGTCATCAGACATTGACGCAAAAAGGCACCCTTTGAAGTGGCATGAGACGCTGCCGGGCAGCATAAGTTAATAATGTCGCTCGACAGTATGAGTTTGAAATGCCACCGTAACAACGTGATATAACGAGCTGAGAAATCCCTATATGGCGGGCGGGAGGGGAGGTGGATGGGTCCAACAACCCCTAGACTTTCACCCAGGAGCCCGCTGTTTTCCTCCTGTATGAATGCCAAATCATGATGTTTTTTCTAAACCTAACCATGCGCTTTTGTTGTACATGGAAATAAACTTCAATACAAAGTATTTTGAAAAGGACTGTATGCATGTAATGAGAAGAGACTGTACATTTTCTTTGAAAACAGAGGTGTATTTTGAAAAGACTCATTGCATGTAACAGGTGTAATCAGATATGGTGTCCCAGATCGGCAACAACAGGATACCTTGGGCCTCATATGTAGACATGAAAGTCCACTTACCAAACAGCAATATTTGACATGGGAGAGACTGTGTCGTGTATTGAGGATGTACTGTAATGTTTGAGGTTAGTCTCTAATCATCAAACAGGCAGCTGAGCTGAGAGAGATGGCAAACGTGAGTGGTGGAGATAATGTCACAGGACTAATAAAAAGCTGGCTGGCAACAGTAAAGAGAGACTGTGGGGAAAACAGCATATTTTCAAATTAAACTAACTGAACTGGGGGTGTGTGGGTGTTAGCTAGCTGTGCAAACAAGTACCATTGGGAACCGTAAACCCTGGTTGCTTTGCACTTTCTTTGTGCCATAAATTGAGCCCTCATTTTCCCAGGACATTGTACCCAGTGGTGTATTGCATAGTGAATGTAAGGCTTATAGGGAACCAACTTACACACTGATGGTATCATTACTCTATAATGTGTAATCAACATTTGCTTTATAATCATAGGTTAAAGCAAAAAAAGTGTCTGTTTCCACTGCAGGAAACTGAATTTCCAAAACATTCACTATATCACAATACATGTGTGGTAGATATGGGAGTATCTGGGAGTCTCACAGTGTCATTTTGATTCTTTATGTCTTGAGTTTGATTCAGAATTGACTCTTGATTCAAAATCAATTCTCAATTCAATAAATAAAAAAGAGGCACTGTTTATGAAGCGCTCTCACTCCTTTGCACGGTGTGCAAAAGTTCTCAGTTATGTTTTTGTTCACTTAATTGCATTATGAAATCTCACTGGCAATTAAGCTAGCTGGTCTCGATGGTCGATTTTCTGGCTGAAAAAATAAAGCAGAGAAGGCGTGTGGAAGTACGCAGCTTTTTTATTTAGAAAAATTAACTACAAAAATTGGCAAATGTGACAGTCCCTCATGTATACAAGAATATTTAGATAAGAGATCTTGATGAAGACAAAAAAATTGTCTATTTGTTAGAAGCTGCAAATCAACCCCTGTGCTGCAGTCCTTTTCTTTTCCCCTGATGATTCTGGTGGTATCTGAGTGAAGATGTTGTCTGTTATGTTATGTGATGTCACGTCTCAAGCAGTTGAGACGCCCTTGTAGAGGTGGAGGTGCAGTGGGCCGTGGCATGTTTACTGGTGCATGAGTTTGATGTTCCACCTTTGTCTCTGTGTGATGACATACCAACTATTCAAAATGTTAACCTTGGTCTTGCAAAGAAAACTGTGAAGTTCAATACATTTTTTATCCCACAGTCTCCAGGGATATACACTGATCAGCCAAAACATTAAAACCACTGACTGGTGGAGTGAATAACATTGATCATTTTGTTACTGTGCAATACTCTTCTGAGGAACCATACCTGCCATTCAAGCTCCAAATTCCCCAGATCCCAATCCAATCAAACATCCATTGAGCATGACGGTACTTTACCTTACAACCCACATGACTCAAAGGATCTGTCAACAACGCCTTGGTGCCAGACAACACAGGACACCCCCAGAGGTCCTGTCTTCATGCCTCGACAGGTCAGGTAAACTTAGACTTTAGACTTAGATGACCTTTAATGTCCCCAGGGGGCAATTTTGTGTGCAGCACAATACATAAAACACATACATCTACTTTGTAGATACAATGACACACATCTACAGAGATGTATGTGTTTTATGTATTGTGCATTTTTGCAGTGTGTCATGGTGCATTGCATGGCTGGGGGCCTACTACCATTGGGGGATGCCATTGTCATGAAGGGGGGTACTTGGTCTATAATGATGTTTAGATGGGTAGAATTCATAAAGAGGCATCCACAGGCATGCCAGGACCAAAGGTTTCCCTGCAGAACATTGCATTGTAATAGAATGATCGATATTATTTCCTTCACCTGTCGGTGGTGTTAATGTTTTGGCTCAGTTTCAGTCATCTTGGATATGGTTACAGCTTACCCTTTATGCTGAAACATTTTCTCATACGTAAGGGAAGTGATGAAACAGTGAATGGATTTGTCAGCTGATAAAAAATGTATTTACAATTTTGATGAATTTGAAGATTATGATGGTAGTTTTTTACTTTTAGTCGCATTTTGTGGGCCAAATTATTAAAAGATGAACAAAACAAGCAATATATAAACTATTAAAGAAATAGTATTAGCTGCAGCCCTGAACGAGAGATAATTTTGAGAGTTCATACGATTTATATGTGACTGGAGTTATTTATAAAAAAGAGCATGAAAGCTTTACTTAAACAATCCTTAACACCTCTTAATATACATTTACTGTACAATGTACAAGAGGGAGGCTCAACAACATACTGTGGTTGATAGAGACAGATGGACAGAAACATATGCCATGTAGTAACTGAGAAAACGAAGAAGCAAAGAAGCTTGTGCACTGGCTGTGCTACTTAACATGCCCCCGTTTATGTTCCAGTTTGTGCATGTTTGTAGCGACCTCAGTGCACCACAGGACAGCCGGGACTCAGGTGTGAACAAGCTCCTGGCCACAGAGGTATATTAAGCTCATCTGTCTGAACGTGGGCTGCAGGGGATCCAACTCGACACAGTGGATTGTAAACTCTGAACAAATGAGTACACGGTTGAAGCAGGGGAGGGTTCATGTTGAAAACTTTGACGCTGCCAAAGTTCTGACTCCAGGTCATCTGTGTGGATTTTATCTGATATTATTTGGCAGAACAAATGGTCCCACACACCTGGAACACATCTACTAAAAATGTGTTTCCATTCTGCAGAGAAGAAAAGAAATCCTGTCTTTATTTGTTTGTTTTTCATAAATTGTGTGCTTTTGAAGTACTGAATCACCACAGAGACGCACTAACAGTAATGAAATGCAATACGGAGAAATAATACTTTATATTTCATGATGATGCAACATTGTACATTTATAAAAGTAAACTGACACACTTCTAGAATTTTTTTTAGGAGCCACAAATAATAAGCATGATATAGCACAGTAACATTATCATACGCAACACTGGTCAACATACAAACATGACAAACTAAAATTTAAGTGATAAATTGCATGAAAGCTTTGGTCTAAAGGAGGTGATGTGTCACATTTATTGGTTTGTCTAAAAAAGGAAAAAACAACACATTCTCACTCTAACCTCGTCATATATTGACGTTTGGTCATGGACTTTACACATCCACATACAATGTGCAAGGTACTCTGGGTGTGTTGGTTGCTGACGTCCTGGGACACCGTGTCAAGTTCTGCCTGTCACATGCATTGTCTTTTTTCAAAATACACTTCCATTTTCACAGGAAATTTAACAGTTACATACAGTCTCTTTCAAAGTAAAGGAACTACGTCGGTACAACACAGCGAATTGACTTTTTTTCTTCAACAACAAACACACATGGTTGGGTTTAGGCGAAAAGAACACGTGGTTATGGTTATCATACCGACCTTAATGGAAGCCGTTTTTCGTTGGTTTCTGATGCCACAAGTCACTGCCCAAGCACCGGATTTCAAGGACTTCGAAAAACACAACCAAAGTTCAACTGTGTCATGAGCATGAGCAGTAATAGCCACCAAATTCTGTATCAGCCTTAGATATATTAATACCATGGCTGCTTTATGTCAGTAAAAGTCTGGTTTATTTTCCATATAGATTTTGACAGGCTTATAGGTATGCATTGTTTAACTGGCTCTTGAAACCTGGCACCTCTTAGTCTAGTCATTTAGTGGGCCTGATTGGACCCTTTGGCAGGCTGGTTCTGGCCCATTGAAGTTTGGCACTTAAAGTTCCAGTATGTAGGATTCAGTGTGTGTGTGTATGTGCCTGCTGTCCCCCTCTTTTATTTTGCTGATTGCCCTGTGCTATTAGCTGTCACTTCACTGTATACTAATTGGATATTTTCCAGACAAAAATCTGGTAACAAGGACAAGAGATTTATTCTAGTTTCTGTCTGAGATGCAAGATTAAATGGCACACAGTGTAATGAGGGGGAACGGTCAGAGTGTTCTCCAGCTGGCGTTGGAAATATCTCATTCCCAAGGTTGAACAGTGATGGAGAGGTCAAAATATTCAAATCAGAGCAGCAAAAGAGTAATGACAATAACCATCTGTTCACTCTGTCTGTGAGATGTCTTGGTCCAGGATATGCAGTCTGATAATATGCAGCCTTTGTTTCCTACAGAGAACAACAGAGCCAATATTTGCATGACCACAAGAGGACATTTGTCAGCTGAATAGCGGGACCAAAGTAAAAATATTAAAATTAGAGAGGGAAGCATCTTAAGCTCTCATATTCACTAAAATGGCATGCTTAAAAAGATGTAGATCTCTCTACCCAGTGGAGTTGGTCATTACCATATTGGCCTGGGTTTGAAAGTTTAAAAGCAGTCTTTAATAAAAAGAAGTATCTGCATTGGGGAAATTAAATTTATGTGACTGACGGCAAGTCGTGCAGCACTTCACTTTAAACCATATGTGGTGATTTAACCCCTCTGAATTCAGATGAATTAATTGATCAGGAGCATTTAAAGCTGAAACTCGAACTGGGTGTCTTTTAGATCCTCATGAATAATGACAGACAGACAGAAACTAGAGGAGAACACGTGTCTTGTGTTGTGATATTATAGGGAACAGGTTGTTACTATTGTTTCACCTTTTCAATAATAGTGAAAATTCCTTCACTTCCAGCATAATTAGCCTGCTGTACATACATCTGTCATTCAGATTGCTTCCTTTGTGGTTGACAGGGGATATTGGTAGCGGCTGATATTGGCCTTAAAATGAAATATCAGAATGGGCCAACATGCTGATTATATCGGCACATCACCAGTATTGGCCAAAATCGTCTTTAAATTGAACTATTAGAATCGGCCAGCTTGTTGTTTCTTATTTTGCACAATGAGTGAATATTACATACATTAAAATGCATTGTATTTCATGTCACCATCTGCTGGTGGGCCATCACAATAAGATTATGCATGCATAATATGATGTTAATTCCACTACAGAAGAGACTTAATGATCTGTAAAATTAGCAAGTGAAAAAACTGAATATATCGATATCGGTATCGGTTACAGGCAAATAAGTTGTATTGGCATATCGGATATCGGCAAAAATCCAATATCATGCATCCCTAATGGTTGATGATCACCACATGCTCTTGTTTATTATTTTATTCATGCTTAGATTGCATATTTAATACTCGAAAGTCTTCTGGTTTGTCCACTTGGTAGTGTAGTCCACAGTACTATCTCTCACACCAGCCTGGATGAACAGAGCAGAAGAACCAGACTCAGTTTGTTTGTGATGTGAAAGCAAAATGGACCAATGTGATAGTAAACATGAAATTTAAGCATAGATCAACCTGCATTTGTGTTAGGAAAGCAATCTTATGAGAGATGTAGCCTATATATTCATACAAGATCATCTGGTAATCTTGGCAACACATGAGTAAGGATTTTTTGTGATCAATCAGAAAAGTTAAACCAGAGGTGTGTTGAGTGATGACATCGCCAGTACTGTCAATGAGTGAGTTACCTGTCAGTCCATTTGACTTAATGTTTACAGCTCTTGGTTTGTATCCAATAAGCAAGTGTGAAAAACAAGCTGGACCAGAACTACAAGGCAGCATTGAGAAGCTGTCTCTATGGTCCAGACCAACTGAACTACAGGTGAAAGAGACCCAAAAGAGACTGAGCGAGCAGCAAAATCCATTGTCATTTTGTTGAATAAGGCGTTTTGTCCAAGCCACAGCATCTGTTGTATGCATCTTCTGAGGTATTAACTCATAAGGAGCACCCACATGGGGAAGAGGGCTGATAGAGATAAGAGCAGGTACTTCCACCTCCAGAGGGATCAACAGGAAGCTTCGGCATCCACAAAACCTACACCACACCCACACTATTATGCTCACAGTGCAGTCAGGCAATAATTCATCCAATTAGTTGCTTATTAACGGAATTCCACCCTTTTATTTTAACATCGCCTCTCAACAACAAGGCATCAAAGCATGCGCAAAAGGGATTGAACCCACACACACCTTCTCTAAAAGGAAACAGCAAAAAGGGGAAAAACCTCTAAAGCGGGACTGAAATACTGCTTCAAGCCTACATTGCTCCAAACAGACAGAAGTTTTAAATAACCCTTTGAAGTTTTATTACCATAACATGTCCCTAAAAGCTTCAAAGGCGTTTAGATATCCATAACAAAACTGATGCTCAAATGTCATCCATCTTCTCTTGTGACAACATATCGCGCTCTGTAGAATAGGTTGGTAGTGACTGATATGAATTGAAACCACAAAGATGGAACCGTCAAAGCACGAGGCTGGTATTATTGCACGGGATACATTTTTGGATACATTTACATTTTGTGCAAAGCAACGTAGTTACACAAATGAGGCACAATACAAAGTGAGCCTGAAGCCGTGAGTTGCACCTTAATTAATGGTGCCAGGGAATAATTGTGGTGCTTGTTGGTGTTTTGAGACCCACAGTGTGCTCACATGTGGGACAGCAACTGCAGCAGCCTTCTCTCTCTTATGGAAATGTATTGATTTATTACTGCTAGGCTGTGTGGGGAGGCAGGCTTTTGTAGTCAGTTTACTGCTTTACATGTTTTCACTTCACTGGAAAGATGACAGCATTTTTTTTCTCCGGTGGATTGACACAGTTCTCTACCACCTTTGGTGTGGGGAAACTCTTTTAACTGTTGCACGGTGGTGGTAAATATAAATCTGCTCATCTATGGCAATTATACAGTGAAAGTGTGCAGTCACAACTTTAATAAGGTTAACATTTTGAGTGCAACTTTTAAATGTGTGAAATATGTATACGGATGTGGTAAAAAAATAGTTTATCAGTGACAAAGCCCTCAAGATGCTGTATTAATTGTGATGAAAGCAGGAGGAGGAAGTAAAGTGACATTATTAACAAAACATCACACTTTAACAAAGGTGACCACTGTTAATTTTTTGTTCCCAGCGTCCCATGTGTTCATTATGGTGATGATGATGGTGTTTATTTTGACCCAAACCATGATTTTTCCTTAAACCTAACCAAACCATTGTCATGCCCAAAACAAACCCTAATCTTATTGTTATAAAACAACATCCTTTAACAGTGATGTCTAACAGTTTTGGAATGGTACAGACAAGTGATCTGAGCAGCAAGCACATCTATGTATCGATGTAATGAGCATGAAGAAACAATGTATTGGACTTCTTGGCACATTTTTTTTTTTTTTTTAACTTTGGACAGAATCATGGTTGCCGTTTCCTCCTGTTCTTGGTCCTTTTTAAGCTAATCACGTCCTGTCTGGAAAGAAAGCAAATAATTTTGTCTTCTTAAAGGAAAACCTTTCCTTAGATATGCTCACAGCAACACTATTTATTGGTTTATTTATTGGTCACTTAGGGCCTGAAGAACTCTACAGCAAAGACACACACAACCCTGACCAATTATCCTGTTGTTATGGCTGCAGTGTCATCAAAATATTTTCTAATCAGGAGACACTTTGCAGCATTAGTCTCCATATTTGTCATTACAATCAACACCTGTACAATGCACATTGACATTAAATTGAATGTAAGTTGCATCAAGCAATTTAACATTAAGCATAAAGAGCATTAAGCTTTGCTCAGGTTGTTGGTAAAAAACATATCATTTGGTCAAATTTAGTGATGTTTGATAACTTTTAGACAGGAATTTTAGAATTGTGGTAGTAAGGGGTAAGGGTTTATTTCAGTTTTGAACTCTGATAATGTTAAAAGAAAAAAATAGAGATAATCTTGTGATAGAATAACTTCAGCCACAATACAGTGATCTGTGACTTAAAGCATGGGGGGCATTGGCCCCTTTTCCTACTTCCTGCCCTTGCTTAGATTTCAGCAATCTTCAAACTCAACCTTTATTTTTTATTAAACTACACAACTGTTAAGTTTTGTGATTGCATGTTGCATGGCTGCGACTATATTGTCTTGAAAAAAGAAATGTCCACAGACAGACGGACAGACGTATAAACACCTGACAAAATACAAAAATACTTGACATGATCTCACACACACACACACACACACACACACACACACACACACACACACATGGACCCATGAAGTGAAAACAATACCAGCTGTTGCAACACTGTTGTATAAAACTGAAATTACCACCATGCGGTTGTATGCCTCTCCAAACCAGTCAAGTTGTAGTTGTAGTTTACGTCCATGTCTGTCCAGACTTATATGTAGTCGTGACAATGCTTTAATATAGATGTTGCTGCAAAGAAGCTACAAATTCTAAAACATGGATGCTTCCTACACATCTTCAACCTGGTAGTCTATACAATCAGCACAGTTTCAAGATGGACACCCAAGATTAGTGTCACCAATTCAGTATCTGACCAAATGTCTTTCCTTCTGTTCCTGAGATATGGCATTGAATAATGTCCAGAAAAGTGCTTTTGTAGAACATTATGATGTCACAGTTAAGCTGACCTTTGACCTTCACTTCATCATTATATTTTAGTAGACATTTGTGTGAAATTTTGTCATAGTGTATGAATTCTTGAGTCATGGCCCAAAACATGTTTTGTAAGGTCACAGCAACCTTTGACCTTTGATCACCGAAATCTAATCAGTTCATTGTTAAGTCCAAGTGGACGTTTGTGCCAAATTTAAAGAAATTCCTCAAGGCCTTCTCGAGATTCATTCATTGCATTCACAAGAATGGGACGGATGGACAAACAGTTGGATGGACAATTTGAAAACATGAAGTCTCCAGCACGGCTGTTGATGGCACATATGCATAAAAACATAGATGTGTGACATCACGTATATTTGAAGGTTGTCTCCTATTGTAGTCAGGCTATCTGCTGACATGGAGCTAAAGACAACCACCAGGGCTGAGTGCACTTACATTATCTTTCACATCAATAATTTAGTGTACATCTGAACCAAGCTGGTTTGTGGTATTATGACATTTAGATGGCTTTCCTGACAACTGGTCACCCAGCAGTATTCACATTCTCATTAAGTCGTAACATGACGCACTGACACCAGCAGTTTTTCATTGATATAACCAGTGGTGTAGTGGTTCCTGATGACGTGGGTGTACTTCTGCATAGGTTACCAAGGAGGAAGTGGGTATACTCTCCAATATATTCCAGTGGCATTTTGTCTGATAGGTTGGTATACTATAAACAGTCAGAAAAAGAGGTGGGTATACCCCACATACCTGCGTATACTGGTTATAACTTATTTTATATATTAATTGAATTATTTATGGGTTCTTTTAAACATCTGGTCAGTCAGAGGACTCATATTAGCCTTCTTTTTTGTTTATCAAAGGTTAATGTCTCTGGCAAACCTTTCACTAATAATATATATCTAATGTACTCAATAAAACTGATACCTTTTTTAAAAAAAAAATTAAGTTTCATCTCAGTTTAAGTAAACCTACAGTGACTAAAGTTTCAGTCTAAATAAATCAATCAAGGCGATGTTTCATATAAAAAATCAAATAAAATAAGTCTTAAAGAAGAAAAGAGCCACTATTTGGTCAACAGACCTTCAAAGTTGTCCTTACTGCATTTATTTTTAATGTTTGAGAGAGTTTATATTTCAAAGGGGGGATATTTTGGAAAGCTTTCGGTTGTCTTTGTATTTAGGCCACAGAAAGCAGCGAGGCATGACCCGTCATGATTAAGCATAGCGCTGTGATTCCTCATGTGCAGTTACCAACAGTTACTTTTGTGCCGTGAGCATGAACATTAACACAATGAGACAAAAAAGCTTGCTTTCATTATATGCAGCTGCAACAGAGCAGGATATAATAGAGGCACTAAAAACATTAACAGCTCTCTTTGGTGTCGTATGTTCTACTTCTCATAATCTGGTTTGAATATAGGTTTATTCCAATGGGGATAAAAGCATCAGCTAAATAGACCTAAATGGGATTAACACTGCTCTGGTGTTACTGGATCTTTTCGTCAACAAATCCCATGAAAAGACCAAAACTAACAACGTGTTAGTCTGTGTCACTAAGCTCTAAGCCCAATCATGCTCACTGATAACGTTAAATCTGTTCACAAACATTCAGTTCTGGTTCAGTAATTTCCTAAAACAGCTGGTCACTGTAGTTTTTTATCAAACATTACTCAAACAGGAGGAAATAATACAATTGTTGTATCAGCTGATATGAACTTATTGCATGTATCTGTATCAGTATGTACAGTATAGGTGCAAGAAGTAACAAGAAACTAACTGGATTTAATGTCATTTAGAAACAGGGTCTCTATTTACATTTACATTCATTCTCACTTTTACATCGTTAAATGTCCTTCTAAGTATATAATGATCTGTACTTGTGTAGCCACAATCGGGGTGGAACATCGGCACATGGGAAGGTGAACACTGTCATTAAAATCAGGTTGTTCTCATGCAGTGTTTGTACATATAGCTACAGAGAGTAATGCATCACAATTCGTACATAACCCACGTAATCATGAGCTAGTAATTTGTCTGTAACCCACTTAATTGGAAAGACATGACTAATGCACTGATGAGAGTAAAGAAGGAAGTGGTATACAGACTGAAAGTCCATGTAACGAAGCAGGTTGGGGTGGTGGATGGGTCAAACAACATAGGACTTTTCCCTGGGAGATCGATGTTCAGAACCGTGGGAAAACAAGTCAACTTTGAGTTACTTTAAGGTACATTATCACCATGTTTCTCCTCCTAAAATTAACCCACATAACTTAACTTGCCTAAACCAAAAGACACCCAACCATGTATCCTCTCCTAAACCTATCCTATGTTACTTTACTTGTATAAACGTAACCTACATAACTTTTCGTTAAGTATGTAACTTTACATCAACTAGGTAATGTCATTTATGGGGCAATGGGGCAATTTGTCAGATAGCTGTTGTATGAGGATACATTGTGAAAACTGCTTATTCTCCGTAAAAGAAAATACAGATGTATGTCAACTGTGTTTAATTTAATGTTTACTGGTAATAAAGATAAGCATAATTTGATAAACTGGGCCTTTGAGGTGAAGCCTGACTGTACTTTAGCTCTGGTGGAACTCACTGAACGAGTTAAAACCACAGATGATCTGCTAGCTGCATGACACTGGTGAAGGCAGTGTCAATGCTACATGGCGCTGCCAGGGTAAAATAATGTGGCAAATCAACTCCGACTGGCCTTGTCAAAATTTGGATCAACATCGGGCAAGAGAACTGCAAGATGGAGTCTGGGCTTAACGAAGCAGATTTGGAAACAGTAACACACAGGTAGCAGAAGATGTTTAGCCAGCCAATGGCAGGTTTATAGCCAAAGTCTGTATCCGGTGAGTCAGACACAAATGTAAGAAAAAACTGTTGCTGAAATGTGAAGAGAAATGGTTCAAAAAAGTTCTGTCAGTGTCTTAAGTAAGGACATATATGCATGTAAAACAGAAGTTTGGCCCTGGACCATATGTAACATCCCGTCTATCTAAAAGCTAAGATCTTTAGTTGCACAGCTGAGAGCTGGTATTATTCATCTGGCCATTAAGGTTGGACGATAGAACAATACTCAGGATGAAAACAGAATATGTGAGTTTTGTGATTTGAGTGAAGTGGAAAGTAGGTCCAATTTTCTTTTATATTGTACAAACTATGATGACTTAAAAGAGATAATGTTTGATAAAAAGTCTTGTCTAAACCCTGACATTTTCTGTTGCTCAGATGACCAAAAGCCACAATGGTTGTTTAATTTTGATGTGTGAAAGATTGCCAATTTTGTTGCCAAAGCCTGGAAGAAAAGGCAAGAAAATGTGTTTAATTAGTATTTCTTTTTATCTCTTTTGTTCAGTTTTACATGACAAATGGCTTTGTGAGTGATTCACGAATTTGGTCTTCCAAAATGATATGATTATGTATGTTCCTTTTGTAGCTTTGTTCCATTTACCAAGGCAAAACCTGATTTCTGATTCAGATTAAGAAATATTGAAGAATGCTAACATTTGGTTTTAAAACACCACATTGTTTGCTACACTTTTGTAGTTTATTCAGTATTATTATAGTAAAGGGAAGTTTAGGGGGGTATGCTCTGCTCTGATGCACCGTGAGGATTGAATTCACTCGGTGACTGTCAAACCCTGGAGCAGATGGCGGGGCCGGGGTGAAGCCATGCCTCAGGGCCATTTTTGAGGTCAGCAGCCATATTTGTGGGTCCTCATGGAGTTTTGTTTTATTACCGTGACTTACATTTGGGGCAACTGTGGCATTAAGGTCAGAATAGCAGGTGATTGTTATCCAAAGGACCAGCTGAAGAAATAAATGAGCAGCAGTCTTACCTTCCCACTGCTGCTATACCATCCCTGCAGAGAGCCCCTGAGCAAGGCAGTGATGCTTAAACAGTGCCCAGTCTAAATCGTTCAGTGGGAAAAGATGAAGTTCAAGATAAGACTTTTCTTTCAGCACATGCTAAAATTACCATGTCAGTCAGACCTTAACACAGTGAATTTATGATGTGAGCAACCAAAGCTTGTTGGAAGAAGTGGAGCTTCATGTTGCTCTGAGTCGCGCCTGCAGTGAGATTATTGCGATAAAAGAAATCAGGAAACCACATTTTCCAGCATTTGTGTTATCTGATACAAGCTTTTCTTCTCACACACATTCACACTGCGGCTCTGATAAGGACTGTGAACACTCCTTTATGGGAAATCTTTGCTTTGGGGATCTGTTTCGCGAATACAATCACCTATTTGTTGATGTCTGATACCACATTTACACTGGAGGCTGTTTGGGTTTTCACCCTGAGTGAATAATGTGATTCATTTCCCCAATAAACAACATTCCCAAGGATTTATGGCAGGATTTTTTTCATCGTAATATCATGTGTGATATGGCATTGTGATGAGTCATCCATTTTAGCTGAAAGAAGTTTCTAAACACAGAGGCAATTCAACATGCTTTACATAAGGTGTAACAATGCATTGAATCAACATTTAAATAATGTAATTTCAGTCGGGGTTGATTTGGCGACACCTGTGGTTACTGGAGCATCACACAGCAGCTCAGTAACAGGAAGAAAATGTTGGCATTATACGTCTCTGCAAACCACGAATATGTTACATGGACATGTTTCATTCATATCATATCAATGAATAAGCTGACTTTTATCATTTGGAGGTGGAGGGGATGGTGTTTCACCCAGGTGAGACACCTGCCAAGCTGCAGATCAAGATCAATCAATCAATCAATCAATCAATCAATCAATCAATCAATTTTATTTATAAAGCCTAATATCACAAATCACAATTTGCCTCACAGGGCTTTACAGCATGATTTTTGACAACACTTCCCAGCATTTCCAACAATGTTTGTGGCATCAAACCTTGCAGCATTTCCTAGCAGCGTTTGAGCCACCAAACCTATACGTGTTTTTTTCTTCAACTTGTACCTGCTTCTCTAGCTACTTTTGTGACACCAAATGGGGGTGTTTTAAGCCAAAATGTGATCTTTTCTTAGCCATAACCAAGTTATTTTGTGCCTAAGCCTAAACACATTCACCACAGCATTTTAAAGCTTCACTGTATCTGCTACAAAATAATGTACCATATCTGGTTGCTAAAATGTACAATATGAACATATTTCTTGGCGATTGGGGTGCACATGTGCTGCTTATCAAAGTTAGTAACCTCACATTGTGGAGCTTGTCAGTTATTTACAAATTAATTGAATGGCTGTTAATGAAAAAATACAGATCATAGTGTCAAAACTGGATTAACCTGCCTGATCTTACCTTCACTTGTGAGCTAGACCCCCAAATTATGGAAGCCAAGTGAGAAGAAAACCCTGGTGGTCCTTGTTCTAAGACTGATCTCTCTCTGTATTCATGTCTTAAAAATGGATGAAAAAACAGTCTTTGTCCAGATAATCCTTAAAAAGGTTCCTTTTGTCTGTGGAAGTGGTAGGAAAAAAAGTTTTGCTCATTGGGAAAAAAGTTTTGCCAGGATCTCCAGATTTTTTCCCCCTTTGAAAGCAGGTTACATAAATAAATAAATAACTTGTTCTGGCAGGTGATTTTCAAAAAAAAATTTTCTTTTATATATATATATTTTTTAAAATCAGGATAATTTTTCCCGAGTGCTTGTTGTTGCAACACTCATTTCGGCCACAGGAGGCTTAAAAGGCCAGTGTGTAATATTTGGCATGGTTTATTGTCAAATCTGAATCTGAATCTGAATATTCTATCCATTAATATGTTTATGTAAGTGTATAATCGCTATAAAATAAAATTCGTTTGGTTTTCGAAGCCTTATAATTATGCTTTTATATATATATAGCAAGGGCCTTGCTTTAGAGAGGTCGCCATCTTGCACCGCCATGTATGTACGGCAGACCGAGCGGACAATCCAGCCAGCCAGAGGACGCGTTTTGCGTGTATAAATGAACCAACGAAGACAGCGGAAGGAAGGAAGAAGGAGGAGGAAACAGCAGAGAGTGTTAGTAGTTCGTCGATAGAGAGTAGTGAAAAGTTTTTTTAGTTATAAAGTTTGCGAATGGACCACACTTACCACGCAACAGGAGAGAATGAACCCGAACCGTCATCTGCGAGGAAAAGAAGACGCAACTTCACTCCTTGTGATGCACTCTCTGCGGCGCTTTTCCTCCTGATGATATATCTCCCCAACGATGGTAGCAGTAGCACCGAATCCCATTCTGTGCATTCAGCCTCTCTTCTCGCCCGCTCAGCATCAAACACATGGAGTTCCTCATCTGTATGCTCCGGCACAAACAGGTATGGCTCTGGATCTCTGTCTGCTACAAGAAACTCTTCAAAATCGCGTTCAAAGTCGTCCATTGCAGCTACTATAGTCCGGAGATATTGCTAGGCTAAATAAACAGCTGAGCTCTGTTTGCTGGCTACGCTGTCAGTCAGTGTGCGGGCTGGAGGTTGGTGGAGCAGAGAGGGGATGGGGTCCCCACTCGGTATGGTAAACGAGTATGTGCGTATGAAGTGTGTCTGTTACGCCAGAAGAGTCAGAGTTTGGGACGGAGTCTTTTACCCCCTGGAGTGTTACCGGAGTTTTTGGAGTGCTCAAATAAACTGGCCTTTTTCCGGAATGCTCCTCTGGTTTCCTGCTCGTGAGGGATTCATTACAATATCGTAACATGGTTTAGATTTCTAAATAAACATTCACCTTGTCGCTAGACCTACTCCTGAAAAACTTGTGCGCAAGGCTTTTTGTCCCTGCGAGGCCACCGTCATTTACCCGACAGGAGGGGTGAGCGAGTGAGCCCTGCAATCTAGAATTTGACCACTGATGTCACTGTTTTCAACCCATTTTACACACTGGCCCTTTAAATGCACCATGAAAATCCTATTTTGATTTTTTTTTATCTCACTCCTCTCAGGGCTTCTGTACAAAACCCAGCTTCCAAAATAAATAAATAAATCAAGTCAGAACAGTAACATCACCATAAAATAAATGCATATTTACCCTCTTCCTCTCTTGTTCTCTGACTGCAAAAGAGATCAGTTGATGCTAAACTAAAACAACAGCACTGCAAGTAAATTAAGATAAATCTTGGTAATATTGTTTACATTAAGAACTAGAAGAGAAGTCGGAGAGCGCAGACCTCCTCCAAGGCCAAATGCTCTTTCTGGCAATGTTAATAAAAATGAAAAATTATTTTTGTAACCCCCGTGATTCAGATTTGGTCCAAAATCTAAGTGGCTCTTCCTGGGCCTGTGCAACGCCCTTCCACCAAATTTCATGAGAACTGGCCAGTAGTTTTTCTGTAATCCTGCTGAAAAACAAACAAACAAAACAAGCAGAAAACCTTGGTGCAGGACATAATCCTACAGAAACAGAAACCACAGACTGATAATCTCACTGAAATCATCACCCGCTGGTCTGAAATATAAATCTGATGTGTTGGAGGTCAAACACGATGGGCGATAGATTCGTTGTTAAATGTTTTCTCTCCAGTGACGAGCCATGTGACGCCACAGGCTTTAAACTTGACTCACGGGTCTTTGCTGTCACCAGTCTTCCACGCAAGCTCCTCGTTCCCATCCTCCCTGACATCATCATCACTGACTGTGTACCATCTACTGAGAAAAATGTCTCAAAAATGAGGCTGAGATACAAACTGACGGTCAGGCATGAAATCTTGTCACGGAAAAGGGTTGAACATTTGCTGCCAATTTGCAGCCAGCAGCCAGTGGGCTAATGACTATCTGCTCATATGAGTCATTTTCTAAAACGCTGACAGGAAGCATATTTTGCTCCTCAGTTCAGACTTGGTGGTTAACATAACCTCAATGTGATGACTAGAGACGAATTTGGTGAGGGAAGGTTGCATCGATATCGTACTGAAATGACGACTGATTACACGGCAACAGTACGAATGGCACATGGGGATCATGGCAAAATCTGGTTGGTTGAATGCTCATAATCAGCTGATGAAGTTGGAAAAGAGAGGGGTGTGTGGGGTTCAAGAATGAAGCAGAGCAAAGTAAAACAAACCATGATGTTGGATGATACTGAGAAGACATGTCGGTTAAGAACAGTCTTGATAGCAACGTCTTTAGTGCTTGCCATTGTTGTTTTTACTCCTCATTGGTTTCGGCACAATGCTTGAAAACAGCGTGAGGGTACAGTCACACATAAGTGAATGCCTAATATGATGGACATGGAACACTAGCTGGTTGGCTAATGTTAGCTAGCTTGCTATTAAATACAGCAACATATGATGTTATTGGTACATTTTCCATTTTCTTCAGTCCGTGCCTGTCTTCTTACTCACTGCAGCCAGGCAGCATCTCTCATGTGGGCCAGTTGGTATCTGTCATGACCTATATCAGCTCATTAAAAAACAATCAGTGTCTCCTCCACACATACTTTTTTTGCTGTTGGCTGAGGCTGCGACTTCACCAGCCAAAGTTCACCAAAGTTGAACCCCATGTGATGTGAGGATGCAACTTTGCTTTGCCAATGAAAGCTTATGTTTTATTTACCCCTTTACTTGCAAAGAGAATGAGAGCTGAATATTCGCCAATATTAATTTTATTCACGTGTGACGGTGCTCTGTCAACGGTATTATTTTGTGTTCACACCAGGCATGAATAAAACAATTTGCACGAGTGAATTACATGTGAAGTCAATGTAAAGATGCGATTAGACGTGAATTCCTGCTGGGCAGTGACAATTTATTCCTCATTTCACAGCATGCAGTTCACACTTAGTGAGTGAACTTTTCTTCTATAAGTCTTAAAAAGCTCTGTCCCAACTCCCTACTACATGCTAACTGTATAAAGTATGAACTTTCTGTTTTTGTGGTTAGAATACAATAAATCAACGGGCTGACAGTAAATGTGCAGAGCATTTGGTATCAACGAGATAAATGCACTGTGGTTTTACAAGTAGGAAGTTGAGACTTCCAACTTTTCAAACATCACTGGCAGGTATCTGGTGAGTGTTTGCTGCTGCTTCTTAGAACTTTCTCATACTTGTTTTTGTCTGGACTGCTGATAGTACACATAAAGTTTATGTCATATACGCGACCACAGAGATTTGGCAGGCCTATCGCCCGGACCCTGTAATATCTAATCCAGTGAACAGTGAACTCAGGGCAACACAATCATCCCCCAAAAGCTCATTTGGTGGCCACCAGCAGCCACTGGTGCGCATCACTGCTGAGCGAAGACACAGCAGAAAAACACAGGAGGAAAGAAGCAGATAGGATGGATTCATTAGCATTTCGAAAGCGCAGACACTAACTGAAGGGAGACCCTCATAAATATGCTCCTACGATAATTTATTTATTTATACAGAACATTTAACACAGCGTGAATTTTGTGTTGTGTTTTTGTAAGACTTTAGAAAGACATCTGTAGTTTACAAAACAGTTTCATTCTTGACTGTCTGAAATTGGATGCATTTCTTTGTCTTCTTTAGTAAATTAAGAGCTAAAAACCATGAGCTACAGCTTTAAGGTGTAAGCTCTATAATAGGAAAAGTCAGGGATTATTGAAGCAAACACAAATTTCTCATCAATATTTTGCTCACATCAGTGTTTCTCTACAGTCTGAGGTAATGTCACACACACTGGAGATGACTCTACGGCACAGCAGCCTGCCGTAACATTACTGGTGTATGTTTGAATATTTTAAGCCATACTAGCGGCATGGCTCAAGGGGTGGCAATGTTGCTCTGTTGGCTGTTCCATCACTTTGGTCCAGACTGAAATATTTCAACAGCAACCATGTCTCTGAGAAATCACATTTGCAGGTTCCTGGTTAGAACCCAGGGAGCATGTTCTGTTTGCATGTTCTCCCTGTATTGGCATGGGTTTTGTCCGGGTGCTCCAGCTTCCTCCCACAGTCCAAAGACACGCAGGTTAATTGGTGACCGCAAATGTTGGGCCGTTTTGCCAGCAAGCTGCGAGCGTTTAGGCACAGAGCCGGATTGGCGAGTTGATCTGAGGTGCCCAATTTTCCGCCTCGTAAGGTAGTCATATTGGCAGAACCCTTTTAATTTAAACAGACCGAGGCGGCCTTCCGCAACGGGAGGGGCTGTTGATGACTTGTGGGAGGAGTTGTTGATGACACCGCATGTGCGACCGACTGGCGGTGGATAAACAGGAAACAGCTGATAGCAGGAATCAGCGAGCAGCTAGTAGCAAGAGGGAAACGCAAACCTGACAGACACTGTAAAGATGAGCAACTGGGGAGACAAAGCATTGCGTGCCCTCCTTGTCCTCGCAAACGAAGAAGTCATTAAATGTCAAATGACAGGGACGGTGAAGAACGGGACAATTTATGAGAAAATCGTAGGAGGACTGACCAGCCGCGGCTTCCCTCCACGTCACTGTTTACGTCACATGCTGAGCCACACATTTTGTTACTTGCTCACGCCCCCCATTGCCCCGAAAAAGGCACATTCTGTATAAACAAAAGTAGGTAGGCGGCATTTTGCCTGCATTTTGTTTTTATACTACCAATGCTGAAAAAAGACTGATTGGGCTTTCCTGCAAATTTGCACAATTCCTATTTAAAACGGGCTTAACTTGGCCATAGGTGTGAATGTGAGCGTGAATGGTTGTCTGTCTCTATGTGTCAGCCCTGTGATAGTCTCAAGACCTGTCCAGGGTGTACTCTGCCTCCTGCCCATTATCAGCTGGAATAGGCTCCAGCCCCCCAGCAACCCCCAACAGGATAGTAATGGAAAAATGAATGTAGTTGCTAAACTGCTGTCTTAATTACACTGTTGTGGCAATATATTCGCTGTCTGAATTATGTTCAGAGACAACGTTTCTTTCAAGTAACAAAACACTACATACATACACAGCATAGGCTTTGGAAGGCACAAGCAAAGGCACAGTGGTTAAGGTTGGGGAAAGACTGTGATTTGGTGACATTTTATTAAAACACATAATAAAGACTTTTGTCTTAGGTTTAAGCATCAAATGCAATTTGGTTAAGGTCAGGGACAGATGGTGATTTCGGTTGAATGTAATAAAATAATGCTGTAGTCACTACAACTGAATACAGTATTACAGAATTGCCTATTTTTGCAGAAGACAACTGAAATATATTTTTAATGAAGATTTGTCTGATATGTTCAGTTTTGGACTTACGACCAGGTATGTTAATTAACAACACTACCTCATTATTTTGATAGAAAACTTAAATTGCATGGCAGCATTACGTTCCCCTCAAAATATTGCTACTGTTTTTAAATCAGTTTAATTTAGAAGTTATTTCTGCGAGACGGGCTGCTTAACAGATAATTAAGCACTTGCCATGACATATTATGCAGACGTTCATGGTTTTCAGAGGATGAATCCATCTGACTTTGGTGATCCCTTGACAGTTCCTCTTGCACCATGAGGTTCACATTTTTGTTTTTATTAGTAGAAATTTTCTTAAACTATTAGATGGATTGCCATGAAATTATGTACAGACATTCAGAGTTTCCAGAGGATGAACCCTAATGACTCGTCCCCTGGCTTTTATCATAGAGCAGCCAGTAGGTACACTTTTTTGGGTATGATTAAAATGTCTGACAGACATTTCAGGATAATTTTTAATAACTTCATTGATACTTTAACTTTTCCTCCTCTGCCACTATAAGGTCAACATTTTAATTGTTTGTTGGCAACACACTAGCAAAACTATCGACTTTCCTCTCAGCATCTACTGTACTTTGTGTTTAGTTATAATTAGAAAATGCTGGCATGCTAAAACACCACACTAGGATGATCAACATTGTAGACTTTCCTTGATAAACATCATTGTGTTGAAGTTTCCATTGTATGAATGTTACTATGTTGATGTTAGCACTTAGCTCAAAGGACCAGCATTGTACAGCCTCAGAATCTATTCAGGGCAACATACACAAAGGTCACCAGAATCCATTGAGTATAAGTGGTGGGTTTTATAACTCACACATGCTGAAAGTGACATAAAAATCTACCCAAATGTCACTGAGAAGTTCACTTTCCCTCCAGAGGATGTTTTCGACATTTATCTAACACAGAACTTCTGGAACATGAAATACTACAATTGGCTGTGCAGCCATCCAGGGTTGTGATAAATATGTCATATACACACACACACACACACACACACACGCACGGCTCTCAGACAGGTGTGGGAACGAGGACTGTAAAATGTCTTTGACTTTAAACACCAGAGGGGAAGAACAGCGGGGAGTAAAAAGACAAGAGATGGGTGGAACGGAAAAGAAATTAGAGTTGGTAGAAGCCACTAAAAGCAGCATCTGACACAGATTGATTTTCTCTCGCGTGTGAAAGAGAAACACACTGTTTTCATCCAGCTGTCGAATAAATCTTCATCCACATTCGCATGTAAATAAATGTCAGTTTGGCCGGCGGCTGTAATACACCAGCGATTCAGCCTGGAGTATATCCAGTTTGTTACAGTTTTTCCTTCAACTGAACTTGCCGTGAAAGAGAGCGCTCTGGTGAAAAAGAATTGATGCATTTTACAGTTTCTGGTTTGTCTGGAAGTCAATAGGAGACGAATTGAGTAGTCAGTATGAGTAGAAAGAGACGTCATGCTGAGAAACTTAAACTTCCTCAGATCAGAAGCTATGAAAGCACCGTCTGCACTGCTAAACAGGTGTGGAAGTGCACTGCAGACACACCACAGCAAGGAACATCCAGAGATAAAACCCAAAGAAAGGCAAATAGTAAAAAAGTTGAGAACAGAAACTTCAGATCTTCCATCATCGTTTAATGTGCTCAGATGAAAGCGTTTGGACTAAAAGGACGATAAAGGTGATTGAAGAGAGTTGCCACCCTTGAGCCATTGTCCACTTTGTTCTTCCTCTCCAGTGTGGAGCTCCACCTCATTTCAAACAAAGCCAATGTTCTGATGAATGATATGAATACGACGAGCGGACTGAACATACCTCAACAGTCTGTTGGACATTTCTGTGGTGGACAGATGTTAATCAGCCAAATGTTGTCACATGAATTTTTCTTTGATGAATTAATTTCAGTTGTTAGTGTTCAGCAAAGGAGCTTGTCTTTTAAAACTTTTGAGTTACCTGGCATCATAAGCCAAGTCTCTATCCAAATTTTAACCAAATTCACAGGAAATCTGCAATAGAAGGAAAGCAGAAAACACAAATATGGCATTAATTTGTTTCATGTTATTAATTAGAGGAATGTTATTGTCTCCTCATTTCGCACACAGATCTGATGTTTTCATCTCTTCAGTAGAGAGGAAGCTTCAGAGGACACATGTCTAATACTTCATGAATTATTCACCAAGCCCGTGTCCTTTGCATTGCGTCCATTTTGCAGACAGTCTCTCCTCAAAGGCATTCATGGCGGTGCACTCTTTTGGCTCATGTGAAAAGCAGACAGAAATAGCTGTGTAAAGAACAATAAAAGAGAAGTCTGAACCCTGACGACCCCCATTACAAAATGAAGTGATTGTGTTTGTCAAACTTGCTCCCAATTTCAGGTTGTCAAATACCATCATTTTGCTACACCCCTCTGCGTCTCATAGCGACGCACGAGGTAACCTTAAGCCTAGTTCACATTACACGATTTTCACCCTGATTCTCGCCAACTGTGTTACGACCTGTGTGTGCACACCACAAGATTTCTCCACCGAGCCCTCGCTGACAGAGCCCCAGATAAAGCGGTGATGTCACCAAACTACGCTTTTTAACTTGGAGGCGACACATCATAAAGGCATGGATATTCTTCCCAGTGCTGAATCAGATCTGCCTCCAGGGCCTGGGTCCAAACACATCGTGCTCCCCGTGATCCTGTGGATGCCACCATTGTTGTTGTTGCTTACTGGCTTGCTGGCTTGTCAGTGGTGCCAGATCTTGGGAGAGAAACAAGCAACCAGGACTATGGAAACAAGCCCAAAAGAAGTGACTATCATATATTTAAATAACTTTAGACAGATATATATAGAGAAAGGTGACTTTTAGAGAGCAAGCCCAAATAAGCAACTCCACTTTAGAAACAAGCCCAAAGTCACGGCTAATAAGCTGACCTGACAAGTGGCAACCCTGCGGCTTGTCCTCCTCATATTTCATCCGTCCTCCTGCGTGCTGATGTGGGATGTATCCCGCCTCTCATTGGCGGATGCTCTTTGTCAGTCGTGTCAGACTTCTCCAGTTTTCTAGCATGCCAGATATCCAGTCCCAGTCACAGACAAGGGGGCGACTTGCTCGTAGGCTTGTTCACACAAGGACTCATCGTGGCAGACTATCTGCCGACTCACCTCCGACCCAAGGTGGCTCTCAAGATCCTCTGTGACGTCAAAATCGCGGTGAAAATCATGTAATGTGAACTAGGCTTTAGTGGTATTTATGTAAGGCACAGCTGAAATACATTGTAACACACGGTTAATGTTGTGAAATGGTTGCAGTTAGGTTTAGAAAAAACATCATGTTTTGAGAAAAAAAAGTACAAATGTACATGTTTTTCCTGTGTGAGGTCAGTATGCCATGACTTGCCATGAATTGTGTAATGTTACAGTTAAACTTCATTGACTTTGGTTTCACACACCATCATTTGTTTCCTGGATGAAAGTCCGGTCTTGTTTGACCCATCCACTCACCCTACATGGACTTTCTCAATTTTTACACCAAGTCAGTTGCTCTTGGTGTCAAGTATTGTCCTGGATGAGTTATCATTGGACGTGTTGAATGCCTGGTATGTCTCATAAGGATGCCAAAGGCTGCCTTTGGTGATATCACACACCGAGGGGTGGCAGTATTTGAAGACCTGCAAATGAGAATGGGCTAGCTTGTTGGGTGACGGTTTCGGAAAGATTTCAAATATTGTCAGACACAAGGTTTTTGATATAACAACCTCTTGGATGTCTGCAGACACACCAGTTCAATTGAAATATTAATCAAAGAAATGCGTCCATCTGTCTTACTTACAGCCCAGCTGACTTGCCCAACATATCATACCTTTGCCTGTGCTTCCTTACCTGCCAGCCATTTCCCATTTGAAACTTCTTTACGTTAACTGTGCCACAAGAAATTGTCATTGTTTCAGGAGGGAGCAATTTTTTTGCATTTTATTTGGACAGACTGGCCATTGAACTTCATGTGTTCGTTGTGAACTGATCTTCAGAAATCCATTCTTTTTATGTCAGGAGGTAAATTTGCAGTCAGTTTTACGGCATAACTCATCCCAACTACCTCTAAAGACATTGCCCAGGCAGCACTGATTTGGTGATTTGCACATCACAGACTGGCTTTGATTTGATCAAAAAATGAATTTCTTTTAGACATCTTTGTTACATTTAACCGCGTTCAAAAGCATTTCATTTGTCATATTTCAGCATGCACTTAAAGAACTGCTTCACATTAAAATACAGTCATATAAAAGCTTTTAAACAACAGTGTTATGTAACCTAACCTGACTTAAAAACTTTCACTTTTCCTATGATGTTAGTTCATTTTCAACCCAAATGTCCTGATGCTTTTTCACTAGCAAATCACCAGATCAGAGCTTACTGATGGTGTTTGTAGCCCGAGGTTAGGAGAAGGTGGTTTCCGTGTGTGTGTGTTTGTGTTTGTGTTTGTGTGTGTGTGTGTGTGTGTGTGTGTCAGAGGGAGCGAGAGGGAGAGAGAGAGAGAGAGAGAGAGAGAGAGAGAGAGAGAGAGAGAGGGAGTAACCTTATCTCCCTTCAGGCCAATACTGTAAATAGAAGTGTTGGGTTTTAGTCATCTTGCCTGATGAATTTCACAAAATTCTGCTATGTGTTATAACCACTTGTGTCATCTCCAGATTCAGTGCAACTTGTGTTCAGCTCAGCTAATTCAGTTTGGCATGTGAATCTTGAGATAATTGGAGAATGTTCTTGCAGAAGCTGAATCCTAGTCTGTCATTCACGTTGAGGATAAATTGTTTTGGTGTTTGATGCACCAAAATGCTGTTCAGCTGCCACTTCTGGCTCACGGTGGTGCACGTCTGTGTACATTTGTTTGTTGTCTTGATGACAGGCAGCCTTGCCTCATGCCAGGGGATAGAGGGCCGCAGTCTGTGTGGGAGGATTTGGGTGAGTGATGATGGACAAGAGAGGAATTTGTCCACTGGGAACTTTTTCAAATGCTTTGGGGATCCAACGTTTAAGTGACTAATGAAGCTACTTACAAAAAAAAAAAAAAAAAAAAAAAAAAAAAGATTAAATTACATTTTTGTTATCTGCCACCTTTATAGTAAAATCATAGTTGCATAGTTGCAAAGCATCATAGTTGTAATAATATACACATATTTTTTGGCCAATTAGGGGGAGGTGGCAGCAGTCTGTACACGCACTCAAAAAGCTAGTTACTACAACCCAATATTAGGGCTGACTAATGCCAACAGTTTCGAACTGTTAAATTTCCTCTGGGATCAAAATCTAACAGTGCAGGACACACCACAAAAACTAGGGTGAGAAGACGCTCACCAACACTGATCAACGGCCGACCAGCAGCTTGGTGTGTCAGGGCCCAAGGTCAAATATCCACAATACATTTAGCTCTGTTTTGGTCTCCACCAACTCCTGAGAGAAATATCTGATAGCTGCTAAATGTTCCACTTTTGTCGAGCTGAAAGATGCTTAAATACTCCATAGACTCTGTGGGCTCATCACTTTATCATCATCACAAGGGACTTCTTTTAAAACTTAACTCCTGTTGACACTTTTAATATCATATAAAACTACTGATTAGTAAAGCGAAGGTCGCCAGTTCCCTGGATCTCTGCAATTAAGTCATAAAATGAAAATGTTGCAAAACTGGACAGGAACAATGGACAAAACTATGAATGCTCAAAAGTTAATTTCTCCTTTAAATGTAGTATGTTACTAGACAAGTGAAATTTGTTGGGTTTTTTTTCAGGCTTACACACAAATAGATACACACACTCTATATATACTGAATATGTTGTATGATTACCATAGCTTAAAAATTATGCAAACTCATAGTATCATACACACACACACACGCACACGCACACGCACACGCACACGCACACGCACACACACTGTATGTACTGGCGTTTATATTCAAATGTGGAGGATGCTGTTTGTCCAGTGTTGCTTGGCAGAGTCTCTGTGTTTCCTCTGCAGGATTTATGTAGCACACACAAACACTACTGGGTCATCAGCATCCCCTGGTTCTAAACACACACACACACACACACACACACAAAGAAAGAAAAGGAAGGGAGCGTTGGCTGGTCGGTAAGCAGCTTATCTTTACCATGTATTCATGTCTCAATCATAACCTTGACTATTCCCTGCGTGTGAGCTTGAAATACTTCCCCTCCACCAGTTACCTTTAAGAATGATACAAACAAAGTACGGATAAACAAAGAAAGGAATGAATAAATGAACATACGCAATGAGAAATTCTTTTCTAGGTCAAAAACAGATATCAAATTCTGCTGTAAAGAGAAGGAAACCGTTTATTGCAGCTGTTTTTGCATTTTCTTTTGGGGGTTTGTGGTAGTATTGCTGTTTGACATTTTACTGCAACATTAGGGCTTTCTCCTGCACTCTGATTAGGGGACCATTAGACTGAAAGATAAGCTGCTGCTTAAGCATTAAAAGTGATTTTAACTTCAATAGACGCATTTTAAGTGAACACAGATAAATCCGTGGGGTGGCATCAATGAGGTTTGATGAAAGGATCATTGTTTCAGTACATACCACCGTCTTATAATGATAATTCTTTATTACAAAAACACACAAGTAGGCAACCCAGTGACACACATGCTTAAAATCCCAAATGTGGCAAAAGTGTTTTTGCAGGAAAAGAGAATTGACTTTGGCAAGAATTCTGGGTATTTTATCTGGACCCTTATGCTGTATTCACACTAGGAGCGACACAGCCACAGGCTACAATTAATTTTCAATGGAAACTGGTGACATGAAGCTACAAACTGCTGCTCAACATTTTTTGCTGCTGATGGACATGATGCGCTGAAAAAAAACTGAGCTGGCCTTGACTTTTTTTAGCACTTCAATGCCGCAGTAAAGCGTCAACCAATCCTATGTTTTTGTCTGTAGCTGTATTTAGCTTAGTAACCAAGCGCCATGCTAACTTTAAGTGTATTGTGGTGCACACCAGGATGCAATGGGGCAGCTCAAGACACTGATCAAGAGCAAAGATTTTTTTGACCAAATACAAGCACTAGATGATGTTCCTTTGAGGTGCTTTGTGGCAAGTAGCAGACACACACAAACCCTTGACGACATATCTACATTAATGAGCGCTTGAGCAACACTTCAAAGGAGACTGTGTGATAATGTAGCTGGTCGGGCTGTTACGTCATCGCATGTAGATAAATTGGATTCTTTTACCTCTTCCTCCTCAGGTTGACGGACGACATCCAACCTGTAACTTCCTGTTGGAGGTGGAGAGAGACCAGGCGGAGTGTCTGAGGAAGTTGAGGGAGGAGGACGCTGCCAGCAGCCATAAAGGTCACAGTCACTCACTAAGCTACAGTTAAACAAAACTAGTCTAAGAAAGAAGTTGTAAAACTTTGTGGAGGTGAACTGGATCCAAAAATACAAAACATGGAGCACAAGTAGAGTTTAAACCAGCAGATTCCAAATCAGGTTGTGCCTGTTGTTGAATAGATACTGGCAGATAACCTGTGTGATGTTTTCCACCTAAATTAAACCTGGACTAAATCTGGATATGACACACACCTGATCTGACCTCCTGAGTTAGCTAAATGGATTATAAATATGAGAATTTTTTCCAGCCTGACCAAATTTAGACACATCTGATATTAACACACACACTTCCTTTCTTTGATGTGCATCTTGTCTGGTTTAAAGGCACTCTGCAGTGTGCACTCAAAAGTTATGTGTCCTTTTGCACTATGCTAATTACTACAGAATATGTAATGATTGTGGTTGCTTACCGAATAGAAGACCCAATTAGCAAACTGAGAAAGTTGAGCAAACTTTCTCCTTGCGTCCTTAAAGCTTTATCTGCATATATCTACTTCTAAAATGCATGTGTAAAATTGTCATGTATATACTAAGTACCTATATGTTTATAGTTGTTGGTCTTATCTCTGATGTGAAAGGTCCATGAAAAACGAAGAAATTGTGTCATTCCTTTCATCTGCAACACAGACGAGACTGAAGCCTAAAATGTCCCCAAAAACCCATTCTGTGTTTTAGTGTTCCTGCCGTGTTAATGAGCCTGACTCTCCTCTCCAGTGATGTGAGCTCTGGACGCTGAGTCCCCCTGCTGTGTTAATTAAAGCTCAATGACACGAAGTAGAGCAAAATAATAACATGGCTCAAATTCTCTGCGGGTGAAAAACTGCGAGGGAGCGCAGTTTTCTGACAGAGTTTCATTCATTTTGTCAGCGGAACAAGGCTCTCAGGACTTCGTCTGATGCTGCAGCCCTGGTGATAAAATCAGGTTACATGCAGCTGGCTCAGCCCCAGTAGGAATCAAACCACAACTTCACAGTGCCAGCGCCTAACATTACACACTCAGCAGCACACAGGGATCAGGTTTAGACTCAAACTTATTTATTCATGGTTGCAATCTACCAAAGCTTTCCTGAGTGAGCAAGTCAGGACTCCAGAGTTTCAAAGTTCACTGTTCAACTTTGAAACCTCCATGACAGCTACTAAATCAGAACCAGAATCAGGTTTGTCATCAAACAGGTTTTCACATACAAGGAATTTACCTTGGTGTTTTAGTGCATAACAATAAACATAGCAAGAGAAAATAACAGTGACTGGAATTACTACCTCACAGTTGTATGCCTCTGCAAACCCATCAAGTTGCAAAAACATGGATGGTGGGCACCCAAAATTAGTGTCACCAACTCACCATTTGACCAAATGTCTCCCCTTCTGTTCCTGATGTTGAATAATGACAAGAAAAGTGTTTTTGCAGACCACTTCATCATTTTATCCTATTAAACATTTCTGTGAAATGTATCATAGTTAGCAAAGTAATTCCTGACTTATGGTGACTTATGGTGACCATGACCATTGACTTTTGACCACCAAATTCAAATCAGCTTATCTTTGAGTCAAAGTGGACATTTGTGTCCTTCAAGGCATTCTTGAGATATCACGATCATGAAAATGAGACTGACAAGGTCACAGTGACCTTGACCTTTGGTCTTTGAACACCAAAAATGAATCAGTTCATTGTTTAGTCCATGTGGACATTTGTAGCCTACCATATTTAAAGATATCCCCTCAAGGTGTTCTTGAGATACTGTGCTCGGGAGAATGCAACGGACGAGGTCACAGTGACCTTGACCTTTGACCACCAAATTCTTTTCAGACCATCCTTGACTCAGAGTGGATATTTGAGCCAAATTTGAAGAAAAGCTCTCAAGGTGTTCTCGATATATCACATTCACAAGAATGAGACAGATGCAAGGACACAGTGACCTTGACCTTTAACCACCAAAATCTAATCACTTTATCATTGGGTCCAAGTGGATACTTGTGACCAATCTGATAACAAAAAATGTCCTCAAGGCGTTCTTGAGATGTTGCGTTCACAAGAATGGGACTGGTGTATGTACATACTTAGAACCCACCAGCGCAGAGGCATAAAAATTAAAACAAAGACCTACAAAAGTCAAGAAACATAAATATCAATAGAAAACTGTACAGTAAAAACATGAAGGAATACTATAAAATAAAAAAAGTACAATTTACTTGAGAAATGAGAGAGCTGTACGGTTTTATGCAGGAAATGTGCAGAAGTTCACAGTATAAAGTATAAAGAATGGATGCAGTGAACAGAGACAATAGTCCAGAAGATGTGTGCTAATGAAATACATAGAGACACATAGAGGCATCACATTAATGTAACGTGTCACGTGTATGGAGGGGATAAGTGACAGTGTCAGTCAGGAGCCCTGGCCTTGTTCATGAGGCCAGCCAGCTGCAGTTGGGAAGAAACTGTTTTTGTAGTGTGAGGCTTTGGTCAGTTGTGTCAAAGGATGTTGCGGTGAGATTGTTTTGTCATCTGCTGTTTTTAAGGCCAAGAATGAACCTTAAAAGTTTTTAAGCCAACATGCGCAGAAAGATAAAATGACAATCTAAACATTTAAAATGAGCTAAAGCAAATGTAATCTGCTGATGAAGATCATGTGATATGAAAATGAGGCACAAGTCATGACACAGTAGATCAAGTCCAGAACAACAGTGTTAATATATGTTTTTTTACATGTCAGAGCCAGTCCCATCAATGCATAGGCCCAAAGGCTTTCACACAGGGGGTGAGAACAAATTAAAACAACACGAAAATGCTTAATACTGCATTAAGACCATATCAGCAGCAATGCTAAATTGCCACAGTTGCAACACTTGTTTAATAAAAATAGATTTGCACCAGCTTATCCTCAAAAACAGAAAAAATATGACAGTTCGAGGTTCTGGATGCTAGTGCCGCATCTGAGGAGGCAAAGGACCAACTACTGGGATCTTAGTGACCCATAGTCTCTCTAAGGTAAGTTATTGTATAGAATAAGCTGCTGGCTATTTCCCCAACTTTAATTTTGCCTTAATGCTCTGAGTGAATTTGAATTCCCTCTGCTAAACAGTTATGCGATGTGTACGCTTAGGGCTTTTATTGTAAAAGGTAAGAATGGAAAGAGTGGATCTGGTTGTGCTACATTTGTCAAAGTAACACGGGCCCAACTTGTTAAATACATATGCTCAGTAGTTGCATCAATGGCTCTTGGCATCAGTTATTTTAATTACAACATAGTGTGCTAATATGTATTGCATAATATGTTAGTGATGTATATAATGTATGTCATGTAACATTACATTATTTTAATAACAAATGTACTTATTTTAAGCCAAACCATGATGTTTTTTTAAACCCAGCAACGTACTTTTGTTGCCTAAACCTGAGGAAGTAAACCTAAAAACATCCTTTTTTTTTTAACCTAAGTTTTAAGTTTATTTTGAAAAGAGACTATGCATTTATCAAGTTGAAATCGTATTTCCTGTGAAAACAGAAGTTTATTTTGAAAAGACACAATGCATGTAACAACACACTGTCCATGAGTGTTAAAAACTAATGCTGGGGGATACCAGAGCATTATAATTCGATGTGTAGGGCCACTGATCCATTATTTGATGGACTGGGACTGAGAATGTGTTGGTCAGTTGAAAGTACGGGGCCGCCATGTTGTTGTCTTTTCCATGATTGGATAATGCCTGTATTTGTGGTGTGAAAACAGGAAAAATTGACTTTGTTGCGGTTAAGACATTATGCTGCTTTTTCAGTGCATAATATTCACATTCTGTGTGATAGCTCTCATGACATGAGTTCAAAAAAGTATGTTAATGTGCAAATTAAACACACTAAAAAAAAAACATTGTGTAAAGGTCTTAATAAATAAATAAATAAATAAATAAGTAAATATGTAGGATACACTGCTAAGACAGTTCTTTTTGTGGCTGCCCTATTGAATTTTTTAATAGTCCTGTGATTTTATCACTTAATCAGCATCAAACTCATGATCTCACACTGTCGTCCAACTACTTCACGCCAGCCAGTTGTGTTTGTCAGAAGCCACAACAGGTGCTACATGACATATCAAATTGAGATGTTTTCGAAAAATGAGACTTTCCTGCGAAGATCCATCCAAACATCTGATGTGGTAAAGAAAAGACTCTGCAGTTGAAGAAGGGGAAATGGAATACCGTCTGCAGCACATTTAAGAGAAGTCCATTTGTTAACTGCATGAAATTGAAGGAGGGCGATGCTGAAAAAGGGCACAGTGCTCAGCCACCCTTCACTTTGCAGTGAATAAAAGAAGACCATAAACCAGAGGAAGAGGATTTCCCTCCAGATGTGTGCTGCTGTGTGTTTCATTGCCTCTGATGTGTTTCTGTGAAAGCGAACAGAGAAAAGGATGGATTACTTAGCGGGTAGATGGACCTTTCTTCATGCACTGATGAGTTCGAATCTGCGTTTTACCCCAAAGACATCTGTTCTCTCACTCTTTCCCCTCTCATGTCCTCTTTTGCCTTCTCAACATTATTCCCGCTCTTTTCTTTGCATTTTTGTGTGTCCTTTTCGTACCAACTTCTTTACATCTCTCATTCCCTCACCACATCTTCCTCTTTCTTTCCCTCTTCTTAACATAACTCCTCCACTCGCCTTTCTTCTGTCTGCTCAGTGTTGGTTCGTTCCATTTACAGTGAGGTCAAGACAAGAATAAGCTTCAATTTTAAGGACGTTGAAGGTCAAAGCAGACAGCCGATGAAACAAATTATTTTGTGTCCTTAGCCTGTCACATTTCTGACATTCAGGCACAAAAGGAGGAAGAAAGAAAGAAGAAGGAGAGAAAATGTCAGAATGAAAGGACAAACAGCAAGTAATGGAGGCAAAATGATAAAGGGATTAAGGAAAAAGGAAACAAAGTAGAAAATAAAGGAAGAGAAGAAGAAATGAGAGGAGAACAGCAATAACAGACAACAGAGTGGAGGTTAATGGAATAATCTCAGTTTGTCTGATGTTGGCTGGGACGCAGTGTTTGTCATTTGGGGGATGAAGATGAGATTTATCTGCTTTCTTGTTCAACTGAATTGTATAAGCGAGCGGAGATACTGATGATGATTTTTGCCTCTTCCTCCTCAGAGTCACAAGTTTGATCTCTGCAACATGGAGCGCGGCTCTCAGCATTCATGTAACCTGATAAAACAGCAATCCTTCAGTTTTACAAGTTGCTCTAAGTAATGAAGTCGTCAGCTAATCATCTGAAATGTGTCATTTTAACTGTGTGCAGTTTGTATTATAGAAAACAACATCTCAAAAGCTATAGGAGCTAAAATAGAAGCGCCTCTATGTTTTTTTTCTTGACTTGACACTAATAGGTTGCTTTTTATAGCCGTTTTATTCTCCTTCACAGTCTGATGCTTCGGTAGCTGGCTGTGTTCCTTCAGCAGGGATGTTGGAGATGAGGGCTACATTTTACCAAGCACACTGTCTCCGTTCATCTATTGCTAAAAAGCCTTGTTGACTGTTCAGTTTGCCATCAGCGCTTTTGCACCCATTAAGGCTCATGTTGAAGAGCTGGAAGAGCTATTTTGGGAGGCAGTTTGTTTGTTTTGTTTCTGGAGGGTGGGTGAGAGTTTTGTATTCATTCAGGGCCACCCGTCCCTTGTATATCCCTGTCCCTGTGCTGATAGTGTCTAAATCCTCATATGTCTTCTGTGCAATTTAGGACAGGACGCTGTATGTAATTGTTGTAGATAAGCTGTTTGTGTTTCCAAATATTTTATCCTTAAAGCTATAGTGCGTAACTTCTGTTGCCTCCCAGCGGATAATGCATTAATACAACTAATAAGCCGGTGGCACTTCCATGTACACAGAGTAACACTCGCCAGTTGCCACACACCGTACACAGAGTAACACTTGCCTTTGTGGTAGGATCCACTTCTGAACCGTGTCTCGGCTGCTTCTCCGCCATGTTGCTTTCTCTTTCTACCTGCGCTCTACCTCTTGCTATGACACTCTCCGCTCTTCCTCCCCCTCCCTTCTTGTTGTGAGGAAGCATTTCCTGTACGCCAGCGCGGGAATGTCGCCGGTCGACACGCATACTAAAAATGATATATATTGAAAAATACCGCGAGATGTTAGAGGAGCCGATCGGCTTAATCAGCATTGTGTCATCTCCTCTAGTAGTGGCTTGGGTGAAACGGATATTTATGGACCTGTAGAAGTTACGCACTATAGCTTTAAGATCTCGTAGGAATGAATCTGAATACAAATTTTATTTGGGTATGAACAGATAAGAATAGCATTGGACTTTCATTCATTTCATTTCATTCATTTTCCGTAACAACCTATCCCGTTGGGGGTTGCGGGGGGGCTGGAGCCTATTCCAGCTGACATTGAGCAAGAGGCAGGGTACACCCTGGACAGGTCGCCAGACTATCACAGGGCTGACACACGCTCACATTCACACCTACGGCCAATTTAGAGTCACAAATTAACCTGCATGTATTTGGACTGTGGGAGAAAACTGGAGCACCTGCAGTAAACCTACGCCGACACGGGGAGAACATGCAAACTCCACATAGAAAGGCTCACCCACCCAAGGGTTCGAACTCCCCCACTCCCCACAAGAAACCCACTGCTGGCCACTGCACCACCGTGCTGCCCCGCAACTGAATTCATGCAGTAACATTTGGGGTTTCTGAACAAACATCCAACCCTAAAAGTTGCTGATAAATTTGTTTTATATACACCTAATTTGAAAAAGCGCAATATGTTTTAAAGGAAACACAAAGCTGGAGTGCAGAACGTTGTTTGTCACCCACCTCTGGCAGTCTCCCCTATGCACAGAGGAGCACTCTCCTCAGGTCTTTTTCGGCCATCAATCCGTCCTTGAAATGCATCTGGAGCCCCCCCTCCAGAAACTTTTCTTGGACGTGTCTTTGTTATTTTCTGCAATAGCTTCCACTATACAGAGCTGCTGCTCCTGCTATGCTTCCTTTTTTATGTTCATTTCAAACTGCCCACACACTTAATATCAAAAGGGAACATTAGTGGCCACCTCTGGGGCTGAAAAATAAAGTCAACACGGTAGTGCCAAAAACTGCAATTCAACGAATGGCCACTTGAGGCTGGCTCTGAAAGCAGATCATCCCTTTTACACTCCCATGTTAATATGTCCAACTTTACAGCAGAAATAAACATGTTTATAGCCTTGTGCAACACATGGTTTGGGTCTCTATAGCTAATTTCCCCCTTCTTGACAACTGTACAGGGGCCACTTTGTATGTAAAACACCAGTTTAAATGTTATTAAGGCTTAAAGTTACACATAATTAGGGGCATGGTTGCATTAAGTGACAGGTCAGTGCTGTCCACGGACAAGTTGTTCCACAGCGAAAATGTTAGCATAACCAAAGATTCACAAAGTATAGGCATAGCAGTAGCTGTCGCTATTTCAATGATTTTTCAGTTCTTGAAAAGTAATTGTAACATTTTGGTCGCCTAAAAAATCTTGTTTAGCCTTTGGTTTTGTAGTGGGTTGGAAATGCCACATGTTAAGTTTTTTTTATGTAAACAGATACCCCCTAATTTTTTGTAAATTATTTGAACTAATCTGTTTACCCCGTTTTGACATCTGGTCAGTACTCAAAGATGCCAGTAGATGGTGCTCTAATGCCACTGTGGATACCTCAGGGAGATCACTCGTACGTGCTCTGCTCATGCGCAGCTCAATATTAAATGAGCCTGGGCTAGAGGAAGACGCAAACTTTGGCTCTCTCCCTTATTAATCCACAGACAATGCTCTTATTGACTATGCAGTGCACCCATGCCTGTGTAACCTTTGCTGCCGGTCCAGATTTCCCCTAGGTCTGGCACCGGTAACAGTTTACTAAAAGACCCTCTAAGGAGTTGGATATATTCCTTTAGCTACATTTTATGGTTTTAAGTCTGTTTTTTGCCAGCAAATTTTTTATTAGCAGTATCACAATTAACCATAGCTGTACATGACTGTACTAACCATGCTAGCAGCTACTGTTAGAGTTACCTCCACCCACCAAATATGGTCACTTCTGGCTCTAAAATTCCAAGATGGTGACATCATAAATGCCAACCTTGAGGCTTCAAAATGGGAGTCCCCAAACCAGTGGGTGTAATCACACTGGCTACGTCTATTATTTTAGTCTACAGTCAGCATTGTGTGAATGTGTTTGGCATGGGCTTGAATGTAATGGACAGTTACAGCTCATCATGAGGAAATGTAGTTTGTCTTAGTAGACAGATATTAATACTATAGCCTTCATTTTTATGGTTACCTTAGCCTCTGGGAACACTTTCTAGGGAAGGATTAGGTAAAGATTGTGGTCTTGGTTTAATACAGAGAAAGTCCACAGGGACTTGAAGCAGGAGACACAACATGTCTACTAACATTTAACCAAAACGACAATCTCTCCCTGACCTTAAACAAAGTGTATTTCTTTCCTAAGCCTCACCACAAACAGGACTCAGGATGCAAAACACAACATCTCTGCTGTCAAAGTCTTGCACTGTCTACACCCAGCATCCACCTTGACCTGTTCCTGTGAGTCTAGCAAGTCTAGAAACCTTGCCTCTAAACATCAGCAGCAATTATGTTTGTCACCACAACATAATTGGGAAAACAATTTAGTAAAATGCAAACACGATATCTTGGAGACAGGGCTGCAAACATAATAGTGCAACTCAGTTTTCCCAGTGGTAGCATCTTTAGCGCATAACAGAGACCAGGGATGTCAAAAAATAAGAACAAAAAAGGTGACTTCACATCTTACTATCATTAGATTAAGACTTTTCTTCGGTATGAAATAAAATCCACTAATGCAGTTGTTTTTATCCATGATTGCAGTGCAAACAGAAACTGCTTTTCTCTGATGCAGATTTGATATTCAGACATTTGGCAAAATTATTTCTCAATAGCTTTTTAAATGGAAAATATTTTATATGCCACTAAAAGGATAATTTCTCCTTTTCTCTTTATTGTTCTCTCTATTTGTGAGTCTGTAGTATTACTGTTAAAAATGTAAAAACAGCGTCTCCTAATCAGGTCTTTTATGCAAAAGAGAAAACACCCGGAGATTGTGAGACACTGCAGACCAGAGCACGATGTAAATGTCATAAAATTAACATTCTTACAAACTATCACCATATTAGGTAAAGTGTTGGCAAATGATGAATACGAGGCTGCTTGTGAGTCATGTGAAAGCACACCATACTTGTGAGAAGCTGTCAGGCTTTACGTCACACTGCAGCTATAATTTAATATCTGCTACATGCACAAAAATAAAACTTCATGTAGACAGATTTCAGAGAGCACATGTGTGTAAAATGAAGATTTTTAAAAATTTTGCTTTTGCAGATACAAGCTTCATGAATACAATTCAGAACGCCTATCACTGACTGATCTGCAGCTACTCGGGAATATAAATGAGACTGATTTGTGTTTGTTTGAAGTCCTTGAGCTTTGGGATTGCAGTCTCATGCTGAGGATGTGTTTATTCAGTCTCCTCTCAAAGGGATGAACACTGCTTGATGTGATCCCTTCGATGACAGCAGGGAGAAGACTGTTCCATGTTGTTACAGCGGAGTGGAGAAAGCTCCTGTCAAAGCAGGAGTTGGTGTTTGCTCTTTGGAGTGACACAGCAGAGCTTGGTGGTAACCTTTGGGTAGCTTAACCTGGGACATGAGCTGAGGGTGGCAGTGCTTTCAGTTCTGCTGCACAGAAGGGAGTGTGCTTCTTAAAAAGAACGTTTGTTGCAGCAACTGTTCTGCAATGGCTCAACTTGGTTTCCTTTAGGACATAGTCCTCATCCACACCAATGGGGAAGGACGTGAGCCCCCCACCCCTCACTCTCCCCCCTCGATTATGAGCCTCTGCCTAATACTGTTGTTTTTCAGGAGAGGACAGTCTCTTACATTTATGTTTCTGTGTGAAATGTACTCATGATGCCACCTTTTGGTTTTTGACAGAGCTGGGATGCAAAGGAGCGTGGGACAACATTGCATGCTGGGAGCGAACTGAGATTGGCGAGACTGTCACCATCCCCTGTCCTCGAGTCCTCAAGACAGTATTTGGTAGAAATGGTAGGCAATGTATTTATTTATATGCACTTATTTACTCATTTCCTTTGTTTATTTTGTATTCATTTATTTCATATCAATTTTCGAAACATATTTCAAAACAGAGAGATGAAAGAAAAGCAGAGGCAAGTTGAAATATGAATAACTGATCGTCACGATTTAAGAGTGTAAATTCAGACTGGTCAGTCATGTGTTGAGTAGTTGAAACAATTTGTGTGTGTGTGTGTGTGTGTGTGTCTGTGTCTGTGTGTGTGTGTTACACATTTTAACTTGCCAACTCGACATAATGGATTATATGACCTGCCATAATACCAGATATAAACACAAACTAAATGTTGAATGTTCCTAAATAAAACCAAAGAAAAGAAAGTAAAACATGGGGTTCAAAGTTCACTCTTAATCTTCCTGGGAAACAGCCATCTCACAACAAGGTCCATTTTGTAGCTGTCTTGGAGCTTTTGCTCACATCAAATGGTCTTCATTCGTTGTTTTCTCAACTGCTTTTTCCAAGGTTAAGAATGACGTTTAGCCAGCATGGACAAGAAGACTTTAAAGTGCCTTGGGAAACAATCTAACAAACTCCCCCAGCTAATAAAGACCACGTGGTTTAAACAAAAGCTCCAGAACAGCTACCAAACGGACCTTGTTGCCAGATTGTTTTATTAACAATAGTAAAAGTAATTTTACACATAAACAGGACATAGAGACCTACAATTTAAAGGCTACCAATACAACACACATCTGATGTCTGATGTTCCCAAATATAAAAAGTTTGAGAACCGTTGATGTTTGTGTTAAACGCTCCATGGCAGCTACTTAAAGGACCTTGTGGTACACATAAACAGGTTAGAGACCTACAATATAAAAGCTACTAATACAACACCTTTCTGTTCATATTCAAACAATCTGATTATGCAAAAAATCCTCAAGCGAATTCACAGAGAATGGATTGCACCTGCTGATAGCACCATGAGTTGCACTTGGAACCAATATCTGCCCTGACTCAAGGTCCAGTTCACCAAAGGTTCTGTGCTTGTTATATGATAGGGCAAACATGCCCATTAAGTTTTGCAGCTGAGTGCAATTTGCCCTTCTTTTGCATGTGATTAAATGATCCACGTAGCAAATTAGAAATGTTGCCTTTGTGCCGAGATTATTGTAGGCAGAACAATAGCAGAGAGAAAAAGAAAACGCAAATTTGACCGGTGAGGCGCAGAGGGAATTCTTAAAGATTCAGGCAAGGAATTTAAATGTGACAGAGAGAAATCTCATTTGGGATAATGCTGGGCATGACACCCCTTATTAGTGCACTTTAGTTATGAACATTTCTCTGAAGACGCCCACTGTAACTGCATGTGGCTATTAGTGCTGGTCTATGTGAGTTGGACTGTTTGGGTGGCAGTGCAGTCTCAGCCCACCTAAGGTTTTTGCAAACCTCAAATATCAACGTATCAAAAGTGATGCAGTATATGAGCTGACTTTGTCAACGGGAGGTGGAGGGGATAGTGTATAACAGGTAGGCATGTGCCGGCATGAGATTTTGACGGTATGATAACCGTGGGCAAAAATACCACGGTAATCGGTATTACCGCGGTAATAATAATAATAATAATAATAATAATAATAATAATAAAAAAACAGGCGTCGTCCTATTTTCGTGCTCTACACTTTAAAACGGTAGGCTAATATTCGTTTGACTGTTCATAAGCGACAGCACGTACCAGGCATCTCCTGTCAATGCAACGCATCATCACACCAGTTGTTTAAATGTGTAATATAGACCCGTTAAAAGTAATAGAGCCGTTTTTTAACTTCACGATGGTCACTCCGCCCAGCAGCTTGTTGAGCTCCTCGTCATTGCGGACAGCCAGCTGCCGGTGACGAGGGATGATACGGCTCTTGTTGTTTCCAGCCAATTCCAGGATCTCAGCGGTCAGATACTCCAGCACAGCCGCCAGGTAGATGGGGGCACCGGCACTGACACGCTCCGCACAGTTTCCTTTGCACAGCAGCCTGTGAACACAGCCGACTGGGAACTGGAGCCCAGCACGGGAGGAGTGGGTCTTTGCCTTGGCGCTGGGGGTTCTTCTGATAGCCTAAATGGTCCCACACCACCGACCTTCGTCCTTTTCGCCGGTGGGAAAAGTTCAGTTTTGCCTCCTCCAGCCATGTTTGCAGTTTGCACGTGAGTGGATTTACACTGATTACTGACGTACTGACTGACTGACTGAGGCTGCCCCCCCAATAATTGTGCTGACTGCAGCGGCTGCACATGCATGATTTCAGAGTGTGTGCCAGTTAAAATATACGACTGGCACAGAGTTATTTCGGAGTTTTGAGTTCCTGAAGGTCCCATTTATGAAACGTAGCGTAGGTTACACCGTCGGCCTTTACCGTCGGAGCGCAAAATGGGCGGTTAGTGACACCGTGGCATTCTTTTACCGTGGTAAACTGTGACGCCGGTAACCGGCACATGCCTAATAACAGGTCACCGAGCCGCCCGCTAAGCAGACCACTGTTCAAGACCAAGAAACAACAATACCTGTTGTGATTTAGTAGTGAGTCATTGCAGTGTTTCCAGTGGCTTTTTAGACACCAGACTTGGGTGTTTTATAGGGATGGGCAACACAAGCAAAAACACTATTCAAAAATCGTGGCAACTATTCGACAATTTTTCGAAAATGAAAGCCCGAATGACTGCAGACATTCCTCACGGAGTAGTAGTCTCTGCATGTTTCTCCTGTTTGTAGAAGAGCATCAAACTAGCTGGTAGCCCATCTCACACCGCTGTAGCAATCCTAGACTGCCCTCGTGCGGTTAGGAGCTGAATTGCATGTCAAATAAAGGGGGGAAATAAGACGGCGAATAGTAATAGTCGCATTAAAAAATCGATTTTTCAAAAATAAAACGACTATTCGAAATTCGAAAATCGTGACCCATCCCTAGAACGACCTGTTACTGTGTTTCCAACAGGGATAGCGCCATTAAAGCAGTTGTGTTTTACCAAGACGTCGCTGCTTTATTGTTCAGTGCCACCATTTTTTCTGGTGATTGGGTTGAGGGTTCATTTCACCCTTTTGAAGTTGCTATGAATTGAATGACAGTTTCTTTTTGTCTTATTTGTGCAAGTCTCGCGGCCGATACTGAGAGGTACTGATTCAAAATGTATTTTTGTTCAGGATTCAGGATGTTCCTCCGTGGCTTCTTAGCCCTCTATCTTGTTGTCAAGCTTTGAAATCCCCTCTTTTTTACATTAGTCATATAGGATTAAATTATTGTGTATCAGAATTTTCTCATATTATCAAAGCATACTGTTATAATCCCTTTGTAGGATAAAATTGTTCATTACCCTAACCCAGGCTTTATTTAAAAGATTATTGTGGTGCATGTTACAGCGAGTTGCTGGTTTTAGTATTTAAACTGATGAGGCTTTCTGTCCTCATTTCTCCCTCTGCTCAGTGTGTTTCTGTGACTGTGTTCAGTGGATTCCCTGCTGAATCCATCAATTTTTTTTTTTCCAGCCAGTGACCAGATGGCAGTTTGGATTTCCACTCCGAGGCCATGCTCTGATTTACATTGATGACTAAACATTATGTAAGCGCCCAGCAGCTTGTTTAGAGCCAAAGTTTACTGTGATGCTTCCCTGGCTGGGAGCTATCCAAACCCCCTAAAGTTAGTCCATTTCACAGAAATGGTAAAGTACTCATTATGAAAGATGAAGCTGTAGTATCAGCAGGATCCTGAACAGAAGGCATCCTGAAGTTATTGGATGTCGTTATTTTGTTTCAAAGTGCTGAGAAAACAAGAAAATAATTAGATATTTTTTTCCAAAGGCAGACACAACATTTGACACAAATTAAGCTTATTGGCTGTTTTTTTCCCCAAATCAATGCAATGTATTCAAAAATTGCCTCCAACTCTAGGTTTTATTTTATTTAGCTTTACTCAGCAATAGTTTCTGCAAATTAACATAAAATATCATGAAATGTGAAAGGGTATTGCCATTCCCACTAAGAAACAACACAAACTGTAGGAACGTGTTACAGCTCTTCAGAACGGTTATGGTTCTGATTTAGTTTAACATTGGATGTGATAATTACCTTACATGAACAACATATAGTTTATTCATAGGGTTAGGTGGCAAATGGAAGAAGTTTATTTGGACATGCAAGGTTCTGGGAGTAAAAGTCCTTTTGATTTGCTTCATAAAATATAGTAGTTGACTGACAGTTGGGGCTTATCAAGACAACAAACACCGACTTTTACCCGAGAGAGCCATGTTCACATCCCATAAATTTCTAGAGCCAAACCCTGTTCTTTTTTCCTACACCTAACCACATGATTTTTTTGCCTAGACCTAACCACGCAAATGTCAATTTGCGGTGTTGTACCTACATATTGCATTTATTTTGAAAACGAAGTGCATTTTGAAAAGAAGACAATGGATGTAACAGGCAGAACTTGACACGGTGTCCTATTACGTCAACCAACACACCCAGGGTACCTTGCAATGTTGTATGTGGACTAGTGTTGCACAGTATACTAGTACCAACGGTAGACAGCGGTACTTAAACACCACGGTACATATGATACCATAATGTTGGAGTACCATAGTACTACGATACCTCACGGCACCACTACTGTGGGATAAGTTCAAAATCCAATCGCAAGAGGGTGAGTGTCCATGCGCCGTCCAATAACGGCGCGTGCTGGCCACTTGGCACTCAATATGCTGCTGTAGTGGTTTGTTTTGCAGTGACATTTCAGGTATTAGCTGAGCTATTGAGTATCTTTGAGCAGTGAAAGTTATTATTTATTTCTTTTTACTTGTAGGCTAGATTTGTTTATATATGCTACAGTGATTTGTTTTCCACAGAGCTCTACGGTGCGAGCATTTTACTCGCATTTGCGACTAAAAATAGTTTTGTGTGAGCAAAAGAAGTCTTTCAGGAGCATGCTGTGAGAGTACAGATTTCAACCAGCAGCAGAAACGAAAGGCGAATCCTGCCAGTTGTGGGTTGAATGGGGGTCACAGACAGGAATACGGCGGTCAAATACAGCGGCCATACTGCTCCGCGGCACAAGATTACGGCTTACGGGCGACTGAGAAGCCCGGCTCCAGGTCCAATAATTTATCTTTGTTGGTGTCATGACTGCCCAAAAGTACCTGAACAGCCGAGCTATGGCGGCACACAGGTATATGTGTCATGTCAGAGGAGAAACAAGCTTTTTCACGTTTCTCTCTTTGTGGCAGGTAACGGTCCACAAACCTCACCGTACTTAAGGGACTGTTCTTAACTTGTCAGGGGAGGAGGGTGGCTGGTTGATTTTTATTTCATTTATTTATTTTATTTTGACCCCCCCTATGTTAATCACTGATTGATGCTGTTTTTGAAGTATGAATAAGTCCATAAGTAATTTATTCCATTGAAATATCATTGATGTATTATAGAAAAGTGATTCATCTTTTTATAAATGACAAAAGGCACATCTGCCTCATTTTTGCTGTGGTATCGTGATACTACTCAGAACCGTGATACTTTCACTGGTATCGTATCGTGGGTCCCAATTTTGGTACCGTGACAACACTAATGTGGACATGAATATCCATGACCAAACGTCAATATGTGACAAGGTTGGAGTGAGAATGTGTGGTCATTTCACATACTTAACATAAAGTTACCAAGGTTAGGTTTAGGAATATAGAGTTACGTAGTTTAGGCTTAGGAATCTAAAGTTACGAAGATTAGATTTAAAAAATGTAAAGTTACGTAGGTTTGGTTTAGGAATGAAAAATTACATAGACTAGGTTTAGAGATATAAAGTTACGTAGATTAGGTTTAGAAATGTTAAGTTATGTAGGTTAGGGTTAGGAATGTAAAGATACATAGATTAGGTTTAGGAATGTAAATTTTTTTTTAAATTTTTAATTTTATATACTTTATTAAATTACGTAGATTTAGTTTAGGAACGTGAAGTTACATAGATTACGTTTAGGAATGGTATGTTATGTAGGTTAGGTTTAAGAATGTAAAGTTACTTAGATTGGGTTTAGGAAAACAATCATGGTTGGGCGTCGCACATTACGTACTTAACGTAAATTTATGTAGTTTAGGTTTAGGTAAAGTAACATGGTGACAACATACCTAATATAACTCAAAGTTCACTTGGTTTCACACAGGTCATGAACACCAGACTCTAGTTCTTCATACAACTTGCTTCTTTAGGTTACTTCCCCAGTGCATTGGTTTTGTTATTGCTGCCTTTGTGATTACATGGGTAGTATACGAATTACTGGCCCATGATTACATGGGTTATATACAAATTGTGGTGCATTACTTTTTGTAGGTATACAAATGAACAGTACATACTAACAGCCTGAAAATATCCAGTTCTTTCACAAAATGTCCAAGGTACAAGCCTCTGAACATGAAAACTGAAGGGAGACTATGTCTCCCAAGGTGTATCCTAGTAAGATACCTCCAGTCACTGAGCATGAAATACTGTTGTGTTTGCTGATAATGGAGGGCCAAAGAAGCTAAAGAACGTTTTTGTTGAAACAAGACACCTAGAAAGGTTTCTCAGTTTCCAGCCACAATACTGGTGAGAGATATTCCAAGAATCTACAGACAAAGGATGGCAATGGTGGGTTTTGAACCCATGTCTCCATAGAGACTGGGGCTTAAATCCCATGCCTTAGACCACTCGGCCACACTACCACCAAGTTTGCATGGTTCCGAACACCAGTTTCCTGGGGAAAGTCCTCTGGGGGCAATTCTTGCATTTTGCGACCCATCCACCACTCAAACCTGCCTCCTTACAGGACTGCTTCCTTTTTTACTCCTGTCAGCACGTTCATCACATGATCATAGCCTTCCTAAATATGTGGTTGTTATGTAAATAACTGGATATTTATGAATTTTGGTGCATTACTTTTTCTAGAAAAGCGTACCAATAGTGCATTAAAACAGCCTGTGTTTGTCATGATCTTCCATAAAGTTATATACTGTGTAATTATCAGGAAAACCCCCATGCTGTTACATTCAAGACTTGACAAATACTTCCAGAATCCACGTCTTCTAAAGCTTTGTCACTCGATGCTGTAGAAAGTTCTGGGCAGACATTTTGCTGTTTTGCTTCCTATGGGATGTCACAACAGGGTTTACACAGCTCAGTACTGCTCTGGTAACAGTGTTAACATTACTGCTGGCACACCCACATATAAATCACTGTTAGCCATTAAAAACTTATCTTATCTTCAGCTGTGTTTACCTTGCTGTGACACTGTGAAGAGGGTTTGTTAAGAGTGTAGTGAGGCAGAAGCGCGGTGATGTTATTTCCAGTCAGTAAACAAGAGATGCTTCTTGCTTTTTACACAGCATGCTGGGAATTTCCATGAGGGATCAACTTCCAGTGCACTGCAGCAATTTTGGCATTGGGACACCCAGAAAATGTCCCTCAGGAGCTGACTGCCTTCTGGACGTAGCGCTCATTTGAATTCACACCGGATGATACTGAGCTTCACTTTACCATGGGGTGTTTTGAGTAACACTTTGTTACTCTACTATTCAAAATACACTGAATATCCATGGAATGTCCTACCTTGTCCAGTTGTAAAAAAAAAAAAAATCAGCGACTCTGAAATATCCCAAAAGACACACGAGTCACGACACAGTCCACTGCTACAAATGTATTTTTTTCTTTATTGCATAATGAAAATTACACTGTTTAAACCCAAAGTGGCTTTTCGTCAGGTACAGGGGACTCAAACCAATTCCAATATTCTCAGTCTCACCCACATATATAGTTACAGCCAAACATTTCTTAGACATAACATTTATTAGTTTATGTTTCTGAAACAAGGACCATTGGACTAGACTGAATCTAGATATTATATCATTTGACTTGGTTCCTATGATTTTGAATGATTTGTGTGTGTGTGTGTGTGTGTGTTCTTGTGTACACCATTACAAATTACCCTTATGTTCAAAATAAAGAATTCACCTGGCTATAAATTCCAAAAAGAAAGGTATAACAGGAGGTTCAAAGTTCAAGTTCAAGGTTCATCCTTAAACGTCATGGTTCAGAGGACATGTTGTTTTTGTTACATATACATTTCAGAACCTTGTATTTCTTCTTTCATACCTCTTTCACGATGCCCAGCCCACCCTTGTGTCCCTACCAAGCTTTACACCTGGCCTACACCTTTGGTTATTGGTCTTGTGTCTGTTTTTATTCTCTCACATCATAGGTTTAGAAACAGAGGCCATCAGTTAGTGTGGAGGTGAAGAGTGGAGATAATGTACTGCATTTATTTGTCTCTCACAGGTAACATTAGCAGGAACTGCACATCATCAGGATGGTCGGAGGTTTTCCCAAACATCACCAGTGTGTGTGGGGCGGACACGAGCCAGGATAAGGTACAGCCAACATCTGCACAGTGGTCTTCTGCTTTTCCTTATGTCGTCATTGCCGTAAATGTCACCTGAACACTAATTGTTATGGAAAGTTTAGAGGTGACCGAGACAATCACCTGTCAGAGCTGCCGACCAATGGTCTCCTCATCCTGGCACGCAGCAATTTGCATACATGCAAAGACACCTTACGCACATCCACATTCACAATCACGAAAAAGACACTTTGTCAACAAAATATGACCACGGTTGTAACACTAATGAAATGTGACTGTGCAGCAGGGAAAGGAGCTGCAACATATCATGGACCATTAGTGGCCTGTAACTGATGAAGCCCGCAGGGTCGGCTGTTAATTAACATGAAAAAGGGCTGCATCTTTAAAGGTCAATATGCCCAGCGGAAGAGTGATATATGTTTAAATGTGAGCAATGTGCATGTATGTGTGTGTGCTCCCCTGCCTTGGTCACCATTAGCTCTAGGATAGGAGCAATTTAGTTTCACTAAGTGTTTTCATTTTGTCACAGAATGTCTGTATAACGGCAGGCATTTGATCCGGGCAGGACATTTTCAGGTCAGAACTACCAATAAAACATTTAATAAGCTTCTCATTGGTTAACAGGTTAAACAAGTCAGCTACATCACTTTAGTAAATAGGGATGGGCAGCACAAGCAAAAACACTATTCGAAAGTTGTGGCAACTATTCGGCCCCCCCGAAATTGCGGACTCAAAGCGGACGTCCGCAAGCCCTGAGCGCGCAAAGCTCAGATTTTATGACCGCACGGACTCCACTCTGCGCACCAGTGACTGCTCGGCATGTATTTTTCACATCATGGGGATTTTTCACGGACATTTTTACAGGAAACTACAACACGGAAGTGCGCTCGACTATGGAAGCCCGAATGACTGCGGACATTCCTCGCAGAGTCCGTTCCGCTTATAGTACGCCCGAGTATGTTCGGGCCTGTAGTCTCTGCATGTTTCTCCTGTTTGTAGAAGAGCATCAAACTAGCTGGTAGCCCATCTCACACCGCTGTAGCAATCCTATACTGCCCTCGTGCGGTTAGGAGCTGAATTGAATGTCAAATAAAATAAGACGGCGAATAGTAATAGTCGCATTAAAAAATCGATTTTTCAAAAATAAAACGACTATTCGAAATTCGAAAATCGTGACCCATCCCTATTAGTAAACCATACGTTGAGTGATAGATCGATTACATATGTAGTGACAACAAAAATATGTTTATATATCACTGAAGCCTTTTTCAAACATGATTTTTTTAATGACCAGTGCGACCCCTCCTCTCACAGTGAATACGTTTCCACATCAAATGAATCATTTAACAACATCAGAGAGCGAAGCCTGCTGCATATTTTATTATGCCTGACTTGCACAAGCACTGAATGACTGGACATTCAGTTGGCACTCTCGTTTAATTCCTATCAGCTCACATTCTGTATGGAAAGCATTTTTGGTGGATATTCTTTTATTTATCCATGCAGTTAGACATGAATGAAAATTAAAACTGTAGGAAGAGATTGTTCATCTTCTGTCCGGACCACACCATGAGAGAAGAATAGTTGAACTGATCTGATAGCAATCTCCTCCACAAAATGAGATGGATTTATTACAAGTTGTCTTAGAAGACATATTTCTCTCTCCCACACTCTCTGCATGTTAAACTTGTGTGCTGCTGCGGTCCATATGTTAATCTGGCAGCATTTTATTCAGACTTGTGCGGCATTGAAGTGGTACGGAAATGTTCAGTGCTTATTCAGACATGAAACAGACAGCAGCAAATGTATTTTTAAACAAATGGAATGCTGGATTAGATTCTTTTATCAGCATAGTGACATCACAACCCAATATTTATTTAATACTGAACATATCTGCAAAATGTTCATTGTCAGCATGATTGATTTGTTTTCCTGTGGCAACAAAAGCATTATTAACATTTCTATGGTTATTGTTTGGCAACTCAAAGCCCCTCTTTGCTTTCTTGCCGAAAGCAAGATGAGGAGACTGACACCGCTCTCATATCTCACTCCAGTGTACGGTAAATAAGAAGCTAAAGCCACCAGGAGATGCTTAGCTTAGTGTAAAGAGTGAAAGCAGGGGGAAACAGATAGACTGGGTCTGTCCTAAGGTTACAACATCTGCCTACCAGCATCTTTAAATATCAAAATCTTGACACTTGACACCTGACACTTGCAGTTTAGATTTCAAACATGCAGGTAAACACTGGTTTAGTGATATTCAGGTTGAAAAAAACGCCTGGGATTTTAACTACACAGTGAAAAATAACAATTTAAATACTGCTGAAACAATCATTATACAAAAACCTCTTTCTTTGCAACCAAGCTTTTGCTTTTTCAATTGCTTCCCAAGTATAGCGATGTCTCACACATCCCCATACTAAGGATAATCAGAAATTATAATACACATTGTGGGGCCATACTCAAACTTTGCATGTTTGTGTTGTTTTGTCTAGTTTGTTGGGTGCGCTGTGATTCCTCTTACACCCAAACAGTTCGGGGAAGCAGGAGAAAGTTTTCGGTGAGGAGAATGTTTGTCCTTGTTCGGCCTGGTCGGTGATAATTGCTGCTCCCTTCCCCTTTCACTGCTGAGGTTCATTCTGAATCACCCATTGTGCTTGTTAAACTAACTGTCTCACCATCTCTCCTCTGTCTCCTCATGTCTCACTCTTGGGTCTCTTTTACTTTCTCTTTCCATCTTTCTCATCTTTATCTGCTTTTCTTTATCCGGTCTCGCTCTCCTCGCAATACAATTCACCTGAAACATCCTGAATAATATTCCACATCTGTCAGATCAAAGTGGTCCACCTTCAGCCGTTGCATTTTTCAGGACAAAGGAAGAAACTATGCATTTATTTCTCGCAGACTCCTCATGTATTACTGAAAGCCTTCAACAGCCGTGTGAAAGGTTCAAAGGCCAAAACATGAATGAACTTAAGCTTTTAAAATTCAGACAAAAGGAAACGAAATAAGAAACTGCTTGGACAGACGTCTCGCTGCTCTGTTGATAAGTGGATTAGTTGACCTGAAATCAAAGGAGCTTCATGCTGTAAAGGAAGGCAATTCAAAACAAATGTTCTTTTCGTTTACTGCTGAAGGTTTAAAAGTGACAAAATGACAACTTTCATCTTAGAGCAGCAGACAGGGTATTTTTGAACTGTCAAGATGTAATGACTTCTTAACAATTAACATAGTTCATAGAATAAACCACAAGTAACTGAAGAATTAACAGAAACAAAAACTTAACATACTATGCAGGACTTTTTTCTAAAAGAACAAAAAACAATGTAGAGATTCATACAGAGGTTATCCCTCTCAATCATAACTTATGACCCATTAGAAGTGTGTGGCAGTGTATTTATCTGCAGAGACTCTGCCTTCTGCCTGTATTGTTGTATTTTCTTCTAATTTTGTTGTATTCGGACATTCCTGGGCGCAGCGCTCAGGTGAAGTCAGGGGGAAAAGGGTAGGCGTCATGCACCAGACCATAAGCAGCACACATCCAAGAGATAGCTGAGAAAATCACAGCACCGAAAAAAGGCAAATATAGTGAGGCGAAATGACAGTTGGACAAAGATCATTCCAAAACAGAGTCAGGTGTGAATCTGTGGTTGACTTTACTTTCGCTTGCGATTCTTTATACAAACAGTAGCCAGCAATTTCTGGCTACTGTTTGTAAAACAGAAAATCTGCAGTTCCTTGAATGCCCACTCAGGCTGGCCCCAAGAGCATGTCAGTCCCCATAGACTCCCGTGTTAAAAATGCCAAAATTTACAGCAGAAATAAACATGTTTTTTTATATAACTCACCCGTTTAAATGTTATTAAAGGGAAATTTCGGTTTATTTCAACCCGTCTCCTATCGTCCTAAATTTGTTTCAAGTGACTAGTGACATAGAAATAATAGTTAGCATGTTAGCTGTTAGCCTAGATACAGCGTCAGACCTGTTAAAACATAAGTGAACGGGCAACCTTCAAGTGCAAAGTTAGTCCACTGAACAAGCTTTTTTCCACAAAGACCGCCTCATATCGTTAGGATAAATGTCAGAGAACATATAGAAAACGACATGTAAACGTGTTGTCTTACCTTACCGGTGTGCTGCCATGTTTGTTTACCATGTAGCTCTGCTTTCCAAAGCGCAGCCGAAATATTGCGAGAACAAGCAGC
>NC_065526.1:30184585-30240006 GCF_006386435.1 Epinephelus moara | reverse complement strand
CTTGTTTAGTGGACTAACTTTGCACTTGAAGTATGCCTGTTCACTTACGTTTTAACAGGTCTGACACTACAGCTGTATCTAGGCTAACGGCTAACATGCTAACTATTATTTCTATGTCACTAGTCACTTGAAACAAATTTAGGACGATAGGAGACGGGTTGAAATAAACCGAAATTTCCCTTTAAGGCTTAAAATTAAGCATATTTGAGGGTGGGGCTGCTTGAGTGACAGTCTGCCAAGCGCTGCTACAGTCCGTGAGCTCCACCCTCTTATCCAAATTTGGACACTTCTTGCTCCAAAAATCCAAGACGGCGACGGCCAAAATGCTGCACTTGAGGCTTCAAGACGGGGGTCCACAAACAAATGGGTGACGAGTGACGTCACAGTAACTACGTCCATTATTTTTATACAGTTTATGGCACGTATGTGCTCAAAAGTGACAAATCACTGTTTGTTTTAACACAGTCTGCCTCCCAAACTCAGCTGCAGATGAGAGCTCCTGTGTTTCACAAACAAGTAGTTGGAAAATTATTTAAATTTATGTGCAGTCGGAAATCCTTTTTGCATTTTCTGGTTGCATGTTGCTGCATATTTGCATCTTATCAGGAATGTAGTCTGTGCAATCCCACCCCTCTGACAAAATAGGAACCTCGATAAACTATTTTTCATATTATATTTAAAGCTGCCCTTTGCTCAAAAATATTTCTCTTCTTGTTTCTCCACTTGGATGTTTGAGCTTCTCTTTGCTGAATAATGTACATGTAGAGTTTGTTTTCACATTCATCTTCTGGAGAAGGAAGTTTGTTTGTGCTTGCCTTAAATCCCAAGGCAAGCCCAATTTTGTGACATCATGACTAAGCCCCTTCTAATGCACTGCAAACCTCAAATTGTTTGGACATTACCTGGATGAATTGCATGTGTAAACACAAATGTATGGATCAGGTGGATCGGACCTTAAACAAATTTTATCTTGCCAGCTCCCCGGTACAAGGTCCATGTAAAGTCTGTTTGAGCCCACGTGTGAAAAGAGAAGGTAATTGTTTGGAGAATTTATAGCAAGAGAGTGGGCGTGTTGATGACATTTCTATCATGCAGCTTGCATGAAAACTCCTCTGTGCAGACGATATTTGGTATGTGCCCCACGACAAGGAGTGATATCACGCTCATTTATAGTGTGTGGGAGTTTATTGAACTTTAACCTGTTGGTGCAATTGAAATTATAATTAAGTGATAACATTTATTAAAATGATCTTAAAAGGCAGATAATTCACTCTGCATATTAACATGGTGCTGCTCTGGCCCTCATGTTAATCTAAACAATTCGATTCACACATGTGCCACCTTCAAAGTGTTACAGAAATTTTACAGGTTGCATTAAAGTGTAGATAAAAATGACTCTTCTTCAGACATGAAAGCAATATGTGAAATTTCCAGTGATCGTCTTAAAGGAGCTATGTACACACTCTGAGAGAGGATGTGTTCAGACAAATTGTGTGCGTGATCTGAGGAGGGGCGATGATAAATGCGTTGGGCCACTCTCTATCTCTTTTTCTTGCACACACTCACACACGCACACACACACAGAATTGGACCTGTCCTTTTAAACTGAATGTGTACTTGACATCACACATGCTTTAGCTCCTCGTCAAACAAACATGCTCACAATAAAAGAAGGAAATCAAACACATGACACCTTTGTCTGAGGAAGCAAGATAACAGGACACACACACATACACACACGCACACACACACAGACGGCATTTATTAGCAGATTTCTATCTCTTTGTTTCTGTTTTAAACAGGAAATTATCTGTTCTTTAGCTCTTGATGGCAGAAAGTTTTCTCAACAGCTGAACACTGTCTCTTTTCATCCTTCGGGTATAATGAGACAGCCCCAATATGATGCAAACCTTCATTCATAGCACAAAGGCCTTATTGCATCACATTCATGTTGAAGCACAAGTTATACATATTTCATGTCCTGGTGAAGTCCGAAAGGAAAGTTCCACATAAGAGAGCAGAAATCAACTGATTCTGCTTTATTTACATTTTCCATCCTCTTAATCAAAATTTTGCTTCGTTTCATACAGTTTAGTCTGGGCAGTATTGTGTTTTGGATTTTTTTTTTCTGGTCAGTTATTTTAGGAATTTTGCTGTTGTTTTTGTTGTAAATATTTAGATTCCATTCCTATAATTCTTCTGTATTTTTGCATGGCTTTCTGAGACACAAAGCAACTGTTTGGTGTCTGCTCTTTATTGGAAATGAAACTGTTGTTAAATAATTTTGAAACGTCACTTTAAACATTTTTTATGTCTAGTAGAAATACAAAAAATGATAAATCATATAATTATATACAATATATGATAAATCATATGACCTACGCTCCAAGTCATGAGCCTACCTTCGCTAGTCGTCCCTCGATTGAGGCTGGTAACTACAGGTGACTGGGCTTTTGCCGTCATGGCCCCGAGGCTCTGGAATTCTCTGCCTGAGGAGATTAGGCTGGCTAGCACATTACCCATCTTTAAATCATTGCTTAAAATATATGTTTATAGGAAAGCTTTCCCTTTAAATGCCTGATTTGTAATTTTTGATTTATAACTTAAGTGTTTTATTTTTGCCCCAGTTCACACTATTTTTCTTAGCTCTTAACATTTTTTTCAAATATTCTATTGTTATTGTCGTCTTCAATAATAATAATAATTATTATTATTATTATTGTTATACTATAAAAGAAGAAATTGTAATTTAAATCTTTGTAAACAAAGCAAAACAAACACTTGTTTTTCTTGGTGAGCTTTTAATTTCATTAGTATCTTGAGTATCTTGGTTATTTGGTTAGATTTTTGTCTGCCCAGGAGTATGGTCATCTATTCCTATTTTTTCGAAGACTGTAGCTAAATTGGAGAAAAAAACGTTAAATCATCTCTCAGTGTTGGACTGTCTGAACAGCCCAGTCACCATTAGAAAATGTTGGTATTAAACATTTCTGCGACCCACATATCAGTTAAATTTGTGCATTTCACTGTATTATCATCTCTGAAGTGACATAGTATAGGAGCTGACTCTGTCATCTGGAGGTGGAGGGGATGGTGGATGGCGAGATGCCTGCCAAGCTGTTTCAAAACCAATTAACAACAAAACAGGGTGTTTTTTTAGTCACCTGTCTGAGTTTTTTGCCACGAAAAATGTTTTTTTTTTTTTTTTTACCGAAACATTGCTGCCTTTCCAGCCAGGATAGTGCTAAGAAAACCAAGCATTCATGATCTTTTCCTCAACTTAGCCAAGTGTTGTCCCTAAACCTAACCACGTTAACCATGTAAAGAATAAAGTTACGCAAACATGTCCACTACACAATAACATACAAATTTAAATTAGTGGTTTGCAGTAACATACAACGCCAACACTTTTTCTGGTAACTGAGTTGTGTCTGAATCATCTTTTATTTTCTGGATAAAAAAGATCTGACCTGCTTAATTGGTGGCACCGCATTACAAGACATTTCACAATACAGACTGGAAACAGAACAGCAGGTCACAGAGAGTGCAGGCCAGATGTACTCTAGGGCAAAAGCTTCCTAACTCACAGTAAGTGACAAACACATTAGTGTCATAAAGTGATACAAAGAACAAATCAGTCTTAGGTCTGAACATTCTCATTTTTTGAAGCTCTATTTCTGTGTTTCTGCTGGTTTTGTGAAATATTTGATCTGTTCCTTAAACACAACTCAATGTTCAGTTTCAGATTTTAACAACACTAGCAGAGTAGCCAGGGGTGAAAGTAGATTGAAGTTCTTGCTGGTACTACTACTCCAACATTCATAGCCTTATATTGTTCTCCTCCTGCCCCCTGATTCCTAAATCCCTCAACACACCACTTTGCTCCACACCAAAGTAGCTCAACAACTGTTTGTACATAAAGTCATGGTCCCCAGAGGATGAATATAAAATAATTTGGAGTTTGCTTGAAGTTTAGTCTAGCGCCATCATCAGGTCCAGGTTTGAATTTTTCCATTACTTTGGCTTATGATCAGATACCTGCAATACTAACATATCCATCAGCCCCAGTCAGACTTTATGTTCAGTGCTAATCATAAACACATTAGCATGCTAACATGATACAATGATGCCATTGAGAGCCTTAAAAAATATGTTAGCAAATATTTGATCACTTCTGATGGTCCCATCAAAACAAACAGGCCGTTTCTGCTGATAGCTCATTGATTTCCACTTTAGAATTCCTCTCTGCATTATCAGCAACAGCTTATTTGAGCAGAAAGTACAACAAATCAGGGAAGAAAGGTGCTGTTTTATTGTGCAGTTTCATGATGCAGTAAGATGATATTTTTCTGACTGGATCCATAAGATTTTAGATATGAAATGATTATTCTTGTAGAAGAATAGTAGGTCCATCCAACTCTGGAGGCATCCAGGAGGCATCCTGATCAGATGGCCGAACCACCTCAACTGGCCCCTTTCAATGCAAGACATCTGAGCTGACCCACCCTCTGGATGTCTGAGTCCCTCACCCTTTCTCTAAGGCTGAGCCCAGCCACCCTCTGGAAGAAACTCATTTCAGAAACTTGTATCTGCAGTCTCATTCTTTCGGTCACCGCCCAGAGCTCATGACCATAGGTGAGGTTGGGATGTAAATGGACCAGTAAATCAAGAGCTTTGCCTTCTGGCTCAGCTCCCTCTTCACCACAACTGTCTGGCGAAGCATTCGCATCACTGCAGACGCCATGCCAAACTGCCTATCCATCTCACGCTTCATTTCACCCTCACTTGTGAACAAGACCCAGAGATGCTGGAATTCCTTTGCTTGGGGCAGCAACTCAATCCAGAGGGGGCAGTGCACCATTTTCCAGCAGAGAACCATGGCCTCAGATGGGGAGGTGATGACTCTCATCCCAAACGTTTCACACTTGCCTGCAAACTGCCCCAGTGCATGCTGGAGTTCATGTTGTGATAAAGCCACATCATCTGCCCCAAATCAGACCCCATTCTACCCCCAGCTGCATCTTAAGATCTTGCCCATGACTATCACAAACAGAACTGTTGACAAGGCACAACCCTGGTGAAGGCCAACAACCACTGGAAATGTGTTGTGCTTTTGTGCTGAGTATGTAGACACAGCTCTCACTTTGGTTATACAAGGATCGGATGGCTCATAGAAACATCCCTGGTACCCTGTATTCCTGCAGTATCCCCCACAAGACTTCCATTGGACGCGATCATAAGCTTTCTCTAAGTCCACAAAACACATGTAGACTGGATGGGCAAACTCCCATAAAGGAGGTATGACAGTACAAAAAAAGATATATCATCAAATCATGCAGATTTACACATTGACAGACATGTTTCAGTGGAGAACCTGATTTTTATATTGTCCTTGAAAGCGCTGCGGTATTTTGGTGTGAAATTAAACTTCTGCTATCGTGCAAGTGCCTGTGTTTTGGCTCTTTGCTGTTGTGTAACTGCAGCTTCCTCCTGTTCACTTGTTTGGCTCGTTTTGGGTCACAAATGGTATGGCTGAATTGCCCATTGTACTTTCCTAACTCTCTCTCTGTTGCTCTCGTATTCCCGTGCTCTCCTGACCTCTCTCTTGCCATGTGTCACTACCTCCTCCGAAATCACCTCAGCCCAAAACAGTGAGCCTCACTGGCAGTGACATGAGCAAATATTGCCTAATTGGCATCAGCCCCATGAGATGTTTTATTCTTGATAACACTTGTGTTCTTACTTTTATATCTTCCATTTAATTTGTTTTGTTGTTTTTGTGACAGTTCTTCACTTCAGATTTCCTCTTTATGTCAGAGTTGCTATACCTTTACAGTGTCCTTCCAGAGAGACATAGAACTATTAGTTGTATAATAACTCCACTGCAGAGAGAGGAGCTGCTAATAAATTGTTCACATCGTTAGAGGCTGACAGCAGAAACTCATACAAGCATCAACAATGAGTGTGCAGAGAAGCCTCCACTGTTTATCTTAATTTATGTTAATAATTTGCATGGTTCTATGGGTGTGGGTGCGGTAGTGTGAATTATTATTTGGGAGGTGGAATCTAAATCTAAATTCACTCTCTCTGTCAGTTTAGTTTGCCATTAATATTGGCTACACAACATCTAAATACAAACAAGAGTCAGGGACTAAAGGTATAAAGCATCTTACATTTCATTGTGCAACAGTGTTATAAAATGACAAATGAATGAACATTGTAAAGGCTGATGGCTGAGGCTGATGGGAATGTAAAGTGGGTTTACGAAGTGTTGGACAAATTAAAATGTCAACCTCATGGTGGAGCGCGGAGGGAGCTGGACGTTGTAAATATTCGAGGCACAACCCAAACCTAGGGGCGTCTGAAGGCATGCTCCCCCCAAAAATTTTTTCCCATTTAGGGCAGCTACACACACTGTTTCTAAGCTATTTGAGATAATAGAAAGCCTAAAAATCTGTACATCATTTGGAAAAAACATGACAGTTTTCCAACAAAGGAAGGAAAAAAATCATCCTGTAGAGCCTACATCCTGTTTTGCATCTAACTGTTGTCTAACTGTCTTCATCATTCTGAAACCATAACACAACAAAGATTAAGGATGGCTTAAGCATCATTTATACTTCTGCGTCAATTAATCGCAGTACCTATGGCGTAGGCTCTGCGTAGGTGCGTACCCTAGGCTGTAGACTGCATAGTAGCCTGATGTGGACTTCCTCAGAAATGTAACTACACATTGCGGTGACACAGACCTCCTGTTTGTTTTTGTTAGCTGAAAAAAAGAAAAGTCTGCTAGCCACTAGGCTAATTTATGCAATGTAAGATATCATAGACTTGTGCTAATAATGTTAGCATGTTGTGGAGAAAGTGTGTCCAGCAAAAGACAAGTGTTTTGTCAGTGAACCTTGTGAGTTATAATGAAGCCACTGTGTGCACATTAGAATCAATCAAACCTTACAGCACTTCATAGAACCCCCACCGCCAACCAGCATTTTGGATGATGTAACTGCAGAGTGACACAGACACACCACCACACAAAGTACCAACACAACAATAAATCAGCCTTTATTTTCACTCCTGATACCTAAAAAGAGGCCAAAATATGTGATGTTACTGTTTTTAAGTTGACTACTCTACATAACATATGTAGGGTAGGAATTGGGCGTAAAAAGCATTTCTAATCTTAAACCTATTTTTGTTATACTACTGTATGCTGGTGTAGAGTTCACAAAATGAATGTTTAGCTGACAAATCTGCTAGTTTTATATCCATCCCATAATAATCTGGGCTGCTCTAATTGCAAATCAAGGATCCCTAACAATGCCAAGTAAATGTAGGGAATAGCATAGTAGAATAAACAGCATGGGCATATATTATAGTCTTAATGACACAAAGTTAATTGTATTTTAGAAACCTACCATACTGGGGGCTTTTGAGAAAACATTTATCTCCATAGTGGAGCTAGGGGAAACATTAAGGGAACAACAAAGTGATTACAATTCATCCTGAGGGGAGCATGAGTTAAGACAGTATAACCTCAATACCAAAACACAGCTGCTAGCCCTCTGCTAACTGAGTGCTCCTTCTTAACTGACCCGAGCACAGTATGGGCACAATAACCTGTAACTTCAGTCCCTGCTGTTTCTATAGCTTGACACTAAATTGAAAGTTCAAGGCTCAGTGAAATGTATAAATATCTTCCTCTGGACTGACACATCAGCTGGCTGAGTTATTGACATAAAGATTGTACCAGTAACCCTGCTCCTTTTCTCTCTCTCTGCCTCTGCAGCTGGTCTTCTATGTGGTCGTGCAGACGCTGTACACTCTGGGTCACAGTCTGTCTTTGATCGCCCTCACCACAGGGAGCGCCATCCTCTGTCTGTTTCGGTAAGATCAAATATTACTCTATCATCACATGAAATAAAACTCCTGAGGTCTGTGTTGAGGCTGAGTCTTTAAAATACAAAACAGTAAAAAGATAACAACACCACCACCACCACCCCAGAAAACAAAAAAAAACATCCTCATTATTACTGATTAATTACTGCAGATGAGTGGCTGGTGGTAATTTCAAGCTCATCTTTTAGGTTTTTTCATGTTTTATTTCTTCATGTGCTGATTGACATTTCAGCTGAGTCTGAGGAAAAACTGTCAGTTTAATTAGATTTTAAATGAACAAGTGCTGGCAGTTAGCCAAATTCACAGATTTATCATTAATTGTCAGCAGATGTGTGTTTGTGTGTGTGACAGCTTCTCAGTTTACAGCTTAATTGGATTGGATTGGTTTTATTCAGCTTGCTAATTTGAATTACGTTGTGTTGATTGGAACTTTTTTTTTTCCCCCCTTTGCTGAGCCATCAGGATTAGTTTCAAAAAGCCGTTGGGAGGTTTGACCAGATAAGTGAAGTTTCCTGACTGAACTAAGTAAATATGCATAAAACATATGAAGAGATATCATAACCAAGTGACATGAGAAAGATGTTTTAAGGGCTCAATTATCTCAACACTTGACATTGTCCCTACGTACGCTAAAGAGGTTAAGTAAGGAAGTTTTCTTTTCTTGTAATGACATCAGTCATTGAGATTCATTTAAGTGTATTTGTGTTTGATGATGATTAATCCTCTTATATAATCAAGATTAAAGCTCATCTACACCATGGGTATCAAAATTTTACATATTCATGTGATGATGTATGCTCTGATGAAGGACTAATAGACTGAAAGCTCAACAATAAAGTGAAACACTGTGCAGAAATCTTTTCTACCAGTTTGGACATATTGATGTTTCCAGCGCGTTGCCAAGACCAAACTGGGTGGAGTAGTGTTTGTACTGCATCATAATGCTCTAATCCCTGAAATAAAGCGCATTCAATGTTAATAAACAGTAGTTACATATACTTTATCCACAAGTGACGCTTCCCAGGTTGTAAAGGTGTCACATCACGTAAAATCTGTTAAGTTAATTCATGTTTATGTTTTAGGTTTATCATATCATGCCTTAGTTTAGTTTCATGTTTAGTCTTTCATTATCATGAGCACTTTTATGTTAAGTTAAAGTCACTCATGTCTAGTCTTGTCTTTCACTTCCTGTTATATTTTGTACTCACCTTTTCCCTCTCATTTCAGACCCTCCCTTTGTGTGATTTTCCCGCCACTGTGACTGTCTCCCCGCTCCCTGATTGGTCTCACCTGTGTTCCCCCTACCTCATGTATAAATAGTCCTTGTCTCCCCTTGTCTCATGTTGATCAGGAGAGTACTGTCTAGCGTCCAAGCCATCCATTCGTGTTACCAGGTTTTTGTTTCAAGTTGTTGTTTTGTTTGCGAACCTTAGTACTGTTGTTTGATCCTCCAAGAGAGCGTTTTTTGTTAGTACCTTTTTCCTCCATTGAGAGTGTTTTTATTTTATGTGTTTTCAAGTAAAGATTTTTTTGTTAAACCTCACTACCGTCTCCAGAGTGTGCATCTGAGTCCCAGTCATTGTTGTGATGTTCACAACAAAAGGTGTGTAGACCTTCTGGCTGCAGGTTAAAATTAGGTTGCACTCAATCCAGTGTAGTATTGACAGCTATATCACATGTGGATTGGAAATCTTTTTTCATAAAAGGAGACAGAAGAAGAAAGAGGAAGGAAAGATAATCTATAATAACTGAAGAAAAGCCACAACACTAAAACACTCAAAAAAAATTACACATTTTAGATGAGATTTTATTAAATGCAATTTATGAGATAGAAACCAGTTACCAAATTAAATCCAGTGAAAATTTAACAAATTTCAAATAAAGAAAAAAAAAAAACAAGGACTGGCCAGCTCATTCAGTGTGAAAGTCCATGGTACAGGCAGGCAGTCAAAAAATGCACCCAAGGCACTCTCACTGTAGTTAAAAATTCTTTATTGATACAAGGTCAAACCAACGTGTTTCAACTGCTGAGTCTTCATCGGGGTTTAAAATTTAGGAGCTCATGTAGAGGTCATGTGACACAAGGCATATGATATATTGGTGTAACCCTATAGACAAAAACTACACTGAAAGAAATTGCAAATGAAAAGTAAAGGTCTTTGAGTTAAGACTGACTTATGTTTCCAAAATCAACAATGAACTGTATGGGGCCATTATGGTAGCTAAATAGCTGTAAATGCGTATCTCAATCTGTGTGTGCGTAATCAGATTTGTACATGTGTAAAGTAATTTGTAAAAGCGTAATAAAGTTTGTGAATGCGTACAAAAATCTGCAAATGTGTATTTAGAATCTGTGTGTGCGTAATCAGATATGTAAATGTGTAAAAAAATCTACAAATCTGTATTCAGATTTGCAAGTGTATTGCGATCTGTAAATGTATACAACGATCTGTAAATGTGTACAACAATCTGTAAATCTGTACAACGATCTGTAAATGTGTACAACGATCTGTAAATCTGTACACAGATCTGCAAATGCGTACAGAGATGTGTAAATATGTAGACAGATTTGTAAATACCTATGTCTTCAGCTTTGACTCAATCGGGCCTCTCAATTGGCTCTCTTTGTACACGTGATTTTTGCTACTCTTCTGCCATGTGAGATCCGCAAATGTGTGAGAAGATTTGTGTCTGTGTCTGTAAGTGTGCCTCACCCTGAGCACAGGCTCACAGGCGCTACTTTGCTGCGCTGTTTTGTTGCTGTATGGACAGAAAGTGACTGGAATAATGCTATCACTGGGAGGAAGTACTATAGTGTTCAAAGGTATGTTGGTGATGCAAGACCAACAACTAGATCAACTCAAGAGGAAGACATTATCTCTAGGATGAGATTTGGGCATACTGGTTTAGGCAGTACTTTACTTATTTTAAAGAAACATGCTGATGGTAAATGTAGTGTATGTAATACTGCTCAGACTGTAGAGCATGTTATTGAGTACTGCTCCAAATTTGACCAGGAGAGACAGCAACTCATTCAGGGGCTGGAGTCAGAAAGTGTGCCTTTAAACATAAAGACTATCCTCCAGAAAAATTCAGGCGAGGTTTGCTTCAGGTTTTTGTTTTATTTCTTGAGTAGAACTGGTCTGATCAGAAGATTTTTTTTTGTTGTTGTTGTTTTTTTTGTGAATATTAATTTATCCAGACCCACACTCCATTTCGGTAGGTGGCGTTAATGCTTCCATGCGTTGTTTGCCAACCGCCATAAAACTAGAAGAAGAAGAAGAAGAAGAAGCTGTACGGACAGGCTGCATCCTTGGAGGCCCTATAAATGTCTTCCTCTTGAGTTGATCTAGTTGTTGGTCTTGCATCACCAACATACCTTTGAACACTATAGTACTTCCTCCCAGTGATAGCATTATTCCAGTCACTTTCTGTCCATACAGCAACAAAATAGCGCAGCAAAGTAGCGCCTGTGAGCCTGTGCTCAGGGCAAAACAATCTGAAGGTCGCTGCAGCTTGAGCCTGTCAGCCTGTGCTCAGGGTGAGGCACACTTCGAGTTACAGACACAAATCTTCTCATACATTTGCGGATCTCACACGGCAGAAGAGTAGCAAAAATCACGTGTACAAAGAGAGCCAATTGAGAGGCCCGACTGAGTCAAAGCTGAAGACATAGGTATTTACAAATCTGTCTACATATTTACAGATCTCTGTACGCATTTGCAGATCTGTGTACAGATTTACAGATCTCTGTACACATTTGCAGATCTGTGTACAGATTTACAGATCTCTGTACACATTTGCAGATCTGTGTACAGATTTACAGATCATTGTACACATTTACAGATCGTTGTATACATTTACAGATCGCAATACGCTTGCAAATCTGAATACAGATTTGTAGATTTTTTTTTACACATTTATATATCTGATTACGCACACACAGATTCTAAATACACATTTGCAGATTTTTGTACGCATTCACAAACTTTATTACGCTTTTACAAATTATTTTACACATGTACAAATCTGATTACGCACACACAGATTGAGATACGCATTTGCAGCTATTTAGCTACCATAATGGCCCCATATAACTGCTATGCTTAAGTCTAAATTGTGTTTTAAAAGAAACTACTGACCTTTTCCTCTCTTACATCTCCAGCCATTTTTGTTGTTGTTAGAGTTGCAGGAATCCAGCAGTAGTGGCATCACATGAGTGACCAATGTCCTGAATTAAATTTTTTATTTCAGTAGCAGTAAAATGTACTTAAAGTATCAAAGTAAAAAGTACTTGTTATGCAGAAGAATGGCTCTTGTCAGGGTTCAATTATTGTCTTCGTATTATACTACTGGATTATGTTTTAGATTTATATTAATGTTTAAGCAGCATTTTATGTTGCAGCTAGTAGAAATTGTTTTAATATACTGTTACGTAGATTGACCTACAGCAGTGTACAGTATCTATGAGTTCATCATAGGTTTTGTATAACTTTATCACAAAGTAACTGCTGTTATATAAATGTAGTGAAGTATAAAACACAGTTCCCTCTGAAATGTATGGAGTACAAGTATAAAATGGAAATACTCAAGGTTACTCAAAATTGTACTTAAGTACAGCACTTGAGTAAATGTATGTAGTTACATTCCACCACTGTTATCCAGCATTTTTTTTAGCTGCTGGTGCATTCAATAGCATTAAAAAAAAATCAGAGTTGGTGTGTTGCTACTAGTGAGACCGGAGACGATGTATATTAACTTCCTCCCTCTGAACAAAATGAAGCGAAAATGTCCTGGATATAGCTGCTGCCATTTTGGCTGGTCATACCCATACACACCACTGACTCAATTGTGAACACACCAATTAACACAGGCAGCTGTCAGTCATGATGTAACATCCCCTTTTTATAGCATCAAATAACTAGTTAAAACCAAAGTTATCAGTGAACTCTTGAACATACGTCAGTGTGACAAGAGCTTCCGAAAATGACAGAATCCATCTTTGATGAAAATGTATTTATTGTTTTCTTTGATTTTTTTAAATTAAGGGGGCAATGGAAATGTTTTGGCTTCACTTGCTGTCATGCCGTCTCTCCTTATTATACATTATTACAGTATATGGGTGAGACGAACTTATACTGCTCAGTTTGAGTTACAAATTTCAGACGCCATAACACTTCGCAGCTGTTTATGATACTATGGGATAAGATTTTACAGCTGCGGAAAGCTATCAAAATGACAATGATTTTAACTTGTGTCTCAGCAATCACGAGGTAATGACCAGAATTACAGCAAAACTTGAGAGAGCTTCAGCTTTTTTGCCAGAGGACCCTGCATTTTCTTGCCACAGTGCTTTATATATGGGCCCCTGCTGTGTCCAGGGGCACCTCCAGAAATTTTTCATAGGGGTAGCCAGATGAGGCCACCTAAAATCTTGGGGTGGCACACCAAAACTAAAAGCCATAATTTCAGGATTTTATTATACTGTTGTAGTATATAGGCTAGTAAAAAACTATCAGAAAGACTTAAGGAAACGCCTACTGATATACGTTGGTTTATTGTGTTACATTTAATGTTACTAATGATCTAATCTGCATAGACTAATAACAGTACAGTTAACATTTTGAGTTCCACAATAATCTTGTTTTATTGTGTTATGTAGGCTAAATGTGTTAGGCGATTCATTGTTTTTAAAATAGGCTAGTTATCCTTTTCCTTATAAAGACACATATACAGCTTAATTTAAACGTGTACATTTATTGTAATCAAAACCATTACTGGGAAAAAGCAGGTACTGGCAGATACAAACAGAAGCAAGTACAGAAATACCCATATCTTTGCTTTATGTAACAAGAATTTCCCACCAGGGATCAATAGTCTTTCTGATTTTGATTACCAGGCTATACAGTATGTTTAACAAACACTCATATCATTGCTTAATGTAATACAAAAAAAAATATTACAGTTACAAAAAAAAATCCCACCAGGGATCAGCAGTCTGATTCTGATTACCAGGCTATGCAGTATGTGTAACAAACTCTCATATCTTTGCTTAATGTAATACAAAAACAATTAGATTTACAAGAAAAAATCTGAATGAATGAATGAGTGACATCACTGTATTTTTTTTCCTGCTGTATAGCGCACCGCACATCGCCACTCACTAGGCTCACTTTTTTCCATAAGGAGGCCAACAGTAGAATTCACCACATGACAAAAGCAGACAAGAACTACCGTAGTTTAAGCGCTGTCCTTGGTGCTGAAGATGTCCCCGAGCCTGTTACAGGCAGCGGTTATAACAAAATCACTTTAAGCGCTGTCCTTGGTGCTGAAGATGCAAAAAAACAAAACAAATGTCTGTACTCCAAAACTCACTACCTCTGACATGATGAACCAAGACAGTGTACATAGATAAAAAAAAAAACAACATCAGCAGAAAAACAGAAGTCCTGCAAACCAGCAGCAAGCGGCAATATAACGTGGCCTATTAGGCTACTACTGTTATCCAAACTAAATTAAAGGAAGCAAAGATTGTTTAACCTATAATTCTGCATTATGTTGCCTTCTTTCCACAGCTAATACATTATTTTTAACGAATGGCTCAGAGAAATGCCGTCTAGCAAAGTTAAATATTTTCACCACCATTTTAGTTATGAAATAGCCTCACATATGATATTCAAGGTGCACGCACACACAAGCAGGATCTCACACACATAAAACGTGACTGGAATTAATTAACAAGCAGTAAATGCACAGTGGGGGTTATTTGTTTTCTGTATCGGCGTGAGGCGCTGTGTTAATTGAGTGAATCGTCCGAGCCGGACACGTATTAATTTGAGTTTGATTTAATTTAATTACACTAAAGTTGTTGAGTTAAACTAACCATACGAGTCCTCTTTGTTTTTATACAATTTATTGTTGCATTTTGAAAGCAAAAAGAGTTAAGTTTTTTTGGGGTTTCATGTTATATCAGGGGTTTCAGCTTGACACGGTGAACCTGTGCCTTCCGTGACCTGTAAAAGTAGCGTTGTGACATAAGCCTCAGTTTCTGTTGTTGGCGAATTGTTACAAGCTGAATTCGCTGGTCAAGGCTAGGCAAAACGTTAGTACAGGTGAGATGACAGACAGATGGATGGTTTGTCTCTAACAAAATACTTTCTGTAGACGTGCTGCAAGAACGGATTAATGCTTAATATAGCCTACATCTGCAGCCAGAGCACATTACGCTGTCAATAGGCTTTATGTGTGGGGAATACCAGGATGTGTTATCCAAATAAGGGCATGTACGTCACATATAGCAGATGGATGTGATTTCCCATCGATGAGATAAACGCAATTGTCCTCACAGTCCGTGCCGGCGCAGTGAGGGAGAAATGCACAGACTGCTTCATGTTGGAAGTGCTGTGGTCGGACTAACTGGCGGTCGGACTACTGGGTATGAAATCCGACAGTCGGAATAATGGCATTAAAATGGTCGGATTAGACATTATGGGACTAAAACGATAAAACTCGTTGTAGACTTGCATGGTCGGATTAGGGGTAGTCGGAGTTATGGGTAGTCGGACCTATGGGAGGTCGCACTAACGCCTGGTCCCCACTGGTGAGTGGGGTGGCCAGCAAATTTATAGGGGGGGCCGTGGCCATCCCTGGCCACCCCATGGTGGTGCCATTGGCTGTGTCAATGCATTGATCATACCTAAAAGAATGAGAGGGACTATATTTAAACAGTGTTGTTGCTGGTCTGAACAAGACACTGATTTACATCATCAGGTGTGAAGACCATTCAGAGCTCACAAAATTAAAAGAAGTCATGAATGAATTGTGAAAGCCAGTGCAGGGTCGTCAAAACTGGCATGATGTGTGTTTTAGCATTATAGACTTTTCCACATCAATGAATTTATGGTAGTAATTGCACAATAAATAATATTGGCAAAAAAATAAGTAGGCAAAGTCAATGTAAAAGGGAGCTTTTCAAACACATCCTAAAATGAAACTAATTTTTCATAATCTGTGTATATTGTGTATGTGTGTAACATCTGTGCAGGAAGCTCCACTGCACCAGGAACTACATCCACCTCAACCTCTTCTTCTCCTTCATCCTGAGAGCCGTGGCTGTGTTGGTGAAAGACGACATCCTCTTCAATCGAAACTCCCAGTGCTCCAACCAGCCGTCACTGGTGAGGTCACCAAATCTATCCGCCACTGAGCCAAGTCGCTTCACATTTGTGTGTCAACAGCACAACAATCACAGACGGAAAGCAGATTCAGCGTAATGCTTCCAATTACTGTTTGGAATTTGAAATGAAAATGTAAATGAGGTTTTGCAGAAATGAGACTCAACATTTTTCTATTAACTGGAAATTTTTGCCAACAGCTCAATCTTATAACATAATAAAAATGGGCAACAAATCTACTGTGACAGTTCATTCACTCATGCCAGAATACAATTTAGTTGTGATGACTCTACATGACTAATATACAGCAGAGATGACGAGAAACTCCTCTCCATCCACGTATTATATTGTGATTGAGCCTGCATATTGTTTTCTTTTATACCTTAGCCTGCAGGCTTTTTTTCTGCAAAACACTTTTTCATTTAACAAAACAGTCCAAACTTCTCAAATGTATGTGTTAAATGGAATAGGCCACCAAAAATGGTCATTCACAGGAACACTCTCTCAGTCCTTAAATGACAGAATAAGTTGATTTCCACTGACTTCTATACATATATTACTATCCTAGCAGCAGCAGTTTGAAACACGTCCTTAAATTATTAGACGAAAAATTCGTAGTTCAATTTAGGCAACAAAACTAGGAGGTTATGTTCAGAGAAAATATCATAGTTTGGCTTGAAATAGGTACTTTTTTTTTTACTAATGTAACGTGACACATGTCCAACACATTCTCACTCCGTCCTTGTCACATATTGACATTTGGTCATGGACTTTCCGTGTTCACATACGTCGTGTAAGGTACCCTGGGTGCAGGCGTGCCGGATTCATTTCAGAAGTGGGGGGGCCAAAAAGTGCTGTGCGTCTGGGGCTTGTCACCGTGTGGGCGTGGCTACCTGTGTAATGTCCAGTTAATAATAGGGACTAGTTAAAGGTGCGTAGTGATCAGGGATTGAAGTACAGCCTGAGTGGAGTGTGAGCTTGCGCAACAGCGGCAACAGTGTGTTTTAGAGAAAGCAGCAGTATCTTGCAGCAAGTTACACGCTTGTCCTCTCTCATTAAAAAGATGGTGAAGAAAGACAAAGAGTCAGATAATGTATTTAATCACGAACTTAATCTTGGGAGGAAAAAAGCAAACAGTTTATTTCTTAACAGTGTTTGCATGAAACCTGAACACTTTGAACCCTTTATGGATAGGGCTGTACCCAAATATTTGGATATTCGAATATTCGTTTCTATGGATAGGTATTCGTTATGAAAATTTGGTATTCGATGTTCTTTTTTTTTTTTTTTTTTTTTTAACATATTTTTATATAGGCTTAGCTGTTTTTTCGTTATCTTTTGAATTTAATATGAATTATGGAACCGTTTTTGTCAACGTTTGTTTCCCCCGTTTTGTACAATTAATTATTGTTTAAAGTTTCAACAAGTTTCTGGAGTACGACCGCGGACTGTCACCTGCTCAACGCATCATTACCTTCGGATGCCGTGACAGTAATAGCCCAGTGATTATAATAACAATAATATCAAAATATAATTTACAGACCGATTTAACAGACGATCACTGCTGCCCGACCCGCAGGTCCATTTGCGGGTCCCGCAGGTTACGGGTCGACCCGCGCATCACTACTCAGCTCAGTCTATAAAGGCTGTACACACAACAGTAAGGCTATAGACATTATATTCTATTCAGGCCGGCAGAACCAGCAGCGCATCGGCTCTACAGTGCACGGCACTGCTGATTAACCATTTTATTGCATCACAGAGTGTCTGCCAGCAACCAATTACTTGCAGAGGCTTCCTACAACTTGTTTCAACGGTTCCGATTTAATCAGAAGACAAATTAAACAGGATGACTAGCCAATGTGAAAATCAAAAGAAAGCATAGAATAATGTACTGAAGGAGACTGTTGTGCCATCACATTTTTTTGTGGTTTGAGAGCAAAGATCCAGCCGCTGCTGTGCAAAACTCTGCAATGCAATTCTCAAACTTGATTGAAAATCAATTTCGGAGTGGGGCTGGTTCGGAACAGCGGTGTTTCGGAATGGCGGGCTGTCCCCCTGTTGGAACATTGTGCGTGCACAGCCCTTCACCACCTGGATCCTAAAATAAACACCTGTTTTATTACATAATCATGCTTCCGTGTTGTGCCATTCAGAAAGATCCTATTTCTGTCATTCAAATAACAAGAATTGTGGCTTAATACTCTTAATTATGACAGCCAACTTACTGAAAAATGACGGGTTTAAATCATAATTTAAATCCCGTCCCGGACATAACGTGCACAAGCTCGGGCCGGGTTGGGCTGGATTTTTTGGGCCCGATCATAGCTCTCTTAGCCGCTCTCGTTTCCCCCGAGCCGCCTCAAGAAGTGCCTGCTCTCGCCCTGCAGCTACGCGGAGTCCCAAAACGCCGCTCCACCTCTGAGCGCAGCAGGTCCAGGGCCTCTGTAGCCTATGTAGTCAGGCAGGCTGCATATCACATCAAAAGCACAGATCTATGCATTCATGATATGAAAGAGATAAATGTAAGTCAGACAAATTGAGTTTAAATTCAGATTCTTTATTTTTTGTTTTATGTTTGTGTACTATGGAGCCGCGGAGGGGCATTGAGAAAAAAATAAAACACACCAGCGCTAGAAATGTTTGATTGCGAACCAGATAGGCCTACAATTTGGCTCGCTTTTTGATTTATTTCTATTTTTTATAACTGAGGAGTTCTTACAATACGGTGCCAGGGTTAGTGGGGATTACTGCTAGGTGCTGTTGGATAGAGCCAGACGGCTGAGAGTCTACCCGGAGCCTGCCGAGGATGCTTGAGGCTTTACCAGGCAGTAACAGGTGCGCACAATTGAGTGCCTGCTGGAGACTGTATCTTTCTCTCTATGGCCCCTCTCTGTATTTTACCTACCTTATGAGTGGAAGTGAAGAGTGAAAGTCTTTTTTACCGTAAGTAATGTAATATTGGGACCTTTGATTCGGCTTAAAAATAATGTGGCCCCCCCCCCCCCCCGCTTCCGGCGCCGTTGCCTGGGTGCGATGTAGGGTTGGGTCGGTTCTCGGTAATACCAATTCGGTCCGGTACTCCGTTTTATTTTTTGAGACCGACCGGACTGCATACTTGGGCAGAACTTACGCGGAGCGGACGCCGCGGCGGTCCGCCTGGTAAAAGTGGACATCCGCAAGCCCAGTGTCACACAAAAGACTGTTCAGCATGTATTTTTCACATCGCGGGGATTTGTCACGGACATTTTTACATGTAGTCCGCTCCGCTTATAGTACGCCTGAGTCTGTGAGCACCTGTGTCTGCCTCTTCACCAAGCACACAGCAAGCAGGAGAGAGAGGGGGGTGGGGCGGGGACTGAGCTAGGAGGTGCGAGTGTGCATGCGCCTCTACCGTAGCCTGGAGTTTGTTTAATAGTGATGGGGAGTCGATAATGGCGCCACTATGGCGACAATTTGGCTTTGAGCCAGACGAAGGAGGCAACCCTTGTTTGCACTGATTGAGCAAGCTGCAAAATTTATTTGTAAGGAATAAAAGAAACAACTTGTTACTGTCACTTTGTTGTCCTAAGGTCATTTTTTATTTTAAATGAGTCAATTGCGCCCCCAAGTGGCGAAAATCCAGTATTACCGACTTGATGCGGTTTTTTACAAAAACCGGACCGTTTTTTTTTTTTTCTCATACCGACCCAACCCTAATGCGATGGTTGTTGACGCTCTGGGACACCGTGTCAAGTTCTGCCTGTCACATGCATTGTCCTCTTTCAAAATACACGTCCGATATCAGGAAATTTAACGTTACATACAGTCGCTTTCAAAATAAAGGAACTACGTCTGTACAACACCACAAATTGATGTTTTTTTTCCTTCAACAACAAACGCACATATTTGGGTTTAGGCAACAAAAACATGTGGTTGGGTTTATGAAAAAAGAACTTACCCAGGAAAAAAAGAACACGATTTGGCTTTAGAATCTTACAGGACGTGAACACCGCTCTGGTTGGACCCATCCACCACCACTCCCACCCGCCTGCCCCAGTCTGACTTTTACCGCTTTAACTTTCATCATTGTCCCACCGCATTTCCTCCTTACGCTGCCAGGAAACAATAAACTGTAATGGCAATTGGCTGCATATTGTGCCGATGTTAAAGTATGCTACACATACTAGTATACTAGGCTACCTTGTTATTAAAAGAAGTCAAGTGGGACTTTGGGGCACATACGCTGGTCTCCTGTGTGAAAATCCTGTGCTTGTTTGATCGTGTTTAATCATGAATTCCATCCTATAGCCCAACCTATGTGGACTTCTTCCATCTCTAAAAAACATTACATGGACTTTCTTACATTTTACACCATGTCACCTTACCTCCTCTGCTCCCGTAATAATTACTACGGCCACTAGAGGGCGTCGTCTTTTTAAACTGCTCATACAATTGACCTCTTGGGCCATTCACAAGGTTGTATGTTGCTTTAAAAAAGTTTGCAGAGAAAGTCAAGTTGGACTCACAGCAATTACAATGGATTCCGATGAAGATCTAGAGTCACAGCAAAAAACAAAAAGAAAAAGACAAACATTCTTAGAAACTTCTAAAACGACTTCTGCAGCATAGTCCAATGGCGTAAATATTGACAGACCCAGAAGCTGCCAGGGGCCCATGTTGTGAATCCGAGGGCACAGTTTACACAACTGTTAGCATGGATTTAGGCAGCATTCACACCAAGTCCAGTGTTGTGGTGAAAATGTCACTCCATCCATTCCTTTGGGTGGCACGTCTCGGCTGTGTCTGTGGGGTGAAAAGTTGAAAGGGATTCAACTTTTGAAGATACAAGCAGTCCATGGTAACAAGTAATACAGTCTGTTTCTATTGTTAGTTATTATAGTGAGTAAAAGAAATGCAGTATGTATTAAGAGCTTGTACTATCCTTAAAAGAGGGCACTCTCTTGTTGAATTGTTTGCGTGTGCGTGCAGGTGTTTCTTTCCTGACAGGAAAGATACTACAGTAATGATAATCAAAAGGTTGTCTACAGATTGTTTCAGGCAACATAAACTTTCCAAAGACAAATACTCAGTTGCTGTGAGCGAAATTGTTTCCACTCCCCCAGAAATGGGCCATTTAAGCGACGTTCCCTCACTGCCTCACAACTCTTTAGCTAATCACCCCAACGCCAGATTTGCTGTAAATACAGCCTTACGCATCAAGTTTTATTTGTCTACTCCATGGAGTTGTTATTCGAAGCCATCGTAACTGCTGTGAAATCAAGCTGACTACAGCTGCCATTCTCCATGAAGCTACAAAGATTCACCTTTCAAACCAATAAGTAGTGAACAGGGCTGTACCTCTTTATAATTTAATAATTTCAATAATTAACTCAATCATTTAAATGATTCTTTTTCATGAACATCATTGAAAGTGTTTTAAAGACAAGAACAATATGATCATTATGGAGGATGTAGTTTGCTGTTGTATTGCATTCAGGGTTCCCACACCTTCCTAAACATCAAATTTAATGACTTTACAGGCCCAGTTCCCTCAAATTTGAGGATGCAACATAGCACAGTGATAATTTTTATATTGTGAAGAATAAAAGCTCACATTAAAAAGAGAGAGAGGTTTGAATGTATGAACACTTGCTGTGCAGTGTTACAGTGATGGCAGACAATTTTAAAAGAACTTAAATTTCTGTTCTTGCACAAAATACTGTATATAAATTCAAGCACTTTCAATGGAGTACCTAATAAACTGGATATGTTGCATGGACACTGTTAAGTTTGAATTTTACAGCTTAGCATTACAGAAATACTTAATCTTTTTGCACAGTAGTAAGAATTTAATATGAAAAGTGGCAAAAATGCAGTAACTGCATAAAGTTAACCAAATGATTGTTTAAATCAGAAAATATACACAAGATGATCATCCCTGTGTGTTCAAGATGCAAACCACAAATCGTAACTTACACAGATCAAATCCAGCCAGGTGCTCCTTCATTTCATGTCTTCTCTCTGCTGTCACTATCTAATTAAAGCATAAAAACACTTCAAACCAAATTATTATTAGAAATAAAAGTACACAAGACCAAGAGTCTCACTGGCAACTTGACAGCTTTTGATGCTCTCTAAAACTTTTGATGCTCTTGCGCACTGATATTTTTTTTGTTAACAATTTTTATTAGTTGTATGATAACATAAAAAAGGGCAGACAAACAGACAGACAGTAGATGTGCCTGCACATCGATACATTTGGGTATAGTGGCATATTGTCCTGTATCCATTTATAAAAAACAAAAAAGGGTGCATCATGTCCTACAAAAAACAAAAACAAAAAACAACAACACTTTCCCATTTTGCAAGTAAGGACATGCACAGAAATTTGAGAGTTATCATTCAGCAAACAAAGTACGGGGCAAGATGGGACCTCCCTACTGAGAATTTTAGATAAGGATTTGGTGACTTGTAACCAAAACAACAGTACTCCAGGGCATTACCAAAATATATAAGATAAGATAAGATAAGATACACCTTTATTGATCCCACAATTGAGAAATTCCAGTGTTACAGCAGTGAAGGGTAAAGAGTCAAATTAAAGATTTCAGTATTTAAAAACTTAAAAAACTAGGCATGCAGAAAAAAGTACAAAAAATACAAGAAACAGCAATAAATGATAATAATAATAATAGTGAGCAGTGGATAAAAAGTGAGCAATGGATTAAAGTGAACATATTTAGTGCAAAGTGAATATTGAATGTGCAAATAAACAACAACATGGGGGACAGCAATGCTTATAGTGGTGTCCATAAAGTGTGTGTAAAGGTACCTAAGCAGCATTGCATACCTAGTTGGCAGAGAGGAGATGATTCCAACTTCATTGAATGTCTAAGTCTGGGGGTGAAATAAGTTCTGTGAACAATCTTTAGGTGTATGGTTTGGTGATTAGGATTTTTGAAGCTTTAGGGTTAGGGTTAGGGTTAGGGTTATTCCACACTGTTTTCCATGCTATTTCAGAAGTGATAGAGTCATAATCATTCTGCCAAGATGTTTGGATTGCCATTGGTTTGTAAGATGCCTGCAATATTTGAACATACAATGCTGATACAGTTCCCCTGGTGTTGGTGTTGTACAGTTGTTTTGCCAAGTCATGTTTAGGGAGCTCAGAGTTCCATGGAACACCATAGGTCTTCATGGCAGAGCGAAGCTGAAAATATAGAAAGCGAGAAAAACAACATAAATTATACTGTTCCTTTAAATCATCGAATGTGTGAAGGCCATTAGTATCAAATAACTGTCCAAGTATGTGAATCCCATTGTTTGACCATATTGAGTAAGCCGCTGGTCGACCACCAAGCAATAAATTATGATTGTGGAATATTGGAGTATGATAATGCCATTTATTATTTGTGTTAGTATAGTCAGTCACCAGCTTCCAGGTTACCAAAACAGTTTCAATAATAGGACCAAAGAGCATTTTAACTTGTCTGATAGGAGTGTCTGTATAGATTAGATCCTGTAATCTACATGGATATACTAACTTTGCTTCCAAAGAGTGCCAAGAAGTGCGATTTGATGGATCCAACCGTGATTTTATAGAACGCAATACAAATGACCAATGATAAACTTTAAAATCTGGAACACTCCAGCCTCCAGCTGATTTCTCTCTCTGGAGAGTTATAAGTTTGATCCTTGTTTTTTTATTATTCCATATAAACTCACTGATCAAGCTATCTAGTCTATTGCAATATCCCTTTGGTGGATTCAGAGGAAGCATGGAGCTCAGGAAGTTAATTAAAGGTAATGCCATCATTTTTATAATTGAGATCCTGGCATCAAAAGATATAGGTTTTGACATCCACTTACCTAGGTTGGTTCTAATCTTATCTAAACATACAGTGTAATAATTCTCAACAATAGTTTCTAAATTGGGAAAGATGTCGATTCCTAAATATTTAAATTGATTTGCAGTTGGAATATTAAATTGAGTCAGATCCTCTCTGTTATTTCTTAGTGGTAAGAGTGCAGATTTTTGCCAATTTATTTTGAATCCTGAGATATTGCTGAAGTCTATGAATAACCTAAAAATATAAGGAAGCGACTGTGATAATTCACTAATAAAGAGGAGCACATCGTCTGCATAGAGTTATATATGATGAAAAGTGGACTTTATTGTAATAGGGACGGTATTAGTGGATTGATGTACTTGTTGTGCTAGAGGCTCGAGAGATAAAACAAATAATAAAGTTGACAGAGGGCACCCTTGGCGGGAACCTCTATAAATTGGGAAATGTGGCGAGCAGGAATCACCAGATAACACCATTGCTCCTGGATTTGCATAAAGAACTTTAATATAACCAATAAAAGATTCACCTAGTCCCATATGATCTAATAAGGCCCAGAGGTAGTCCCATTCAAGTCTGTCAAATGCCTTTTCGGCGTCGAGAGTTAAAATTCCAGATGAAGTCAAGAAGTCAGAAAATTCCGGAGTGAAATGTAAAATATGTGATAGTCTTCTTAGGTTGTCTGAACTTAACTGGCTTTTCACAAATCCTGTTTGATCACAATGAATAAGTTTTCCTAAATATTTATTGAGACGACGTGCCAATACTTTAGCATATATCTTCATATCTACATTGATCAACGATACTGGCCGGTAACTGTTGCACAATATTGGATCCTTATGTTTTTTGAGGAGAAGTGATATCAAGGCTGTATTTGTTTGTTTTAGAAAAGAGCCCTTTGCAATTGATGTATTTATCATTTCCAGAAGCACAGGGCCCAATTTGACCCAGAATTTGACATAGACTTCAATGGGAATACCATCTGGTCCAGGAGACTTACCCAAATTCATCTCATGTATTGCGTCCGATAATTCTTTTAAGGATATATTTGCTCCTAAGTCAGCTGCTTCTGAGCTAGATAATTTTTCCAAATTTAAGTCAGTTAGAAAATTTTTGTACATATCTCTACTAGATGCAATTTTGGAAGTATAGAGTTTTTTTATAAAAACACGAAAAAACTGTATTTATTTCATTTGGAGTGGTAAATATCTTACCATCTGCCGATTGTATTGCAGAAATGCATGCCCGTCGCTCATTAGAGCGGAGCCGCATAGCTAACTCATGAGATGGCCTGCTGCCATTAAAGTAATGGTGTTCTCTAGACTTTTGAATTAGAAACTCAGCATCTGCTCTAAGAAGTGCATTAAGTTTTTTTTTTTTTTCCACCAGGCTAAGCTGACCTGTTCGTATAGCACAAAAGGAATTTTGTTGAGCTTTATCCAGGAATGCTAGCTGACTCTCCAACTCAACCGTTTTTAATCGACGAGAGCAGTTTAAAAATGAAGCAAATGATGTAGCATTGTCTTTTATAAAGCCTTTAGTGGCTTCCCAAACAAACCTGCAGTCTTCCACTGAATCCAAATTAAGTGCAATAAATTCCTGTAACTTAGATTTAAATTGGGAGCAAAAGTTATTATTAGATATTAAAGTAGTATTGAAATAAGCACTGACATTTGATACTTTCTTATTTAGCCGACTCTTCCTGCATAATGTTCCTCCTCTACTTGCCTTCATTTCTTTCTTATTAGAGAGGAAATGTCACTGTAACAACTAAAAGAATACTGTCAGGGCGCTCTCTGACCTTTTTACTCCCATCTCCTCACTGCTTATAATGTGGTGATCTATAAATTAAAGCTCATCCTCTTGGTGAACTCACTGATTACCCAGTGAAAAAGTGGAATGTAAACCCACACATCAGAATAATTAGCATAATTGCCTGATTAATCCACGGTGTCTCTGTGGATGTACCAATACTGCAGTCACATACAGACCGGCAAAGACAAACAATAGGATTTGCACTAAATGTAGATATGAGAAAATGGCTTGAAGGTTAATTTCATGTCACTGTAGCAGAATTGCAAAAAGTTTTGTGACATTTTCCATTCCAACCTTTTGGGGTTTAATACAAAGTCCATGACGAAGTTAAGATCTTTAACCTTTTTGTTTTTCAGGTGGGATGTAAAGCCAGCCTGGTGTTTTTTCAGTACTTCATCATGGCCAACTTCTTCTGGCTGCTGGTGGAAGGTCTCTACCTCCACACTCTGCTTGTCGTCATCTTCTCCGAGAACAGACACTTTATCGTCTACATGTTCATTGGCTGGGGTCAGCGTTTATTTCATTTGAAGTTTATAGCATTTTTTGAAATTAAGAGGAACTGACTCAGATGTTTAAAGCACTCTGCAGAGCTTACAAAACTTTTAGCCTCTTTTAGCTTACAGTTTTGATTTGCACAGTTATGGTTTTTGATCACTCTCACCACTTTCATCAGCTTTATTTCTAGCAGCAGCAGGCAGCTGTTTTCAGTAAAACAGGCTCTGATGAACCCACTGTACTAAATCCTGCACAGCACCAAGCAGCAGACAGGCACAGTTAGCATCTAAAGAGCCACATATCAGGAGTTAGTGGAGACTGAACCAGAGCTAAAAGAAGAGTGTATATTTGACCTAAAGTCATCAGTTGGACACCAATCTTGGAACCCATCAGCTACGGTCTGACGACAATATTGCCTCTAGACACAACTGCCAATATTTCTGGAATTGTGGATTCTGTGGATTTGCAGGCCAAGGCTTTCTCTTCTGTACATTGGTCAGTGCCCACACAACATTTTAAAAAATCTAATAAAGGCTAAATTGTCATCAGACGATGGCTGATGGGTTCTAAGATTGCATTTTGGCCAGTGTGTTCCTCCTCTTTTGCTGTCTATATTAGCTGTTTACCTGCATGCAACCAAAGCCTGCTCAAATGTGGTTGGTCAATACTACTCAGACTACAAGTGGAAACCTTAAAGCTTTCCATACCAAAATCTTGTCCAGTTGCCTAAAGACTCCAATAACGTATCAGCCTGTTGTTGAGTTCCTCTGCCCCTAGTGGCCAAAATTTTAGCATTGCAGCTTTAAACTAAATTAACCTGTCATTGTGGCCACTTTTCATCTCCACTAGGCAGCCATTTTAAGTGCTTACAATACATTAATAATTTCCATAAAGATTCTGTCCTTTAGTTCCACAAAGCATAACTTCAATAAATGAGTCAAATGTTTTAGTCAGTAATGCTCATCTGCTAAATCTTTCCTTTCTCAAAACCTTTGCAAAAGAAAAATGTGCACATCAGACTGATGCTTTTGTTAAACTTCATGGTAGTTTGTTTTCCAAAAATATTATTTTAATATTTTAATGCTCAAGACTAAAGTTACAAAGGATAATTCAATATGTAATGTCGTGTTATGAGGATTTAGTTTTGTGTTAAAAACAACATGAGGAATACGTGTGCTAACTGTAATTTAATGGATTTATATTGATTCATTTAAATCTTTATATTGTAGTTATTCAATCTATGAATAAACAACTTGTAATTATAAATGATAGATAATGATTTTGATAAATAGTAGTAAAATAAACATTAGCAAAGAAGTGGATGTTATTCTTTCATAACATATACAGTAGATAGATAATGTTTTACCTACATTAACATCAATGATTTCCTTGTGGTGTTTTGCAGGAATCCCCACGGTGTTCGTCTTTGCGTGGGTGATGACGAGGATTTATCTGGAGGACACAGGGTGAGTGTTGCCAGCCGATCATGAACCAATCACTCATCAGCATGAGAACATGATTTAGATTTGGTATTTGCGTACAACACAGCATCCTTCAATCATATTACATAAATTAAATTGTATCACAGGAATCTGCATGCCACTTGTTGTCTGATTAAAAACTATCTGCAGTTTACACAAACGTACGTCATGTGCTCTTTGGAATTGCATTTTCTCCCTAATTACATGATAGGAGACGTGGAATTTCAATCGCATTAGAGAGTGGCACATGCTGATATTCAACGGGGGCTGCATCTGTTGTTTCATTAAGTCGACAAATGACATTTTATCGATTAGATTAAGCCATCCAATGTGAATGTGGCTTGGTTTCCACAATAATTAGACAAATATCCCCCATGTCAAAGAGCACTTTATTGGATAATTCAGCTGGTGGGATTTGCATTGAGTTGGTATCATTATGAGCCATGGATCTGCTCGGCTTGTGTTGCACATTATTGCAGCTGACACTGCAGCCCATCATTGAGCGAGTCACACTGAGTGGGCGTATTCTTAAAAAGACTTTGTGAAGAAACTCTGCAACAACAATTATAGAGCAGCAGTGTGATAACAAAGGACAGCAATGATATAGCTCCATAGTGTGAGGGGACTTTGTGAAGAATGACAATGAGGCTTGAGCTTGGAAGTTCATTCTTAACCTTAGGAATAATTTCTTGACAAAATAAGCTCAATAGTTTGCTCTGCAGCTTTCCACCACTTGATAAAGGCTGTGAGATGCAGTTAAAAGCTTCATGTAGACCTTAAGGTTTTTGAATGTCACAAAAATTACGTCTTGAGAATTGACTTTGACTTGCTTTCAGACTTGATTGACCTGAGACTTGATGTGAAATTTGAAAGCATTTCAGTTATGGTCATTTGGCCATATCACAACATTGGACAGACATCGGACTTGTGTAGCCAAAAAGTATTGATTATTAGTAGGGCTGTACCCGAATATTTCACTATTTGGATTGCTTGTTGGGTATTCGATTTTCCATTTGGGATTGGGATATTCTTTTATTTTTGAGAAATGACAATAAATAATGTGGACGCTGTACTGGAATGTCAAAAGGAAGCAGAGCCACTCCCAACTCTTCAAATACCGAGGCTTCGTCAGTTGCCCAGGCGGCGGCATTTGTTGACACTTCAGACAACTATCCATCCATCCATCCATCCATCCATCCATCCATATAATCCCCCCAGCTTGTTCTGGGTCTGCCCCGGGGCCTCCCACCAGTTGGACATGCCGGAAACACCTCTAATGAGAGGTCCTCCTTACCCTATCTCTAAGGTTGAGCCCAGACACCCTTCGGAGGGATCTCATTTTGGCCACTTGTATCCATGACCTCACTCTTTTGTTCATTACACATAGGTGAGGGTTGGGATGTCGATGGATGAGTAAATCAAAAGTTTTACCCTCTGGCTTAGCTCTCCCTTCCCCACGACAGTCCGGCACAGCAACTGCATCATTGCAGATGCCATGCCAAATCATGTTCACCACGTTCTAAGTTAATTTTAAAAAACACTGTATGCATTTAATGAGCAGAAACTGTACATTTCCTGTGAAAACTTTCCTTGTCATATTTTGACATCATGGGCCACCGACCCAAGTGTCGGTATTTTAAGAGTTTGGAGTTAGAATGTGTTAGAGCCTAAAGACCCAGCTCTCAATTAACCAGTTGATCACTTCCCAACCTTCACCCATAGTCATGAGCTTTGGTTAAGTACAGTGGGAATGAGATAGCAGATGCAAACGGCTGAAATAACTTTTCCTAACAGGGTGCCTTGTGGATTCATCCTCAGAGATCTGCTAAGGAGTTCAGACAGCAACAATACGCTCAGAGTGGAAACGCTACTCCTTCATGTCTAAAGAAGGCAATTAAAATGGTTCAGCTCACCGATAATGATGCCTTCCGTTTTCCTGGCATATCCAACTGGGAGGAGAACCAGGGGCAGAAGCAGAACATGCAGGAGGGATTAGATACTCCTGACCTGATGTGGTAATATCTTTGGACCCTCAGGGAAGAGCTGGAGGATATGACTGAGGAAACGGACTGGGCTACCTTGCTTAGCCTTCAACTACTGCAGCCCAAACCTGGATAAGTGGGCAAAAATATGGATGGAAGGATGGATGTGTGACTTCGACTTGCCCTTAAGGACATGAAACTTACTAGGGCTGTCAGAACGAACTTCGCTATTCGAAAACAATTCAAATTATTGTAAAAATAAGCATATTCGAAGTTGGAAACTAAGGTTCGACTATTTGACTTCCGGTATGAGGCAAATAGGCCTGGGACGATCAGCAATCAAATAATATATTGGCGATTGGAGGGTTGCCAGGCGATTTGCTGGATATCAAGGCGATTTTGAAAAAACAAAAACAAAAAAAACGGCACTCTACCGTGCATTAAGAGATGTTTTTTGGGGAAATACATGACTGTCAGAGAAGCCCCGTTTACAAACAGACCTACAATCCATCTCCTCTCCTCTCCTCTCCTCTCCTCTCCTCTCCTTTCTCTCTTCTCAGCAGAGGGTGCCCTGTCAGCCCTGCGCTGACAGTGACAGGGCGCATCTCTTTGATCCAAAGTGACACAGCCCGTTTGCTCATGCTTCGTTCAATAGAGTAATTGCAAATAAATATTGTTTTAATGTGTAACTATTGAAATGTTCACAAGGGCTTTCATAAATTCCTACAATGTTGCTGCACTGCCGCCTTTGCAGGTTAAAAGTTAATGACAGCGACTTAAAGTGAGGAGGAGCAACATGTCGGTACCGACACCGCTGCGCTGATAAGCCGGAGACGCTCACTTTTGCATGTGATGCAAAATATTAAAATAACGTCATTATAACACAAAAAATATAAAAATGCAGTGGTAGGCCTAGGCTATAGCCTATACCAAGGAAAAATTTGAATGTTATTCGAATTTTTAACATAAAAAACATTAAAAATTTGAATCTGAATTTGGGGGAAGATTGACAGCCCTAAAACTTACTTATAGATGTGACTGACTTAAAAAAAAAAAAAAAAAAACCTGAAAAAACTAAGCCAGACTAAACCTTGCAAACATTTCTTCCCACCAATCTTTCAGGTTTGACGAAAATGCGTTGAGTAGATAGAAACCTGGCTCTCCCTCTGCTTGTATCCATCCACTCTCTTCTCTTACTGTTGTGTTTCACGGATATATTATGTATATGATATAATATAGCATTATGGTTATTTATGGTGTCCTCAGATGCTGGGAGAGGAATGACAATCCCATACCCAACTGGGTAATCAACGGACCAATTGGATTCTCCATTATGGTAAGTTGAGGTTCATTACCTCCTGTTTATGTACAGGTGTTTCACATAATGCTTGTTGATACTAAAAGTATCTCCAAATGGAAAATGCATGATGATATAAAGGATACAGGTGGTAACTCCCTCCCCCCTGTGTTACTGTTAAACTTTCCAATATAGAACTGCACATATGCCATTTATAACAATATATGCGGTGGCAGATTTGCCACTTGAAATTCGTGCCAACTTTTGTTAAAATTTGTCCTTGATTTCAGACAGAAGGAAACAAAAGCAGGCTTCTCATTGTAGCTGACAAACATTGAAGTGAAACTGATGGTTCATGTAGAAGACAAAAGTAAAGGAGACATTTCTTGTATTGCTGGGTAGAGTTTGTTAGTCTTGTACAGTAAACGGTTGAACGAAAACAGATGCTGTTCAGTTCAATTTTGTTGACTTGACCAAGTAACACTGTAGTACACCTATTTTTCAGTGTTCCATTTTAGCTTTGGCATGTGAAGAAAATAAAGGTTTGCCAGGTCCAGTGTGCGGGATTAAGGGGCATCTATCGGCAGAAATGGTATAATAGGGCCGTAACGGTACATGTATTTGTGTCGAACCGTTCGGTACGCGACTTCCGGTTCGGCACGACCCTGTACCGAATTATTGGGGGGCAGGATATTATTTTATTTTATTTTGTTTTATTTTAATTCCGTTTTTGCGAGCCGAACCATTTAAAATATGTAGTTCCCCGACGGACATAATTGAGTGACGGACCGAGTCCCGTAAATCTCCGCTTTCACTTTGTGCAGCGCATTCTCGCATTTTGACAACATGGCAAGAGAGCCTGACGAACCTGAAGACCCACCTACAAACCTTAAGTCGTCCGTTTGGGAACACTTTGGTTTCAGGGTAAAATACGAAGATGGAAATAAACAAGTGGACAAGACAAAAGCAGTGTGCCGACACTGCAGAACAGCGGTCGGGTATGTACTTGGAAACACGTCTAACATGCTAACGCATCTAAAGCGACACCACCCGAGTTTGAACGTTAACCGGCACGACTAGAAAAAGCAATCTGGTGCAAACTACGATATCGTCGTCGTTTAAAAAGAAAGAGCGTTTCCCTGACCATCGCGCTAAAGAAATAACCAACGCCATTGGAGTTGAGTAAAATTGTTTAAGCTGCACTTTAGATATAAGCATGTTTTGTTTACTGCACTTTAACAAAGTGGGAAAGCTAAGTAAGTTCCTAGTAAAACTGAATCTGAGCAGGCTTTAAAGCTGACCAGCTGCACTATACTTTTTATTTTAATTGAGTAAAACTGTTAAAGCAGAAATGTATATTTATATTTTTCATTCAAAAAATGTGTTAAAAAAACAGCAGGATTTTATTTTTCACTTTTATATTTCTATTTTCATTCAAACAATGTGAAAAAGCAGGATTTTATATATATTTGTTTCATTCAAAAATTGTGTAAAAAGAGTTAACTGCTGTGGTGGTATGTTTTAATAAGGTTACCAATAAGTAAAAGATATTTAATAGTTGTATATTTTTTTCATTACTGTACCGAAAAAAACCGAACCGTGACTTGTGTACCGAGGTATGTACCGAACCGAGATTTTTGTGTACCGTTACACCCCTAGTATATAACATTCATGACTATATTTGCATTAGTTTATAATCACCTGAAAATAAGAATTGCTGTGCTTTGCCCTCAGAATGAGCAGTTTGTATCTACATACAGAGCGGGTCCTCTCCCACAGAGTCCACCAGGTTGTTTCTACAGAAGCCCACAATCGACAAACCAAACACTGGCTCTAGATGGGGCCATATGCATTTCATGGCCACCATTGCTCTCCTACACACTTGGCACACGGGAGAAGTTTCAGTTCTGCCACCTTTGTTAAAAACAGAAAAGGAGAACACACATAAATCCACCGTAAAACCGAAACTAAAACAGAATCTTCACAACCTTACCACTAGATGCTGTTAAATCCTACACACTGGACCTTCATTAATGCCAATTACTAAGATATGATTAGACAAATTTCCTTCTAGCAAACTGACAAATAGCAGCTCCATATAGCAGCATAAAAGCACTGTTAAAAACAAATCCACAAGCAAATGCCCCCCAAATCATATCAGGTGATTTCACAACGTCACTATTTCCATTTGTAATGCTTTAAAAGGAACCAAAGATGCGCCAGAGAAAAACATTTAAGGTCATTCAATCCACTTTTCCCTGGATGAAACTCTCACTTGCTATTTTTGAGTTTCCTCTTTGTGTTTCTGTCTAAACTTTTCATTCATTGCTTCCTGTGGGTGGAAAACTGTCCAGCACTGCAAAGCATAATCACCCCTTGTGGGTTTTTCTGACTCTCTTTGTTTGCTCTGATATTTCTGTTATTTCCTCCCTGTCTCAAAGGTGAACTTTATCCTGTTCATCAGCATCATTCGGATCTTGGTTCAGAAGCTGAGGTGTCCCGACGTGGGTGGCAACGACCAATCACAATACAGGTATCTCACATGGGGCATGGACTTTAACACTCTTTAAGGAGCATGAACAGCAGCTACACAGAGATCTAAATCCCATTTCTACCCACTTGGATGTGTGCTACAAACTACAGCTTCAACTGTTAATAAAAGGTTGTGTCACCATTTAAGGAAACGCTAACCTTGCTCATGTGTCAGTGTAAGTTACTGTTCATGAAAGAGTCAGCTAAATGTCTCAAAATATAAAAAAAAAACAGATAATCTGAGACACCCAGGACATTTTTATCCCCTCTGTGTTTGCTCTTTGGAGAGATAAGAGTAACGCTAACTCTCATTCAACATGACGGCAATTCATGATGCAGCCTTTATGAAATGGAGAGCGGTGGGGGTGAAACCTCTATGCCTCTTTGGAGCGGCATGTTCTTGCACGATTCAGTGTCTGAATCCCAGTCAGAGGCGGTGTGTTTAATCTTCAGGCAATTTTACCCTGCAGAGAAATCTTTAGCTGTGCTGAGCTGTCAGGTATTCTCGTGTCCTGTGGCCACAGGAATCTGAGAGTCAGAGGCGAGAGGTGATGAAAAGCCTGGATAAGCCGTTGCAGAATCCCCTGTTAGTGTAGGTGAGGATTTGATGTCAGCGCGGTGTAGTTTAGTGTATGGCTGAGCAGAGTCAACAGCCTGGAGAGTGATACTGACACAGAGAGAGAGAGAGAGAGAGAGAGAGAGAGAGAGAGAGAGAGAGAGAGAGGATTTTACCATCTTATTTGGGTGTTTAATTGGAATTACAATACTGAATGAGTAGTTTTATTATCCAAATGTGTACAGTTCCCATTTTCCCAAAGCAATGCAGATAGTTTCAGTTTTGTTTGACCACATTTTGAGCTATCCACTGCTGAGATTTCCCTATGGGCCTAGTAATCAAGATAGGGTCCAAATTTCTGTCTAATCAGATAGTGTGATTCTTCTTTTCTAAGGAGTCTTGGGTGTGTGAATCAATGTATTACATAGACAAGGGGAACTTTCTATGCGCTCTGATCATGAGATGCATCATAATCATCACTGGAGAGACATGTTTTTTTGAGTCAGACGCAGAGTGTGAACTGTGAAGTGTGGGAAAATTGACATGTATTGCTGGTCTTTTCATCCAAGGCTGTTCGACCTGACTTCATTTCAGGCCTGGTCTAATTATTCTCTAGTGTATTTCGGATCAGGTGTGATTGTCCTCAGGGCCCTGTTGGATCAGGACTCCTTTTTTAAAGTTTATCCACGTTTCAGAGGTTTTCCACAGGTACATTTTGGATTGGACTCTGTGTCTAGAGTTTTGGACCTCTGCATCACAGTACAGTGGAGGATAATCGAATTGCATTCATGGTGGCCAAAACATTAAGTGATTAATGGTCATGACTGGATAATCTATACATCTCAGTGTGAGGGGTTCTCATATGGAACATTTTCTGTGATACTGACAAGTGTTTACAGTCATTGTAGTGAACAGGAAATCCACTGATATATGAAAAATCCCAGACATGCAGAGTACTGAATTGTTGAACAATTAAAAATGATCATATAACAGCAGCAACCTTTAGTGTTGTGTTAAAGCTATTGGAAAAATGTAAAAAAAAAAAAATACAAACCCAGCAGGAATATTTTATATAAGGGCCTGAATGCAGTTGTGTTTTATTTGCTATTTTATTGTCAGAATGTTATATTAAAAATATGTGTCTAAGTATATTGGTGGTTGGTTGCTCTTACCTTTGAACATGTGATGATCAATGAATCCCCAAAAAGAGCTCTTAATTGGTGTTTCTCACAAGAGAAAATCTACATTTTTTTATCAACGAGTCTAATTTGCTCTTCAAAGACACATTGCCATTAAACTTTTCATAATTTTTTAACCTTAACTCTTAACACAAGGCCTTTTTCTGAGCTTTCACCATCATTTTAGACAACTATTAGCAAAATGCATCCACTGATAAATTGTTTAAAGGTTTAATAAAGTTAGTAAGTGGATCTTGAGTTTTAAAAAAACCTTTTTGTCTCAAGGACACAGACCATTAAACCTACACTATCCACATGATACACACCTTATATTTTCTTGGGGCAAACTGATGCCCTACGGTAAATTGACTCTATAGTTTGCTCTCAAACACAAACACTCTATCTGTTACAGTTGAATGGTGCTACAAATACCTGTTCACTGCTGGATTTTTCCCTTTAGGAGGTTGGCCAAATCCACTCTGCTGCTGATCCCTCTGTTTGGCATCCACTATGTGGTCTTCGTTTCTCTCAGTGAATCCATCGCAGAGGATTATAAAATATTCTTTGACCTGGCCCTCGGATCCTTTCAGGTGCTTTATTATCAGTCCCCCCACTTCTATTACTACATGTTATTTTCATTAATAATTCTGAAGAATTGAAGTGCTTGTAGGACTTAAATGTTGAATCAATTCTGATGTCTGTCTTTTTTAACATCACCGTGATGTTTTCTTCAGGGTCTGGTGGTGGCCATTCTGTACTGCTTCCTAAACAGTGAGGTAAGCTTTCATTATATGAAATGACATAGTACAGTGTAGTGTTTAGATATATTAATAAGAGGTAAAAACTCAATTTAGTGTGGCATTCCAGTCAACATCCATTTGCATCCTTTTTTAGCATTGGATGTTAGAGAAGCAAAACATTATAAAGCTTTAGAAATATTCCCATAAATGTGTCTGCACTTAGCTGATAACATGCTTATTTAAAACCACAACGTTCAATTTCAGCGTGGTCTTGGTGGAAGAAGTGGAAACATTTGATAAGCAGAAAATTATATTTTTCTTTGGTTTGAGCTAAAAAATTTGTGAGTGTGTCCAAATTCCATTATTAGATTTTTTCCCCATTAAAATATTTTGAATTATGTTATTCAAACACCAAATGCTGAAGAAAGCAGAGTGGTATTTGTTTAAATATGACTGCTTGTCATAATTCTGCAGCTTCACCTTTCTTGCAAACACCAGCATCTAAAAGAGTAAGAAAAAAAAATTTCAAGTGAAATCTGACCAGGGGACTTTGCGTTCCAGTCATCTCAAGTCAAGTTGATGAAACCGATAAAAATCAAAGAAAGATTTCATCTAATTCACTGACTAAAACAGATCAAACAAGAAGGCACCACATCATTAATACAAATAAATACATTAAAGCTACAGTAGGTATCTTTAATGAAAGTCATATTTGCTGAAACTGTCACCCTCACAGTAGTACTGTCAGGATGACAGTCTTATGTACATAATCATGAGCCAGAAACTAGTGTATAACCCACATAACTGGGGAGGCTGTGATCACGTACCTAATGTGCTAATGGGACTACAGAAGGAAGTAGTATAAAGACCTAAAGTCCATCTAAGGCAACCCAGTCTCACTCCAAAGTCATCAAAATGAGTCCCTGAATTCCAGTGTCAGACACAGATGAAAAAAGCCGTCCTTTCACACCGACATGATACATGTTCTGTCGCCATTATAGTTTAACAGTGCCTGGAAGCGTCAGGGGAAAGGTGGCGGGACGACAACGAAAGTTGGGGCAGCAGAAGTCTGAGTAGGGCAGGTTGGGGGGATGGTATATGGGTCCAGCAACCACTGGCTTTCACCTGGAAGGTCTTCTTTTACCTGAATCCAACCACATGCTTTTGTTGCCTAAACCCAACTATGGGCATGTGTTGGCAAAACGTAACCACGTGCGGTTGTTGTCACAGGAAAAAGACATCAATTAGTGGTGTTGTACTGACGTAGTACATTTATTTTGAAAGATACCGATGCAAACTGTATATTTCCTGTGGAAATGGAAGTGTATTTTGCACCCAGGGTACCTTGCACATCATATCTCGATGTGGAAAGTTCATGGACAAATGTCGATATGTGACAAGATCAAAGTAAGAATGTGTTGACTAAGGACAGAGGGTGAGGTGGTGGATGGGTCAAATAACACAGGACTTTACCAGTGTTCAACATAACATTTTTTCCCCACTGGCCCCCCAGGCCAGTAGTTCAGAGTTTCACTGGCCCCTTGTATATTCTTATTGGCCTAAGTCAAAAAGAGAGAGAGAGAGAGAGAGAGAGAGAGAGAGAGATGTCTATAAAACTTCATTTCATTTTACTTCATTTTATTTAACTCCATTACAACTCACCATAGGGCGTGATGGTATAGTCCTCACAGAAGCTAATGTATGATGTCACAGTTTCTGTGTAGTCATCCAGACTATTGGTGGTGGACCTGAAAACACCCCAGTCAGTAGTGTCCAAACACGCCTGGAGATCCTCCACAGCATCACTGCTCCACTTCTTAGATGACCTCACAACAGGTTTACAGAGCTTTAACTTCTGCCTGTATGAGGCAATCAGGTGGATGGTGGCGTGGTCAGAGTGGCCCAGTGCAGCGCGGGGGACGGCGTGATAGGCGTTGTTAACAGTTGTGTAACAGTGATCCAGGATATTCTTCTCTCTGGTCGGACATTTCATAAACTGTTTGTATTTGGGGAGTTCATGTGTTACCTTATGAGGTTACCTTTGTTAAAGTCGCCAAGGACAATAACTAAAGAGTGTGGGTAAGTCCGCTCCACACAGTATCTGGTCGGTGAGCGTGCGCTGTAGCCTACCTCCTGCACGTTGGCCTGCAGTGGGATGTAAACACTGACCAGAATGAATGAAGCAAACTCATGGGGGGAGTAAAAAGGTTTGCAGTTGATGAAAAAAGATTCCAGATCAGGAGAGCAGTGCTGCTGGATCACTGTCATGTCATTTATACCAGCCACTGTAAGTATAAAAACAGATACCTCCACCTTTAGTTTTGCCGGAGAGTTCCTTGTTATGATCCGCTCTGAAGAGTTTGAAGCCTGCCAGCTGCAGCGCAGAGTCCGGTATCGATCCACACAGCCATGTCTCCGTGAAACACAAAACTGCAGATGTAGGAAAGCCTCCGTTTTTCACCATCAGTAGCTGAAGTTCATCCAGTTTGTTGTTCAGCGAACGCACGTTGGAGAGAAATATGTGTGCAGTGTCCGCGTTGGCAGAGACGCACAAGCGCAACGGCCCGTTTCCCCCTCCTCCGGTGTTTCACTGCACGGGCAAAGGTGAGGGCAGCTTTGGCCAAAAAGCCCATCTCAGGCACGCTGAGCATAGAACGTCTCACTGAGCTCTGACCTGTGGAGCGCGGCACGGTTAAAAAAACAAACAAACAAAAAACTTACAGCGTCACTGGCCCGAGCGGGCCTGTGACTGGTCAGTCAACTTGCCTGACATACTTTTTGATTGGCCCCGGGCCATCGGGCCATTGCTTATGTCGAACACTGACTTTACCCTCAGAACCATTTGAAACCAAGTGAACTTTGAGTTATTTTAAGGTACATCATCACCATGTTTATTTTCCTTAACCTAAAATATAGGTTGAGTATGTAAGTATGTAACTTCGCATTAAGTACTTAATGTCATTCGTGGGTCACGAATTCGGTAGACATCTTACAAACCATTGTATAAGGATAAGTGGCCTGTGCATGAGCAGTGATCAACACTGCGTTAGAGACTCCTCCGGGCTCTGATTGGTTGTTTTCGTTCAGCACTAGGAGGAGTCAAAGGAAGATGATTTTTAACAGATTATCTGTCTGATGTACTACTGTCAGGACATAGTGACAATTACCTGTAGCTTTAAACAATGTGATAATAAAGCAGGTGAAACATAAAAATGACTGAATTAATGTGATAATTATTTCTGTTGCACAGTGTTTGTGTGTTTTTTGTACTTCCCAGAAGTCAGCTGTGCTTTTATGGTACTATGACTTAACAGCACAAAGCAATTTTAGACATGGCATGATGGCATACATACTAAATGGTTACAAACAAGTGGGTGCAAAGATGCTTTGTGTTTTAACATGTTAAAATGTTTTAACTTGAGTGAAAAAAAAGCATACATATGAACCTGAGGCTTTATTGACCTTGTTTTAAACCTCCTGGTGAGGTCTGAGATCAGACTGTGGCTGAGCTGTCCCACAAAGAAAACACACCCCCACAACACGCACACATGTTACAAAGCTGTCTGCACTACTGATACATTTGCAGTTTGGGAACACACAGTCCAATGCTCAAATCTGTGCAAATAATGCAAGATGAAATTCGCTTTGTGTTCTGTCTAAACTTATTTAGAGTTTGAGCTTCTCAAATGGGTGCTCTTCCCTTCATCTGTACAGGCTTGCTAAATAAATTGTCCATGCTAGCTACTTCTTATATTTACTGCAAACAAACCAGAATTGTGAAATGCGTGACCCAATGTTTTTGTCAGGAAAAGGATATTAAGTCCTTTAAAGACCAATTACTAAACTATTAGGAAGTGGGTTAATGTTGTGACGTTGCACTGTGATCAGACAACACAATGTCGGCCCAATAATGGCAGCACTCAACAGATGTTGTCAGATGGGTACAAAAATGAGCATCAGGTATGACTACTGCTTATTTGGTCCCATATAGCATACAACCCCTATATGTTATTCGAAACGATGAGCCATTTTTAGCACGTTTGTGGCTAAAGGAGCAGTTCAGTGTTTTGGAAAGCTTTGCATGCCCCACCACTTGCAAAAGTTTGATTCACTCTAGTATCTGTAACATTTAAATTAATCTAGTTAAAAACATGTTTGTTTGTTTGTTTTTATCTATTTTTGCAGGTTCAAGGCGAGCTCAAGAGAAAGTGGCGGAGTATGTGTCTGAATTGCCGTCTGAGCAGAGATCACCACTTCAACAGCAACTTCGCATCAAGGAACGGCTCAGAGCACATGATGCAGTTTCACCGCAACTCCCGAACCCAGTCTATTCTGCAGTCAGAGACCACAGTGCTGTGAATAAAAAATACCACAGTCTCCAGGTTGACCTGGGTCGAATAGTTTTACAAAATGATTTCAACACAAAGTTAAGGGGAAGTACCACATGGGTGGGACCTGCACATTTTGGTTTTAGCTTTACAAATCTCTGCAAGCATTCAAAATGCACCATAAGTATAAGTTGTTGCAACATCTGCAACACTCATGTTTAGTCAGTGTGGAGGTAGTCTCTATATACACTCTACATTCAGAGAATGTAGAGTCTGTAGGCAAACCCCGGAGATCTTGCCTCCAGAAGAAGAGCGGAAGAGCCCTGGTTTCCAGTTGTAGGCTGTTTGTAGTCCGCGTGATATTGACCAATCACGTTTGAGCTGGCCGCAGTTGTTGCCAGGTTAAACAGTCCCATGCAGTGAACAAACGAGGCAGAACATAATTGGCGTCACTGCAAACTCTGAATCCATCGCAATGGTTCAGCATATTTACTTATATATAAACGGAAGTCGGAAACGGAAATTCGCCTCCTCCGCCCAAATCAAACCGGAATGCCAAAAAATCAGGGGTCTGCCCCCAGAGGCTGTATCGCCGTCTGCCGGAAGTCAGACGCCAAATACAGCCGATGGGTTCCGAGAATGGTGTGGAGGTGAGGATGGTTTGCATTCAGCTGCAGGATAATGAGTTGTGGGGATGGTTCATGAGAGCAGTGCCAGGTGCGTTGATTGGCACAGCTGGTGCTTGTTCACAAATTGGTACAGCTGGTGCTCATTCGCTAATTATGCTCTCTCTTTAAATGCTGTAATGTGCTGGACCTCAGATGAGACACATAGGCACCCAAACTGTAAGATTTGATTCGCCCTATGACAGGAATCTGTCAGGAGTTTGGAGCAGCTAGCCTTCTAGCACCTTGGCGACCAGGCACACGGTGAAATAGTTGTGTATTAATGTTCCAACTGTGTGTGAGCAGCAGAGGCGGGGGACTTGAGTCACATGACTTGACTTGAGTCTGACTCAAATCGCAAATTTGAGAACTTGAGACTTGTTTACCAACACTGATGAAAGACTTGACTTTGATTCGGTATTCTTGACTTGAGACTTGACTTTGACTCGAGAAAGATGACTTGAAAGGACTTGACTCTTTATTCAATATTTATATTTTTTAGAATCGGAGACGCTACATTTTGTTGTTGAAACATGAGGACACATGTTGCAAAACCTACAAAACCTTATCTTTGGCTGTGTCAGATCAGAAAAGGATTGTAATTTTGAAAAACTGAGTTTTGGAAGGCACTGACAAATGCTGTCGTCTTGTCAACAGTGGTGTCAGATCAGAAAAATCTCAACATGTCTCATTCCAGACAAGCTACATATTTTGTTTATTTTGAAGGACTTGCTGGGGTTAAATGTTCTGGTGGATAGTTTATACTTTTAAAATCAGTTTCCTTTGGTCAACCCATTGAGGTTTCACTCAACTAAGCACCAGAAACTTCTATATAAGAAGTTTGTTTGATCAAGCTACTGGTGTTTGAAAAATTAATGGTTTTCAGATCATGTTGTGTGCAGGTCAAGTTTTCCTTCCAGCTCAACAACAGCAACATTTTTTTCCACAACTATGCAGGAAAAGGTGACAACTTGTTACTTTGGTTATATATTTTGTGGTCTGTAATGGCCACACCCACCCATCTGATACTTGAAACTTGTTAAAATCACTGTTAAGAATGATTCACAAAGGCATTTTGACCCAGGTCAGCACATGAGCCCTGGGTGTCTGGGCTACTGGTAAAAACACTGGTAAACAGGGTTGTTTTGTACTGATTCAGAACCTAAACTGTTCTAACAAACTGCATACTTTCTAATGTACATGTAATGATATGCTGTTATCAAGAAGTGCTGTGCATGTGCATGTTTGTCTACATGTTGTATTTAATTGTTGCCACAAGACAAAAAAATCCTGGTGACACTTTGCTTAAGGCATACAGATTTTTTTTTTCTTTTGTTTCTTTGAAACAGCACTCCCTACTGTTAAAATCTTTGGTGACAAAAGACTACAATGGCTTACTGTCCTGAATAAGTGCCATAATAATTTGAATTTGTCCAAAATTTAATTTTATTAGTATGAAGTATGTAACAGTGAGTAATTTTATTAGTATGGAGTTTGTGCTACTTTTTAATTATTTTCATTGAGATACATATTTATTTATACAGCACTTCAAACCAAACTTGCACTCTAATAAATATTTAACTAGGAGCCAGACCCCACTGTGCCTTAAAAGATGTTACTTAACACAGGTCTGGACCAAATACACTTTTAGATTTGTTCTTAGGTGTTACCCAGAATCTTCTTGATAGTATATTATGGGAAGCAAAATAAGGAATTCATACATGTTTTTGCCAGATTTGGTAAATTTATTCCACAGTTTAGGGTCCTGGAATCTCCTGGTTTTATAGATAAACCTGAGTATCATCTGCATAACAGCAGACATTTTTGAAAAAAATATTTGTCTCACAGATGTTTCCATGAGAGGGACTAGGATTCAACCTTGTAGAATGCCACATTTGAGATGAAATGACGCAGAATTCACCTTGTACTACAGCAAGCAGAGTTCAGTAGTTTTGCATAGTCCGTTCTTTCTCCACAGTGTTATGTCAGCACTAGAGAGAAGAGGTGTGGAATCACTGATTATCTTTCTGCTATAGGGAAAAACACTGCATTGCCTCTGTTTCTTTAAACCATTCACAGTTGTCTTGGGCAGCACTAAACCCAGTGCTCTTGCAAAATAGTGTTGGGGGTGTACTTGTTTTGTTGGAACATTTGCACGTAGGGAGGCAAGAACTGTCAGTAAAATGGCCCCACAAAAGAAAACACTACGGAAACATTAACAGTCCTATGCCACTTGTGATTCAATTTTTAATGATTAAAAAAAGACGATTATGATTTGATAATTGATGCACTAGGAGTAAAGTGTGACTAAACTTAATCTTTAGAGAAACTAATTAAGCAAGTTAAAACCAAGAATCGGCGAACATTATAATGATAATATTATAGAAGCTTGTGTGAAGGGGAATGGATCAGTACATTAGTAGTCACTGCCACTGGCGCATGCCGCTGCCACATTTATAAGATGTGGCTTCATCTAGTCTGAGATATTCAGTTTTTGGAAGCAATTGTCATATTTATTTTTCTTGAAAGTTTGCCTTGCAGATAGAAGTATTGAATTCTGGTATTCTTTGGTATGATCATCTGTTTTGTTTCAGCTCTAAATTTTAAAAGACCCTGTCAAGGTTTATAAAAATATATTGATTTGTGAGATATACAAAAGGTTCTGATAGAAAATCAAGCATAATAATCCAATACAGCTGTATGCCTTAAAGGGAAATTTTCAACCAGCTCTGTGTCAGTCACCAAGTGTGCAGATTAATGGTGCCCCTCGTGAAATACTGTAGCAGGGTTCTGCTGGTGGATCTCCCGATCCTAACGACATGGGGGTAAACCAAACACCTTTCACAAGCACACACTGCCCACACTGCTATGGCTCAGAGCTGGTTTAAAGTTGGCAAAGTTTCCCTTTATGAAAAGTGTTACCAAATATATAACAAACCAGTGTATCATAAGACATCTATGTGACTGTAAGTGGTTGAGAGTACAAACACAAGACCATATACAACACTTAGAGTGTTGGTTTGTCAAGTGATTTCATATTTAATGTTGACTGACATGATGCTGAGTATCATGTCCTTATTAAACACATGTATTTGTATAGACACCATGAATGTCATGCAAAAGATGATTGATAAAGGCTATCTTTGTAAGCACTGTACTGTGTGAATGTGTAAAACTTAAACTGTTTATGCTTTTAGAAGCCTATCTTACTTATTGATAGGATATATGATTTCCTACACAGTCCCTTATAATTCATAATTCATAATTCATATTAAAAATTGTTTACACTTAGAGTGAAGTTCCTTAGTGCAACTTTAAAGAAGAGACATGTTTTGTGATCATTTGGGCCGGCTCCTAAGAATACTCTCAAATTTGTATCAACCAAATCCAACAAGGTATTTTGGTCATGTAATTTAATCACTGTAACAAAAAAAAACTGCAAAGCTCCAAGCAATTTGCAAACTCTGTAAGCAATTCTATTATTTTGTTAAATGTTAAACTGAGTATAGTTATATCCTGGTCAGTCACACTAGCCGATACAAGCAAACAGTGCCTGCCACAGAGTTAATGCCATATTCACATCATATGGGGGGGAAAGTAATGATGCGGGATTCCCAACTTTATGAATTGCAAATATTTATGTCATGCAAGTGCTCTTGCTTTTTTACTCTTTTGTGGAGATTCCACTTGTCAATATATTTAACTTTCTACTGTTCTGTTGTTAAGATCCATACATGACTGTAACCATCAAATGTCCAATGGATGCTTCTGCATCATTTCTCTGTTGTGGCTCAAATGTCCACTAGAGGACATATTCATCTGCCCTTCAGCAATCAAATTTTAAGTATTGTTTAGAGTTAATGCCAGGTGTAAATGGGGCCTTATTTCTGCCTTGCTACCTAGAGGACAAAATCTTAAATTAACTCAAACAGGATGTGAATACCGCAAACACACACACACACACACACACACACACACACACACACACACACACACACACACAAAATTGTCTTTTCTTCCTTTGCCTGATCGGACCTCTTCTTGGGGCTGTGCAGTGTGTAAAGCCTTATCTCCTTGACTCTTCTGTTCCGCCTGTTCACGTTCAGGTGAGGTCTAATCAGACATAAATGAAAAAAACCTGAGCAGGTATGGAGGCTATCTATCCTCATGTAATCTCTGTCAGTAGGCTGAGGGGAAAAGCAGCATCACATCAATCAATATCTGTCTCATAGTGTTTTGTTTGCTTTGTGACTCTAATGTTTGCTAATGTTTAAAAAAAAGAAGTCAGATGTACTCCTGCCAGCTGTAGTGTATTGTCACTGCTTCTCCATTTTTCATCCTGCTCTTGAATGATGCCATGCTCTTTTAATGATAATAAAAGATGGCTTCCTGAATGAACAAGGGGGTACGGGGGTAAGATATTACTATCAAGCTATTAAGAATGAGAAGAGTGGCTGTGTCAGTGGCCTCACCTCTTTACATAGTGGTATCTGACAAATGTCCTCATCCAGTCTTTTTAACTGCTAAATAATTAAGATGCTATTACGCAGAGATATGCTTGCTTTTAAGTGCGCATTTGAATACATTTTATTAAGACACAAAGTTGAGGGAGGGTGACAGACTGTCTGTGGACTACCACATATAAGATTCACCCCTTGCTCCTCCACAGCTCCACCCTCTCATCCGAATATGGTCACTTCTGGCTCCAAAACACCAAGATGGTGATGATCGAAATGCCAAACTTGAGGCTTCAAAATGACATCACGGTGACTACATCCATTGTTTTATACAGTCTATGGCTGGAAATAGGAAGTAAGGAAGGGGCCACCCACCCCTTCTTTACTTCCTATTTTCAGCCATGATTTACTTTTCTGAATTGTCTGTAACGAACAGAACAGTTAATTTGGGCATCTAGTCAAAAGAGATTTGGAGCTTTAAACTTTAGGTAATTCCAATGAAAGAGATGCTACACTCACTTTTTGACTTACCAGCACTCAGAGACATGAGATGGATCACATAATAAAAAACCCCCACAATATCAAGGCGTCCAGCTTCTTCATTTTCCCTCACTTTCCTTCTTCTTCCTCTCTCATGTCCTTTCTAAATGTCGCTCCATCCTGGGGGCTGCCCAGCCTAGAGGTGGTGAGCTGGATGTTCAGTCATCTCAGAGAAGACGGGCTGCCTTGATCGGAGCTGACAGAGCGACTTGAGGCGAAGACACCGCTAATTGGGAGGAGGAAGGCACGCTGAGCGAGGGGTCTGTGTTAAGGCTATGACTGAGCACTTGGCTTCATGTCGCTGGTTGCTATGTGTGGAAGCCAGAGTCCTCCAGACAGTGAAACAGAATCTTTACTGCAGTTTGTTCAACAGCCAGTAGTAAAACAGAGGAGAAGACGATAAAAACCAGAAACCTTCAGACATTTTTTAAAAGGTCTGCAATGACACAACCTCAGCTTTAGTGTCAAACAGGTTGCTCAAACCATTTAATTTAGCAAATATGAATTTAGTCTTGCTTATATTTCAACAAACAATCAAACAAAAAGTCACCAGTGTGCCAGCAGCTTGTAAATACAGCTTTTAGTTTTGTCTAGTTTGATCAGAGAAATGACCAGCTGACTTCCAGACACAGAAAAGTAAAAAGAAAGATGATAAATTTCAATTGTAACTTTTAAGATTCGCATATGTGTATATTTGTAATTAATGTACATTTTAACTTGAGATGTCTTAGCCTAACTTCTCTCATTTGTAACAGCAATTTAATTAATCAAACTGCTTCAGGTATTAATAGAACTGCATAAAAGTTTAAGGTTTTGCCTTAAAACCACAAATTATTGATATGGAAAATTGTTATTTTTTAAAAAATTTTATTGAATAAAGTGACAAAGTGCTTGAATGAAATAACAGTGAATTAAGGCCATAAACCCTGTGTAAGCATTATTACTTTGTGCAATCAGGGTACACTAAACAAACACTTAACACTAAACAACAACAGGGGACTACCGGTTTGCCAATGTCTTGTGTCTACTTGGTGTAATGACTACTTTGCACTTGCACTTAGCATTGCTGCACCACTTCCCGGACGAACAGAGCCATCTGCTGCACCTGATGATTTTGCTCCACCCCAGCATCTTTGGTTTAAAGTCCCCCTGAAACGATGGTTTTAGATCAGGCCAGTCAAGTCAGCAGATGGTGGGACCCTTTCCAGAGTGGGATTGTTGTTGAAGAACAATGAAAGGAAACTTTAGCATGTTCAGAGCATCACTCATATGTTGAGTGACCTCCATCATCCTTATATCAAAGGGGAATCAATGGCGATGATATTTACGGTGTGTGTTTTGACAAAGGTAATGTTAGTCTGTACACTTAACTATCTTCCTGACAAGGGAAGACTGCTAAAGACAGCTAATATCATCGAGCACAGAAGACTTTGGAAGTACAAGCTTGAGTCTAAGTTTTTATCCAGACTGAACTGAGCCACCCATTAACCCTCTGATACCAGGAGAGCAGCAGCATATCTCTGCCTTTTCTCAGGGTTTGTTTGAGCCGAACTGACATTCATTATCATCACTAAACATCAAGAATAATCACTTCCTTTTGCACTTTTGTCAGGGGACAGTTCTGTCAGTTGGTAATTTACGTGACATCATCTGAGCAAACACGGGGGCCTATTGTGATTGTAATGCCACAAGCATGCACAGCTGCATTATAGATCATATTCTACACATAGTTAGCAAAGTGCCTATAGCCTAACATCTGATGAATCAGTCTATCAGAGCAAAAGTAAACAACTCGTGGCCACTAAAGACAAACACTCAAGGCTCCTAATATCCTCAGATAAAAAAGTGCTGATCAGAGGTCTTTAAAGATCAAAAGATTTGTATTATCTGAAAGAAACCCTTCAAAACCTAACCAAATTTGATGTACATGACTTGAAGTGAAAGTGGTGAAAAGCTCATTTAATTTTTGGACAAGGGGTGCTGCATTGCCCAAACTATCTAACTTTCCTAAACCGTCAACCTGACAGCCTTGTCTACTTTCCACAGTGTTTGGCAAGGTGTGCATATGTGTGAAAACATGCAAGAGTTTGAAGTGCTGTTAAAATCCTTTTCGCCACTTTCCAGCACTCTTCCTCTTCTTCTTCTACTTTCTCTCCTTCTTCTTCGAAAGATCGTGTTGTTCACCACTGAACTACCCAATTGCCTCTGTGATAGCTGTGGTAGACAGACTGTGGAGTCTGAGAAGAGACAGGAGAGGTGTGACTGAAATCTTTATTAAAGTTTGAGAGTTCCTTAGAGCTGTCTGACAGACTGTTCCTGCACCCATTGCAGATAAAGTAACCTATTTTTCAAAGTGTCATGCACCAAAAGGAGCCCAGCCTGTGTAGGCTGCAAACATCACAAAGTGAGAGAAATAACATGATGAAAGTGAAAGAACAAACATAATACACTTCCATGCATGTCAAACAAAGTGTTAAAGCAGATGTGAACACAATCCTGTTTCTTAGACATTGTAGTTACATAACTAAGGTACATCGAGGCACAGAGTATGCCTAAGCGTGTCAAACAAAAAGCAACCTCCTACGCTGTTGTCAGACAAATCAACTGTCAGCATCTTTACTTCTCCCTATTTTATGACACTGGATTTGAAATGAAACAGTGTTGGGTAAAGAGGACTTTGGGAGGTTCAATCCCAGAACTGGCAGAATAAATGTGGGTGGGGAAAGTGAAAAAATAGCACCTGCTCCTTCCTTATTACCACCACTGAGGTGCCCTTGGGCGAGGCCCCTAACTCCAATTGCCTCCAATGGAGCTGCTCAGAGGCCAGCAGATCAGACTAGGGTTGTACTGGGCAGCTTCCAGGTGTGTATGTGTGTCACTGTGGGAATGTGATCAGGGCACTCCTGCAAAAGAGAGGCTTCCTCTCAGTTAAAACCTCACTGAAATAAAACCAAAAAAAGAAAAATAAAGACAGTGAAGATGTAGATGTAATAAAGGGATACTAAAACATGTAAAATAGAAGGAGTCTCAGTCTGTCTGTCTGTCTGTCTGTATGTCTGTCCTTTGATTTTCCTCACAACCATTTATCCAATCGACTTCGCACTTGTCGGGTTTATTGCTGAGGACCAAAGTAAGTGCAGTGTCGAGTGTGAGCTCTTGAGCTCTATGGGACATATTTGTTAGTTGTGCCTTACTACAGAAGTACACACTGTTCAACATATCCTCATACACTTGTGGTTTGTATGATATTCTATGAATTAGTAGCTCACAAATGACATTTCGTACTTAATATAAAGTCCAGAAGGTTGGCTTTAGATAAGGAAAGTTACTGTGGTTAGGCTAAGAAAAAGAAACATGGTCACAATGTACCATAAAATGACTCAGAGTTCACTCAAAGTTCCCACAGTTTCAAACACCAGCCTCCTGAGGAAAGTCCCGGGGGAATGTCACAAATGAATGGAATAAATTTTGGGACACATTCACCACCTCAACTTGCCTCCCTAAGGGACCACTTCCTTCTTTACTCACTTCAGTGCACTGGTCATATGATTGCAGCCTTTCCAACTGTGTGGCTTATACACAAATCACTGCTTCATAATAACATGGGGTATGTGCAGATTTTGTTGCATTGCTTTCATAGGAAAACCTACGAACAGTGTATGAGAACAGCCGGCACTGTGTAGTGTACTGATAGCGGACCCCTATTAACTGTTAGAGAAATGAGTACAGCTCGCTCTCCATCACTCGCTACAGTACATTCAACAACAGATGAAGACAGACAAGCCGCAGATGTAACAAACTCTTACATTTCCAGCATTGGCAATGTAACTTTTGGAATTAACGTTTTTGTTCCTACAAATAGCCGCGGTTTGACTCCACTGAAGCCATAAAATATTTGAGTGAGCTTTGGCGCCCAAATGACGCCTATATTCTTGCACTGATAGGGGGATCCCTAACAAAGACCACACCATATGTAAAGAATAAAAGTCGTTTTATTGGATGACTGGAGGATCAGGCAAGGTGGAAAGAGAATCAAGTTCGATGGGATGATGGGGGTCAAGGGGAGGGATACAAGGGAGTAATTTGCCAGGGGATAAATGGGAAGGTTGTTTCGAGTATGATGGCATGATTATGGATGGAGGTCAAGGAGGGGGATGAAGAGAGGTTGAACTCTTGGGGATAGATGGGGTCGTGGTGAGGCTGGGGTCGAGACTCAGAGTGGAGAACACGTCTTGATGAGCTCCGTGCTGGGTAATCCCTCCGTGTTTCATATCAAGGACCATCTTGTTGTTAGGCGACTGTGCTGGCGGCTGAGCCACTTTGGCTTTGCTGTCCTGCTGAGAAGGAAGTGAGGAGAAGAATAGGATTTAGGGGGCAAGTGTCATGAGAAGTGAGACAAACAGAGGAGAAAGGTTTGGACATGCCTATATAGGTTATGGCAGGTGGTTGAATTGATGAGGCACAGATGGCTGAATTAGCAAGGTGCAGGTGATTTGAATTAGTGGGAGAGAGAAGCGTGGTCTTTGTCTTGAACCTTCGTCAAAATAACTTAATTTGATGTATAGCTCATGACCCATGAAATTGTTTGGAAGCAGCAATACCAGAAGCCAAGCAATCGGCCTGTTACAAATGGGCACGTTTTGAACAATCACTGCACTAGTATTGCTTAAATTAAAACCATGATTTTAAAAAGTCATAATATTAAATGTTTGGTTGCAGAACTGTTGACCCACTGACATCTGCAGATACTTGTTTACCTTCATGTCTCATCTTTCGTGAAACACTTGAACACCTTGGCTGCTTTGTTTGTGTGTATGTAGGATCATAATTGAGCTTTACACGACATAAAATTGAATGCACTATAATTAAAAAGGGCGATGGCGCTGACACTGTTAACCCAATAAAGACATGAACACTGTCCTCCTACTGTCTGCTTTATGCTTCATGCATAATGTCATTTCCTCACTCACTTTCTTCACTGAACACGTCAGACAGTACGGTTTTTTAATGAGCAGTTGGTGAATCTGTGAGAAACAGATCAGTGAGCTCAAAGAGTCAGACACCTTCAGCCATCTGGTGTCTCCATCTGTCAGTAACAAGCATCTGTTCACCAGCGACTTTCATCGAAACATCATGGTCGGCAATTCACTAAAACTCAGACTAAAGTTCTGGTTAACAAACCCGTCTAATTACAGAAGCTCAAAAACACAACTTTAAGTCATTTGATTTTCTTTTATTCCACCAACAGCTTTTCAACACCACAGGCGTTTATTCAGTTGAATTGGATTTACATCTATAAGCTATGGCCTCATTTAGTTTTGTCAAGTCTTTCATCTGAAAAATCTAGACACAATTTACAGTAATAAGCCTCTGTTTAAATGTAGCCACATATTCTCCTTTCTGCTCGGGCAAAAGTGGAAATAGCAAACCAGTGATCAACTGTTGGGCGGTTTGTTCCAAATTGCCAGCAGAAGTGAACTCTCAAAGCTATGTATACGCCTGGTCTGCATCTGTGCATTTCTATGACGCACCTTGAGCTTGACATTCGCCAGTACCTGCCTGTATTGACCAGCTGTTTTGCAAGTCAACAAGCACACAGCTGATGGCACCACTATAATGATGCTATGAATTGTCACAAATTGCTGGTATGGCCTCTGAGAAATTTTGAATATTTCATCAATAAATAGGCTTACATCTTGGTACCTGCTGAGCTTGTATAGTTATCTGATGCAGATATAATATACTGTCTTTTCCTGCTTATTATGGCTTGCTCTCAGCTTTGGGGTCTGAAGCTTATCACAGCATACATTGAAGGCATAGACTGTAAAAATGGGCGACATCACAGTTACCTTCATTATTGTAACAGTCTATGCTAGTTCGTTAATACTGTTGTCTCGTGGATCTGTACAAACATTATACAAGTAAAATTAAGTCTTACAAATATGCTAAACTGTGATACATTTGTGACAATTAAATGGGTAAAAACTATAGAACTGGATATTTATATACCTTAAATGTAAGTCCAGTCCAAATGAAAATAGGCTTTCCACATGCCTCTGCTCTTTCCAAAGATCAAGAAGTTATCTGCTTGCAGAGAACCCACTGTATTTGAAAACATACTTTATTTTTAATGATCAAAAATGATTTTTCATGTAGCTCCGAAAAAAACAACACTTAACTGATATAACATTCACACTGACACTGTCTGAAAGTTATACAACCTCTCAATGCCCCAATGATGGTGCATTGTAGTCCAGTGAAATTAGGCCAAATGCTGTTTTCTGCTTTCTACTTTTGAGATGTAATAGTCTTTCCTACACTTAAGACTCCACACACACTCACAAGACATACAGCTCTATCTCTGTGTTGGCTTACACTGATGTGAACTGACAGAATGTAATGACAGAGGACAGGATGTGATAAGTTTCTTTCATGAATGATGCATCATTTCCACGACGTAGGCAGGTGGAGGTGGCAGATTCTAGACGTCTCTGACTCCTTGACAACCTGCCAGTCTCTGTCGTTTCTCCACAGATGTAGTTACCGCGGCAGTTCATTATTAAACCGCTCCTAATTCTGGCTACCTGGACACTGCTAACTAAATGGGGATAAAAATGATGTGATCATGCAGCTCTTCTATACTGTCCAAATGTTATCAGACTGAATGGATCAAATCCTACGGAGCCCCTGTGGTGACATTGAATAAAAAAATAATAATGCGTGGCCACGCGTTATTATATCGTGGCCACGAGATAATAACGCGTGGCCACGAGATAGTTAATGCGTGGCCACGTGATAATAACGCGTGGCCTCGAGATAATTATTGCAGTCATTTCCATGCAGAGACTGCTGATTGTTAACATGGACAAGTCTGAGTTAATTTCATTTTATTTTAATTTAGGGATGAATTACAATGACATACTTCAGTCACTTGCGGTTAGGCATGGAGTAATTCTTAGCAAGAGACACTTAATTCGGCTGCTCAAAATACATGCCAGCTGAATGAATGAATGAATGAATGAGTGCGTGACATCATTGTATTTTTTTTTCTGCTGTGTAGCGCATCGCACATCGCCACTCACTAGGCTGCTGACTGGCTGCCATAAGCTACACAAATAAAACATTAACAAGTTCTAACAAATGCAAATTGTATTACATTTTTTTCATAAGGAGGCCAACAGTAGAATTTACCACATGACAAAAACAGACAAGAACTACCTTAGTTTGAGCGCAGTCCTTGGTGCTGAAGATGTCCCCGAGCCTGTTACAGGCAGCGGTAAAGCGCTGTCCTTGGTGCTGACTGTTTTCTTCAGCCCGCTCCTGCCCGCTCCTGCTGAATTTCTGACCATTACCGCCCGCAACCGCAACGTGTGTGTTTCAATCCCGCCCGCTCCCGCATTGTTTATGTCCACTCCCGCTGGCTTCCGCAAAACTCTGAGAATTTATGCCCGCACAATAATAGAGATGCATTGATTTTGTGTCTTCTCCCGTCCCGCAGGAGAAAACACGTCATTTTATAGGCTATTAATAAAGAGATTCATGGGGTTGTTTGTTTCGTTCCCCTGGCCTGCATGTCTTTTGAGGCATTGGTCAGGAATAGCGCTCCTATTTCGTTTCATTTAGTTTTTAATGAAATAAAGGCTGTTTCATATTCTATTCTCCTCCTCTGTATTTATTTATTTATTTTTCTACCTTTATAGTGATTGAGGTTAAGGCAAGCCCGGCGCCAGGATGAAGTTACTGAGGGGGCGGTTAAGAATTACAAGGAGGGAAATCTTTATTATGCAACATAGGCGCAGTGAGTTATAAAGAGCGCGCAGCCGTGCGTAATTGTCGCACGTAATGACAGCTTGTCGCCGGTGAAACACATCAGCAGAAAAACAGAAGTCCTGCAAACCAACAGCAAGCGGCGATCACCATGGCCAAATAACGTCACACATCTGTAATAAAGAAATAAAAACAAGACAGTTGTTGGCAACTAACGCTGTTGCTGCTGCAGCTACTATTAGGCTACTACTGTTATCCAAACTAAATTAAAGGAAGCAAAGATTGTTTAACCTATAATTCCACATTATGTTGCCTTCTTTCCACAGCTAATACATTATTTCCTTTTAACGAATGGCTCAGAGAAATGCCGTCTAGCAAAGTTAAATATTTTCAACACCATTTTAGTTATGAAATAGCCTCACATATGATATTCAAGGTGCACGCACACACAAGCAGGATCTCACACACATAAAACGTGACTGGAATTAGTAAACAAGCAGTAAATGCACAGTGGGGGTTATTTGTTTTCTGTATCGGCGTGACGCGCTGTGTTAATTGAGTGAATCTCCAAGCCGGACGCGTTAATTTGAGTTTGATTTAATTACATTAAAGTTGTTGAGTTAAACTAACCATACGAGTCCTTTTTGTTTTTATACAATTTATTGCTGCATTTTGAAAGCAAAAAGAGTTAAGTTTTTTGGGGTTTCATATATCAGGGGTTTCAGCTTGGCACCGTGAACCTGTGTCTCCCGTGACCTGTAAAAGTAGCGTTGTGACATAAGCCTCAGTTTCTGTTGTTGGCGAATTGTTACAAGCTGATGAATTCACTGGTCAAGGCTAGGCAAAACGTTAGTACAGGTGAGATGACAGACCGATGGATGGTTTGTCTCTAACAAAATATTTTATGTAGACATGCTGCAAGAAGGATTAATGCTTAATACATCTGCAGCCAGAGCGCATTATGCTATAGGCTTTATGTGTGGGGAATACCAGGATATGTTATCCAAATAAGGGTATGTACGTCACATATAGCAGATGAATGTGATTTCCTGTCGATGAGATAAACACAACTGTCCTCACAGTCCGTGCCAGCGCAGTGAGGAAGAAATGCACAGACTGCTTCCTGTTGGAAGTGCTGTGGTCGGACTAACGGGCGGTCAGACTACTGGGTATGAAATCTGATGGTCGGAATAATGGCATTAAAATGGTCGGATTAATGGGTGGTCACATTATGGGATTAAAACGATAAAACTCACCGTAGACCTGCATGGTCAGATTAGCGGGTAGTCAGAGTTATGGGTAGTCAGACCTATGGGAGGTCGCACTGACGCCTGGTCCCCACAGGCGAGTGGGGTGGCCAGTGGCGTGGTCAGCAGGTTTATGGGGGGGGGCCGTGGCCACCCCTGGCCACCCCCTCGTGGCGCCATTGATCTCTCCCTCCTCCGCTCTGTGTTTCAGAACCATGGACAGCTCCATACTTAGCTGACACACGCGAACAGCGCTGTCCATGGTTCTGAAACACAGAGCGGAGGAGGGAGAGATCAATGGCGCCACGAGGGGGTGGCCACGGCCCCCCCTATAAATTTGCTTGCCACCCCACTCGCCTGTAGTAGCAAGTAGTAGCAAGAGTAATAGGTTCAGATCACAGGTTGAAATGAAGTTAGTGGTTCATATAATTATTTTCTGGAA
>NC_065526.1:30143687-30184085 GCF_006386435.1 Epinephelus moara | reverse complement strand
TGCAGCATCCACTTTAAGTGATACAGATTTTTTTGGTAGGCCTTTTTTAAATGTCTAAAATTTTACTGCTAACCCTAATCCACAGCAGTGGCTGAGCCTTTCTGATTTTTCCGAACAGGTAGTGCAACAATCGTCATCTGTACTATAGCCTACACAAACTATAGAAAAGTAACTCATACAGCCCCACTTCAAAGCACTTCTAACTATCCCTTTTCCTAAACCTAACCTTACGTAACTTCACTTGCTTTAACCTAACTTACGTGACTTTACATTAAGTATGTAAATACATTCGTAAGTGACGTCATTCGTGGGTTGCTATTTCGTTACATTCAAACCACTGTGTGTGCATTTTCAGAAGACATCATTTGAACTGTTGTTTGAGTATACGTTGCTTTCACACATGAAAAGAAGAATTTATTCTCCTTTGAATTTAAAGTTTATTTATTCCTGATCGTTTAAAGTAAAATCCCACCTTACATCTCGATTTACTGTTAGAGTGATGTTTCTTTGTTTTTCCTTCGTGCATCTCTGATTGACAACATGTAGGAAGTTTTGAATTAAAGCTTTTAAGGGTCACTTCACCAAAGTAACAAACTTTTCCCCACATACCCCTTGTGGTTTCTTGTTATATCTTGATGTGTTTAGGCATCCTGCTTCCACTCCAATACAATGGAGATGATTGGAATTTTGTTTGTGTTGCTCACAGCATTTAAAAAAGAAATACATATGAAGAAATTCTACAGAAACACAATTCCACCTCAAAGTCTTTGATGCAACAAGCCCTCCTAAAGTGCATACTGTATCGTACAAAAGCATTTTCTCCCCCCTGTGGTTAATGAATTTAAACTTGGTAATTTAGGGGTTACATGGTGGGTATGGATCCACACATCTGCTTTAGTTACTACATACTTGTGTTTTCCGTTTCAGAGGTCCATTACGATTGTTGAGTGAAAACAACATCTTATTGCATAAAGAAAGTCAGTAATTTTCTCCTGACCAGAAACACATCTATTTGTTACCACTGCAAAGCTACTGCTCATCCAGACTGTACTCCCCCCAAAAAAAGGCTGTTTCGGTTGTTTGTACAAGCAGTATATTGCGGCCCATATTAATGATTATTGTTAGCTGGTGACCTCTAGCAGATGTAATTATGCAGGGAGCAAAGAAGGAAGTCAGGTGACATAGTATTAAAAGCGACAAAGTCTGTGTAGTGAGGAGGTCGGGGTAGATGGAGAGGTCAGACAAACACAGGACTTTCACCCAGGAGACCACTGTTCATGTCCTGTGTGAATCCAGGAGTCAGCATTTACCTAACTGACTTGTGTGCGTGAGTTAACCTGTGAAAGGTACATACATTAATCTACTGTATGTAAGTTAACCCAAACTGTGATCTTTTCCTAAATCTACAGTAATCAAGTAGTTTAGGTGCCCAACCACAACCATAACATTAATCACTTGTTTAAACCTTCGACTGTTAATACGTGCGCCTGTCGCTGGTACTTTTGAACTTCATTGTATTGGGAGTTATTGGCAAATGACTTAGTCTATCTTGAGAGTATGCAGACGTGTTGGCTCTCCACCCCAGCTCTTACAGTGAATGAAACAATGAAAACACAATGACTGCATGGCAGTAATGTCCTATATGAGAGAAAGGCACATTACGGTTAATTTTTCAAATGTCATTTCCCATTCACCTTCACTGTATTTGGGTGGAAGCTTTAATTTCAGAGACAAAAATCTCAATCCAGGACAAATAAAACCAAAGTAGAAACCTCTACAAAGGAAAGACAGAAAAATATTTTTTTTGTTACCTGGGTTACCCCGCCCTTTAAGGCTAGACTTTTTGTTGGCAGTCCATATCAAGTTTGGCTCATCATGCTTACAATTCAGTGTTTAGTGAGAACATACAGCTGGATTTAGACCACACCAGTGGTCCACGGTCCTCACAGTCCACTTTCAATTTGTACATATTATTATTAAGATGTACACGACTTCCAGTAAATATAAGTACGGATTTGTGCGGAGATCAGACTCAACATTTACACACCATACTGTTCCTGACCCGCCCCCACCCTTCCTCTCTCTCCCCCCCAGTCATTTACATTTATATTGAATTAGAATCCGTGGTGGAGAGCTCGCGGAGGCAGCCGAGACTGATTATAATGGGAGATTACGAGCCGACTGCACCACCATTATGTCGTGTAATTACAAAGAGAGAGAGAGACTGAGAGAGGAGGATGGGGCCCTTGGATGCCCAGATGTCAGGATCTATTTCATTTAGGGAAATAATGTCTCTCTGCTTTCCCCTCCACCTATTCTACCTGTAAATATTATAGAGCTGAATTCTCCCCTCTTTCGCACCCATTTTTATGGGTCACAATTTATTGGAGACAAATATCAAACAAGGCATTAAGGAGGATGTGTGGGTCCCCATCAGGCGATGTACCGCTGCGTCTTGATCGACTTTACCGCTTCATTTGACTGCATCGATCTGGTGTTGTAATGCATGTAGGATTACTGGCTATGTACTCAGGAGAAGAACTAATAGGTTCAACATAATGTGAAGTCTGTTAGAAAAGATCATCCCTTGTGTTTCCCCTTATGAAGCTAGTACATATATATAAAACTAGTTGTTCCAGTAATATAGAAATAGTAGGAGTCAGTAAATTAAATTACAGGGATAACATATCAGATATGTACCCATATAACCATTTAAGTCACAAAAAAATAAAAAACATTTTATCATTTTAATTTCAATTTTTAATGGCATAAAGCCAACCAATAAAACAATTTATGAACAATCCCTCCTCACGAACTCTTATCATATCAAAACTCACCTTTATTCATGTATCTGCGGCACTTCAGGCACAACACAGTTGATCCAATGGGCTTTACAACAAAGAGAGAACATGTAGTCTTGGACTGGGGTCAAACAAGAGGTTTTGGAGAGAGGATATTGGACATGTAGTACATGGACAGAATGTACGCACAGGCAAGACTATCTTATGCTTTGTAGACAAAAACAGGCTTTTAAGCACAATTCCGAGCTAACAGGGAGCTGGTGGAGGGAAGTGAGGAGGGGGAGCAATGTGGTCCATTTTATGTGACCTTGTTAAAAGCCTTGCTTCAGCATTTTGAAGTAGTTGGAGACAGGATAAAGAAATCTGGGTGATGCTAAAATACAAAGAGCCTCAGTAATTAAGACAGAAGGATATGAAGACATGGATGACTTTGTCCAGGTCAGAGACAATATAGAGTTTATTGAAACCTGAATTAACCAGCTGATTTATTTGCCTGTGAGATTGAAAGGAGACAGGAATAAAAGATCAAAGTGCCCCCTGCTCCCTAACGAACATCCGATCGGCTAGCACTTTTAAATGATCCCTGATTATATCAGGTACTGACCCAATATCCTGTTCTAATAAGAAATACATTAAATCAAAGGTACTAAGATGAATGCGGTCGGTTGTGCCATTGATTTCATCTTATCAATAACTAGCCCCCATCATTTAGTCCATATTTGTTTCAATCTAAGCTCACAAATGAGGAAGGTCAGTGCAGCAGCTGTGTCTGAGTTGATGTTGTTTTTAGCAGTGAAATGATTGACTGCAATTTACCATAATTTACCTTAAAAATCTCAGGTATAATTAGTTACTGTGGTGGGTTTTCTATACATTATGTTGTGGAATAAAGACACTCAAAATACAAAGGATTGGACATTTGAGGGTTTACTCTCGGGAAACCCAAAGAATTGGTACATCATGACAATTTATCGTATTTTATATAGTAAAATAGTAGTACAGTATATACTATACTATTCTATACTATACTATAGTAATTTATAGTATACAAGCAGCATCAGTTGATACACATACAAGCTTTCCCATGCACATATTAAAAGGTTTTTCCTGTCACTTAAGCTGCTGTTGCCTGTTAATTGGATAACCAGTTCTGGGAACAACTGTGTCTCCTCACCTACCCAAATTTGGTCATAGTCATGTCAGGTCATCTGGCTGAAGTCATGTCAGGTCATCTACACTATAAGAGTTTATGTCAGGTCATCTACAGTATACTTACAGGTTGGATATTTGACTGTCATGCCATCCACATTTCACAATTTTCCAACTTGTAATCTCGTCACGCATTTGTGTAAGAGATTCATTACTCACTATAGAAAATTAAGAGGAGGCCGTGAGCTTTAATTGCTCACCACGCACTGTATGTTTTGATTGTAATGTAAGGAAGCAAGAGGCTCTTGAAATTCTATGTTAATGACGTTTTAAACTTACAAATCAAGCTCCAAAATATATGTAGTGGATTAAAAAGTGCAGTACTCACCTCTGAGATGTAGTGGAGTGGAAGTATACAATTGCAGAAAATCTAAATACTCAAGTAAAGCAAGTACAATAGTAAATGTACTTAAATTCCACCACTGTTAATATATATTTAACTGTTTTTCCAACTCTAGTCAGTACATGTGAAATGATAGCCGTTGTGAAGTATTGTGTTTACTAGTAATATTTTAACATTACAATTTATAATTTAGTTAGAAAAGAAAAAACACTTTTTGAGGTACACATTTCAATTTTTTGATGATTATGATGTGTACTATGGATGTAAATAAGGTACCAGCGATCATGTAAAAAATATCAACATAGATCTTTTTATTAAAAAAAAAACCCAGGGGAAGTTCCCCCCCAGGCCACCTTACAGAGGTCTGGACTCTGGACAGCCCCAAATGTCCTGTAACCCAGGAAACGCCTCTGTTTTAAAGTAATAAAATGTCTATAACATCTGTTATTTGGGCTTTGCCGTTGTTGCTTTGGGGTTTTGCTGTTACTATCCAAAATTATAAATTATAGTGGAACCAGTACAGTTGTAAAAGAGACTCATCTTTATTGCTCTCCATCCAATCACATCTTTTTTAAATATTTTATGGCAGAGGTGATGCTGCTGTACCTCCTGTGCAGTGCAAAAACTCCTGACAGACACAGTAGCTTTTTTTTCCTTCAATTTAAGTTTGAACCCCTTTCCCTCAGACACAAACAGCATGGAGTCAGACTCTTAGGTACAGTGGATCCCTCTTGCAAATGAATTACTTCCAACTGCCCCTGGTGTCTTTGATACCAAATGAACCGACGGGCACTTCAGTCGAAACGTTATTCTCAAATTTTGCCCCACACAACTTAGCCGTTACATGCTATGTCAGGTGACTTATGATTGCGGTGGAATTTTTGTCTTCTTGGTGCATATGCTTATTGTTTCATTCTTCCTATGTGTTTGTAAGTGTGTCACCTTTGCATTCCCCTTTTGTAAACATCTGTCGTTACTTGACATCATCAAGAGACTGACATTCACTATAATCTTGCCTTCAAAGACAGTCCATTGACTGTCTAACAGATACAGCCGATTACCTAACATGTTAGATTGCAACAGGTATGTTCCTCTGATGTAATCAAGAGAACATAATTAAATCAGGAAAGCCCAAGAAAGCTACAATTGATTTCTCGCCATCCTGTCGTCTGAGTGTACGTATAAAGATGCCCTGTATTCACTGTTCTGGGCACAAACTGTGAGCTCTGAGCCTGAGGTTGCACCTTCTCTATAGAGAATAAACTCTCATGCATGAAGCTATTCAGTCTTGTTTGCTGACTCCTAAGCAGATCGGCTAAAAATTGCCATGACGTGATCAAAAGTGGAAGGGGATTCTCTGAGAGTTTTCTTGCTAATAGGGGGAAATTTGATGTGAAGTAACAGTTAATGTGCAGCAGTCATAGAAATGTTTGTTATCTAAGTTAGATGAATAGTATATCAAAAATTTTAGACTACCTCTCAGCACTGGTAACATGTTCTGCACAAACATACTCTCGTACAACATTTCATTTGTTGGAATCGAAGTGACACCTGTCCTCGGACATCTCTATGTGTTGGGGTCAGTGCAGCAGGGGGAGGCCAGTGATGCTGTTTCTGTAGTATCCTGCCCGGAGGCAGGGCTGTTCTCATCTGTGGCAGGTAACACATGTCATGCACAGGCTCAGTATCTGCAGTCTGTTTTTGTGGCAGCTGCACCTGGACTGTCTGTGAGTGACTTGGCTCCATCACAGCTGTCGCTTTGTTTGGCTGCTGCGTTAGGACTGTCTGCCTTTAAGGTGCCTTCATCACCAGAACTATCTGCAGGTCTCATTGCTCTATCATGCCTGTCTGCCTGTGAGTAGACTCACAAGTCAGTCTTTAGACGCTTTATCAGAGGGCGGAGATCTCTGATTGTCTGGTGGCGAGACTAGCCTGTGAGAAGCCTCCATCACAGCTGCTTGTGAGGAGGATGGCTCCATCAATGCTGTCTGCACAGTTACCTCGGCTGAACCGTTCCGGTTGTCCCTGGGCGTGGAGCCGTCTTTCTTTTTCGGTCTGGTCGTAATATTTGGCCTGCTACTCTTTCGTCAGCGACTTCCACTGTGGACAGACAACTACACACTGTTGGCACACACATTGACACACAACTACAGGTCAGCTAGTGCACGTACACAAACACTAGCATAAAAACATTTAACTGACACAATGCTCAAAACCCTTTTACGTTTGGTTTGTTCTCTGGTCATGGGACAATAAATGAAAAGCACAAATCACTGTAAAGATGTGAAGATTTAGAGTTAGAGGGCCTCTCACAAGTTTAGCTGTGGAAAACTATTTTTAACCAAGCTTTGATCAAGTTTCTAACATCGAGTGTCTCAAACTTGTCTAGCAAAGACACTTACCCTCTGTCCAGGGACTGTATTTATGGCTGCAATTTACCCTTTTAGTGTTTACTTCAGGCTCAACATTTGCCCTCTGCTCCTTCATGAATAGTATGAAGGCATTTGGCGGCCTCTTCGTGTACGGCCAGTCATTCTCCTGTTGGTTTTCATGCTTTCTTTTTCTACAGGAGAAAAACAGAGTCAGAACATGGGTATATTACAAATACACCTTAAAAAGAAAAAAAAAATCATAAAGACAATGAATTGAAACAACAGCTGCTAGAAATTAAATATATGATGATTGTGGTTTGATTATGAGTCTGGGTTGTTTGTGGCCAAAGATCATAAGATGGTAAAAAAAAAAGAAAAATATATTTTCATAAAAACTGTTCAGAAGTGTTCAGTGAAAGAGCGGCAGAGACAGGAGGAGCGATTTCTTCTGTTGTGACCTCATATGACATTTTTCCATTCCTACATATATAAAGAGAGACAGATCAACATATTAGATAATAGAAAGGGTGCATGTGGCGATACAAACAGATAGCTCTGGACACTTGTGTGTGTGTGTTTGCATTTATGTGTGTGTTAACCAAACGCAGCCCCACCACTGACACATTGTTATACTTGAGACACAAACACACACACTGAGCAGGTGATGATACAAGCTGCAATGGTGTCATCTGACCACCAGGTGTCAGGATTTTCCCTCTTCAATAAATCATGAGAATGTAAAATACACACATTGCTATCGAAGGTCTCAAAAGTCAGGAGTGTGTATTCATGTGAAGTCAGGGCACCATGCTGCAGGAAGCTAAACAAGAGCCTAAGTGATGCCTTCATGCAATATTATATCTTTGAGCCACTGAGACGTAGTGGGACGCATTGGGAGGTAAAATCTTAATGGGAGTGGAGGAGGAGCTGCAGCAGCAGGGTGAGCAAAGGCTGCAGGGGTTTATTTAAGGTATACTGGAGCTTGGCCTGACACCAGAAACACACGGAGCCTTATCTAAACATGTTAATGCCATACCAAATACATACAGCTGAGTTAAAAGAGTGGACAAGGTGTGAAGGAGGAGATGCAGCAGGGTGAGTAACGCCCACCTGACTACGCAGGTGACCTTGCTGCATGATCAGTTTCTGACACAGAGGTCCATCGTACATGTTGGGAGCAGCCATCAATGGGCTTTGCTGCTCAAACATATGAAGATCTGCTTCCAGGGGGATACATACACCATATCCTCCGATCTGGCACTCTACTGGATGTTGAGTTCCAGTCCAGCAGAGACAAGAGGTGGAGGTCTCCCTACAGCTTGTTGTCAATCAACTCAAGAAGAACGAATCTGTCTGGTGGTTACAGGACTCCTGTCACACATGTTCAAAGAAAGCTGTTTGGGAGACACTGGGAAGTAACTATATCTATATCTATATCTATATCTCTCTCTCTCTCTCTCTCTCTATATATATATATATATATATATATATATATATATATATATATATATATATCGTGATATATATCGTATGGTCGGTTAGGAAATGATGCTGCTTTGTCTTAGATTTAACTACTCAACAACATAGAGAGATGTTTTAACTTCACCTGGGGTGCTAATTTCGGAAACACTCCTGTGGGTTGTGTTAGGGCATAGGAACAAGCGACTGATGCCTCGTTTCCACTTACATGTGTGAACCGAGATGAGGCAACCGGAAATCCATTCCTATGGGAATCTCCGTGATATTCAATGTGCCTGCGAAACTCCTCCCCTCTGTAATATGCCGGTCCGGAATTTGCCTCGAGCACGTTGAAAAAATCGAATTTTTGTGGTGGATTTCAAAGAGACCATATGACAGTGTGCTAGCTGCTAACTGGCTAACAGGCTATTTTCTTAACCTGTTAAACCCTGAGCCTATGCACAGAATGCACAGAAGGCTCTGTCCATCTCCGTATCTAACACTGAGCATGAATTAGCTCTTCTGGGTTTTGACTTGTTAAAGTCTTAAACAATTCAAAGTTTTAGCTCAAGTCCAAGCCAGTCCCACAAAAACAAAAACTAAGAACCATCCTGATGCAAATTTGTACAGAACATGATGTTACATAGTACAGTTTAAAAAAACTCAGTGTTGACTTTTGGCTTCACGCAGGACACAGTGTCCTGGATCAAAGTCCTGTGTTTATTTGACCCAACCATCCATCTCGTCCTCCTCCTTACTATGTTACCTGACTTCCCTCTTTGCCCCTGTCATAATTACTATGGCCACTAGATGTCACCACCCACACCAAATTTAGATGTGGGTTGTAGTAAGCAGCTTGTACAAACTACCTATAGTGCTGTTTTTGGGGGAGGACAGTCTTGATTTTATACTGCACATCATCTTCTACTGTGCCAATACTGAACATCTGTAAGGTCCTGAAGGCTTTCCATCCTAAAGACTGTAATGTATTCATTTTTTCTCCTACAGTTGCCCAGTTATGGATTCACAGGGTGGTCAATTACTCAACAAGTGGGTCCTCTGCTTACCTCTGGATGCCATGGTGACCACAGTGTCAACTATAGTGGTTCACACGGTGTGTTTTGTTTGGCAATGTGGTGCTTCTGCTTCGCCGTGATGGTTGTGGTGTTTTTCCTGGATGCCACTCATCTCTTTAGCTGCCTGCCCATATCCTGGGACCAGCATACTGTAAGTTACTTCTTATAGTACATATAATTAAATTTTCTTCTTTGTCAGGCTTACAAGAGCAAAACAACTTCAAGGTCCATGGAAAACATCTTTTTAAAAAAGTGTTTTATTATCATTTTTAATGGTGATTGGGATCACATTTTATATGTCACTGGCTGTGGGGGTCATAATCACCGTAAGGAAGGGCCAGAGGACCCCTCAGAGTTTATTATGCTACACATGTTTACGTGTGGTTTATATTTAGTAATGCACATAACCTGCTCCATAGCCAGATTGTCAGAATTGGTCCCAAACACATTCATCAAACACTTTCAAATGAACTCACAGTAAATGAGCCAATATACTGATGAACATCTCAGAGGAGCTGATTGCCTCCTGATATGCTGGATAGGTTACATAGTGTCTAATAAACTTAAAGGGAGGCTGCTCAGCATGAAATCTATGTAAACTGCAAGACTAGGGTGGTGGCATTACTAATAAAAGGTAACTGCAGGAATATTGTCGTATTTTCTTCACTGTAATGGCATCTTCATCAGGCTTGTAGTCAGTTAGTAGTGCAAAACTCTTCTAAGACATCCCTAAAACCTTCCTTAAATTAGTTCTCAAATTAACATGTCTGTGTAATTATGGGATGTTTCATTCAACCCTCAATGGAGAGGTCAGAGGTCAGCATCAGATACAGAGCAGCAGTCATTAAGTTGGTAGTTTTATGTTGTTAAACAGCTTTTAATGATTTTGGTTTCCTCCGTTGGAGGTGTAATAAAAACACCCATTTAAACTTTCAGGATTAATGAGGACAATAACAACAATCATTAAGCCAGATAGCTCTGATATTTGAGGTTGAACTGTGAGGAGTTAGCGAGCATCATCATCATTAGCGAGTAATAAAACGCTCAGTCTGTAAAATGCTGATAATCCCAGACCTTTTAATATTGTTTAAGTGCCTCAATGGGGATGAGAAGTGACTTAGCCATGATCAGTCTGGACAATGGCCCCACCCAGTGTTCAGTTTGTTCCACTGATTTTTAATATGGTCAAATGACATTTATTGTGCCAGATATTCAGTAAATGTCCTGCTATGGGCCTATTCAATTGATACCAGCCTGGTTGGAGCTCCATTTGCTTTTATAAGAGCATTTTATGGACGCATTCACTTATTTAATTGTGCAAAAGGATTTGTATGGGGAATTTATATGGCACTAATGTGAAAGTAATGTACGCAAAGAGTATTAATAAATATGTGTGAGCATGAGCAAATAAAGAGAGCTTGGCCATAGCAACCAATAACAACAGTTAAACGGATATATTGATTTATTTATTTATATACCATCAGATGCAGATAACAGGGGAGGTCAAGAAGCTGGTTTACACACATAACCTCACCACAATAACGATAAAAAAAACACTAATTTGTCAAAAATAAATAAATAAACATATGAATCCACACAATGTAAGTAAAAAATGTGTACAAAAGGTACAGGACAGCACTCCAATTATAATGTTTATTGCCACACGAACGTTTCGGGTGAAACCCTTCCTCAGCGTGCACAAGCAACAAAGTGAATGCATCACACACAGGTGTCACTTATCAATAATCAGGCTGACGCAGCAGCTGCAGGTAATGGCAAGAGAAGAAAAAAGGAAAAAAAGGGACCCAACAATGTATCCCTTCTTATATCAACACAAACAATTAAGTAACCACAATAGTGATATTTTTTAAACAGTTATTTTTTAAACAGTTATTCAATAATGAAATGCATCTCAATTTCTAAGAATTCCAAGCTTTTAATATTTTTAAAGTTTTTTAACAAAAAACTGAACAGGCAAATGTCTAATTGTTTTAATACAGTTTTATTGTTAACCTGTAGGCCTGTTAGTCAAGAACATTTTTACAAAAAACATTTTTACAAAATGTGATACGCCATGCTGACAAAGGCGGGGCTATAGTAGTCCAAGATAAATCTGTTTATGTGAATGAGATTACGACACAACTTTCTGACAGACTCGTATATACCCCTCTGGATGCAGATCCAACTTTCAGATTTGGACAAGAAATTAAAGATACATTAAAACGTCACTTACGTGAGGGTGGGATTTCGGACAGTGAATACAAATTCATGATTAAAGTGCATCCAATCAGACCTGTGTTGTATACCTTGCCGAAGATCCACAAGAATTTGAAAAATCCACCTGGACGTCCTATAGTGGCCAGTATCGGTTCACTCACTGAACCTATCTCGCAATTCATTGACTCTTACATTAAACCTTTGGTACACACATTGCCCTCTCATGTGAAAGACACTACTGATTTTTTGAAGAAACTGAATGATTGTAACATTACCTCCACTGATATACTATGCTCTATGGATGTATCAAGTTTATACCCCAGTATACCACATGAGGATGGCTTGAATGCTTTGAGTTATTTTTTGAATCAGCGGTCTGAGTTACATCCACCCACTGAGTTATTGTCATCTTTGACTAAAATGGTCCTCACTAAAAACTACTTCAAATTTCAAGATTGTTGTTATTTACAGTGCAGAGGCACGGCAATGGGTTCTCCTGTAGCACCAAACTATGCAAATTTATTTATGGGCAAGTTTGAGGAAGATTTTATTTACAACAACAATCCTTTTTAAGCATTAATTAAGACATATTGGAGGTACATTGATGATTTATTTTTTGTATGGAGTGGTAATGCAGAGGATCTGAAGAAATTTCATGAATATTTGAACGGCAAAAAAGAATCTATTAAGTTTACACTTAATTTTGATTTGGAGAAGATTTCATTTCTGGATGTTTTGGTTAAGAAAAATGTCAATATTTTGCATACAGAGGTGTATAAAAAAGAGACTGATAGGAACACTTTTCTCGACTACAGCAGTTATCATCCACCCTCGCTTAAGAGGAGTTTGCCATACAGCCAAATTCTAAGGTATAAACGTATTTGTGATTCAGATCAAATCTTGAAACACAAGCCAAGGAGCTCTGTAATAATTTTGTCTCTAGAGGTTATAACAACACTCTGGTTGAAAACAACATGGATAAAGTTCGTCAGATCCAGAGGAATGTTTTGTTTGAGCCGAAAGAAAAAGTTCTCTCTGTGAACATAAATGTTCTATCTGTAATCATGATTCTAAATCAGCAGTAGCCAGACATTTTAATAGCTACTACCATACCACAGCTGATCTCAGATATATGGGCACTGAGGCAGTTAAGACTCCACCTAGAGGTGGAGATCGGGATGAAATCCTTTTGCAAAAGGAATGTTTCTGGATTCATTTCCTTGACACTTTAGAGCCAAAGGGACTGAATGAGGAGTTGGTGCTAACTTGTTTTTTGTAAAAATGTTTTTGTAAAAATGTTCTTGACTAACAGGCCTACAGGTTAACAATAAAACTGTATTAAAACAATTAGACATTTGCCTGTTCAGTTTTTTGTCAAAAAACTTTAAAAATGTTAAAAGCTTGGAATTCCTAGAAATTGAGATGCATTTCATTGTTGAATAACTGTTTAAAAAATAACTGTTTAAAAAATATCACTATTGTGGTTACTTAATTGTTTGTGTTGATATAAGAAGGGATACATTGTTGGGTCCCTTTTTTTCCTTTTTTCTTCTCTTGCCATTACCTGCAGCTGCTGCGTCAGCCTGATTATTGATAAGTGACACCTGTGTGTGATGCATTCACTTTGTTGCTTGTGCACGCTGAGGAAGGGTTTCACCCGAAACGTTCGTGTGGCAATAAACATTATAATTGGAGTGCTGTCCTGTACCTTTTGTACACATTTTTTACATTTTTCATTGAGGATTCAGCACCCATTCATACTTTTGAGGGTTGAGCGTGTTTGTTTAGACTTCTGATCCACACAATGTAAGGCAATGGTACTTGGAAAGTAATCAGAGAAATGCACCACATCAGCTGACAAAAACCATGTGGAAAAAGAATCAAAATACAAAGGACAGATGGCAACAATTATTATTTAGGCTATTGCAGCAGTGAAAGCAAAATAATTTAGCACGTAGAATTAAATTGCAATCTGAAAATAATTAAGGCACTTTACAATTCACATTAAAACTACAAAAAGAAACTTTTGTATGTAATCAGCTACCAGTCGTTAAGTTATGTGTAAATGTATCCAAATAAGAATTTACAATAGATGCATGTATACAGTGTCAAATAGAAGCACTAGTATGAAATGTAATTGAAACAAACTGTAACCAGCACTACTGAAGTAAAAATGTGCGAGACTTTTATTTTGAAGGCTGCTTTGGGCTATGCCGAACAGGAAGTAAACATTGTCCCCATGCAGTTTCCGCTATATTTCGTTTGACGTTTAATTCCACATGCTCTCGTTTTCGTCTGTTTTGTAGCCAATGTTACACTGACTGCAGCTATGAGTGCAATAATTCCTCGGATAGAGCAGCTGTCTGCCAGAGTTATTCGGGTTTTGGGCTGTAACCCGGGACAAATGACCCTGCAGGGAACCAACACTTACCTGGTCGGAACTGGGCAAAGGTGACACTAGAAAAGTTCATTTTAGCGTGTTTTATATTCGCTAAATGAAGCTCACTGTAACATGTTTTCTTTTCCAGAATATAGGTATTTGGAAACGCTGAGTCAATAACATGACAGTTGGGTTTGACGTCCAGATTTGTCATTGAAAAGAACACCACCAAATCACATTAAAATGTTTCTAAATTTAACGTTTCCTCGCTTGTAGGCCAAAATATACAGCGTATAGACCAAGAATGATAATGTATTCAGAATTGTCAAGGTCCATTGGTTCTTTCGGCATATTCTCAATATAAGAAATATTAATAATTAAGAGTTTATTTTAAAATTATTATTATTAAATTATAAGCCCAGTATGTGTGCAGTCTGTAAGTTATACATGACTAAAATTTAGTTTTATTCTGTTATGAAATTAATGTAACCTACTTGCAAAAATATACTCAGTACACAATACCAAAATATTGATATCCAATTTAAAAACACCTGTTACAATATAACAATAATAATAATAATAATAATAATAATAATACATTGGATTTATATAGCCCTAGTGCTTTTCAGTATACTCATAGATGCTTATATACCATATATGCAACATGTATGGGTCATGTACCTATATGCAAAGTAAAAGAAGGTAAAATGATAAACTGTTAAAAAAAAAAAAAAGTAGTTAGTAGAGGCGACCTTTGCCCACCTGGAAGAGTGTGTGCCCTGTCTTGGCTGAGTCCTTTGTGGTGCGGGTTCCATTCTGACCTGCAGCCCTTTGCTGCATGTTATCCCCACCGGCTCTCCCACCTTTTCTGTCTATCTACGGCTGTCCTGTTACTGAAGGCAAAAATGCCAAAAAAAACAATCTTTAAAAAAAAAAGAAGAAAATGGTTGATAAATGAGCAGAGTTGGTGTATATGAATACAGATTGTTACTTTTCAGACCTTGAGTATGTATATTGTATATAACGACGAGGGACTGCAGCCATCTTCTCTACGCAGTTTGTGTGTAATGAGTGACATTGGCATGGGCTAAGTTGCATAATTTGAGTGTTTTGCACTTGAGCGTATTAGTGCTCATCATTACATTATATCAGGCACCAAAAGATTCATCCCTACTTCTCCAGGAATTCTCAGAACTGATCTCACTTGGTATCACCAGATATGATAGATTAATCTTGAATGAATACCTGAATATTCATATCAACAAAAAGGATGACTCCACAGCTATAAAGTTTATGAATTTACTTGACAGCTTTGAACTTACACAACCTGTAAATGAAGCCACTCATCAGCATGGTAACTTTCTAGGCTTAGTAATAACAACAGGGTTAAACATTAATAGTGTTTCAGTATCTGAGTTACCTATTTCTGACGATAACTGAATGTTTTTATGGTGCCAACCTAATCTCAACAGACTAAAAATGGACTTTTAGTTCAAAAGAAATTTCTACAGGCTGAAGCAGAGTTCTCTAATATAACGAGAGCATTTGAGTTATACAGCTATGACTGCTCTGTAACATTTCAACAATACCCTGTCATCTGCTTTATATACTGTTGCTCCATGAAAGATTAAAAAGAGGTAGACTGACAGAACTTCCCCATGGTCAATAACAGCGTGAAATAGACTAAGAGAAACTGTTGAGTAGCTGAAAGATATGAGGAAAAACAGGTTTACAGTTTCCTGTGATATATGCAAAGGAGCCATGACTGTCCATAACAAAGCAATACGTTTGGCAAGAACAGTTTACTTTTCAAAGATTATTACAGAGAATGCTGGGAACTATAGAGTATTATTCTCCACTATTGATCAGCTAGTCAACGCTGCCCCCACCCATCTGCAGTTTTCCGCATCAAATTCAAAATAACTTCAATAAGAGCCAGTATTACTGCTTATGTAAACACAGATGACCCCAGTTAACCCTGTAAAAATAATGTAACAATGGGAAAATTCTCTATTACATTGCCTTAGTTTTGCAAGACTGTCACTCAGTGTATCTCCTCCACCTCATGTATTGCCCTGTACTTACAGCATTTTTTAAGCGGGTGTTCAACAGTGTTTCAAGTCAGGTCCTGAAGATTATTAATACAGCTTTTCAAACAGACATTTTCCCAAATGCCTTCAAAACAACCCATACTAAAGAAACCCAACCTAGATGGAAATACACTGACCAGCTATAGGCTAATAGCCAGCCTCCCAATTATTAGTAAGATACTTGAAGAAATATTTTTAGTGCAAATAAACTCCTTTCAAGGACTTTCAATCAGACTTTAGAACACACCACAGCACTGAAACTGCTCTTACTGAAACTATCAGCAACCACAGACTAAATTCTGATGAAAATAGGTCTCAATTTCTTGTCCTCTGGGACCTAAGTGCAGCATTTGATACGATTGGCCATGACATCCTAATCAATCTTCTTGAAAAAATTACTGACTGTGTGTTAAACTGGTTTAAAACACACATTAAAGGGAGAAAGTTTTACGTCAGTCTTGGAGATCACGTGTCCGAGAAACATGACCTCTGTTTTGGGGTTCCACAAGGGTGCTGCCTTGGTCCATTATTATTCTCACTGTACATGCTGTGTCTTTGTGATATCATTGGAGAATACAATGTTCGTTTCCATAGTTGGTGATAAATGATTTGGCGATAAATAAATGGAGGAGCAATAATTTTTTAAAGTTAAATGAAGACAAAACTGAAAGCCTGCTTGTTTACCCTAAAACAAAAGGAGAATAATCTGGGGAATTTAACTCCCTGGATTAAATCCAAGGTTACAAGTCTTGGTGTGATCCAAGATTCAGAGCCAAGCTTCAAGTCCCACATCAACAAGGTGATGAAAACATCATTTTCCACCTCAAAGCTTAAATATGACCATTTCTAAATCAAGTAGATGCTGAGAAATTGCTTCATGCTTTTATTTCAAGCCGACCCGTCTACTTTAATGCACTTTTTACTGGCCCTACTGAAAAATACCACTGAGAGACTTCAGCTCATTTAAAACTCTGCAGCTCAACTATTAACCAGAACCAAGAGAGAGGAGAGAGCTCATCAGGTCAGTCTTAGCTGCTCTGCCATGTCTCCCTGTTACATTTAGAACTGATTTTATACAAAGCCCTAAATAGGCTGGGACCAAGGTACATTGCTAACTCCCTTGTTAACTATTTACCTCCAAGAACACTGAAGCCATCTGCTGCTGGTTTATTGGAGGTTCCCAGCAACAGCTGGAAGAAGATCAGTGATGCGGCCTCTGTCAATTATGCCCCAAAGCTATGGAACAGACCACCTATAGATATGACGGAAGCCAGCTCACCAAATATTTTTTGAAAGAAAGTTAAAAACGTATCCGTTCACTCTAGCCTTTAACTAGCTCTGACTTTCCTGACACAGGCCTGAAACACTTTCTTTTTACACCTCACTGCTGCAAGTCTTTAAAAATGTTGTATCTTACTTGATTTTACGATGTATTGTTTTACAATTCTACGACTTTATGATGTTGAGATTTTATGTTTTTTTTTATGATTTATTTTATATTTAAAGATTTATGGTTATATGATTTGAAAATGTATCATTTGCTATCATTGGTGGGTGGTGGATATGAGATAGAAAGACTGTGGTTAGTTCTATTTGATCCACACTGTCACAACCGGGTGGTAGATTCTGGGGCAGCTCTGGGCTGCACCTGGCACAGACCACACCCGCAGTGAGGTTAACTCTTGGGACGACATTCTGAGGGAAGCTGAAAGATGCTTATTTCGGTTAATCAGTGTCCGTTGGTGAGTCTGTACACGTGGCTCTGATTGTTGCTCACGTCAGGCCTAAAAAGTGACACAGGAAGAAAAACTTCCAGAGATTTTGATTAATAGGATCTCAAATCACCACCACTTTTAAATAAAAAATATTGAATCACAGATTTTTTTTTTTTAGTTTTAAATTGTTTTTAAATGTCCTTTTTATAATGAATTGTTGGCTTGTCTTAGGTTCATTCTGTCATATTTCATACGAAGCACTCAGTGCTTATAATGCCCTTTATTGTCTTGCATGAAAGGTGCTTTATAAATAAAATGTATTATTGTTATTAATGTAAGGTGTGATTATATTACAGGCGGGTGCTGATAGACACTGGAGAACCTGCTGTGCCTGAATACATCAGCAATCTGAAACAGGCACTGACACAGTTCAACACCAGCATCCAGGAGATCATCGTCACACACTGGCATCACGACCACACGGGCGGAGTGGAAGACATCTGCAGGGACATCACAGGTGAGGACAGTATGTGTGGGACTGGTATAATGACCCCTGAATTACCACTGTTCATTTCTACAGTATTATTTGAATGGGGAATTGGAAATTAGTCCTAAAATATAATTATGGATACATTAAGTGTCTGTTCCCTCATGAGTCAGAGTTGTAAAGTTATCCAAATTTGAACTGCTTGGTGTCTAGTTATCACATCAGTACCTGTGTAGTTTCAAAAAATATCCAAGGTAGAAAATATAAATAATAAATCATAGTTTGTTCTGCAGTCAAATATTTCTCTGTTTTCCCTCCTGCAGGTTCTGAAATCCAAATCAGCAAACTTCCTCGCTCCAGCCAAGTCAAAGAGACAGCCGGAAACAAAAGCTATACTTATCTAAAAGATGGAGATGTTATCCAGACGGAGGGGGCCACACTCAAGTCAGTTCAGTATATGTTTAGGGAGCACTTGAAACTGGCAGGACTTTGACTAGCTTTACAGAGATAAAAACAACAACCAAAAGACAAAACTAAATACATGCTGTAAAGAACAGCAGTTAATGAGTATAATAACACGCACTGTAATGTCTAAGTCTTGTTAAGATCAGTTATTTGAGTGGAGGGCCATATTTTCTGTTTCTTTATCCCAGAGTGCTGTTCACCCCGGGTCACACTGATGACCACATGGCCTTGCTGCTGGAGGAGGAGCGGGTGATCTTCTCTGGAGACTGCATCCTGGGCGAAGGCACAGCCGTGTTCGAGGATCTGTTCGACTACATGAACTCTCTGAAGATCCTGCTGGGCTCTCAGGCTGACATCATCTACCCTGGTGAGTGAGGGCACTCCGGTATGTGTGGTACGTTGATGATGTCAGTGATATCAAATCAAGAAATCCTCACATTTGAGAAGGTGCAAGCAGCAAATATTTGGCATTTTTGCTTCAAAAATAAGCTAAACTGTTTAGTTCAATTTAAGGTACAGTGTGTAGGATTTAAGGGGATATATTGGCAGAAAAGGAATATAATATAATATGATTTCTTCAGTGGCCCAGAGCAGACAGACTAAACACCCGCTCTGATAGGGCCAGTCTGTTTTTGCAGCACATGGGAGAAGTTTCAGTTAGTTGCAATCTGCAACCTTGCCACTAGATGTCACTAAATTCTACACACTACACCTTTAACAAAGTTGTTGTCAAATTATGCTCTGTTGATCAGTGTTGTCCAGTCATTTCAGTGCTACCAGTTTTGCTTTTTTGATTTCTTCCTTTTCCTCCCCAAAGTTAAGCTTTTAAGTAATAGTATATCATAAGATGAAATAAGATGCCACTTAAAATTTTGGCCCTCCACTTAGTGATATACAACACAAGTGTCCATCAGAGAGTTTGACATGTGAAGTCATTCAGATGTTTGGACAAAAATTCTGCTGCTGTTCTCTGTGCAGGTCATGGACCTGTGGTTGAGAATGCTGGCTCTAAGATCAGATACTACATCAGCCACAGAGACGAAAGAGAGCGGCAGATCCTGGCAGCCATTCAGGCAGGAGCAGGAAAGCCTTTCTCCTCAATGGAGCTCGTCAAGATCGTCTATAAGGTCAGGACAAAAAGAAAAAACACCTGTTACTTTGCTGTCTCGTCAAGTATGTTGTCAAGAACTGACTGGTGTGAGAGGGAAAGCTAACAGCAGTGAAGTACACCTTAACCAGTTAGCAAGTTTCACAAAATACAAAGTGAACATACTAAATTATAATACTATAACTAGGATAAGTCTATGGAAGTGACCTGAAAATACAAACCTGAAACCAATCATACGAGTGACCCTTCTTTGAACGTGGAGGTGGTTGTAGTCAAATGCTTGTTGTTGTCCAGGGAAAAACGACACGTGCTTTCATTGCTTCTCTTCCAGGACACCCCTGAATCCCTCCACAAAGCAGCTAACATCAACCTGGTCCATCACCTAAAGAAACTAGAGAAAGAAGGCAAAATCAGCATGAGTACGTCACCTATTACTACCACTGGGAGAATGTTAGAGCAACAGTTTTAGCCAGTAACAATTTAAATTTGGGGTTTGTTCAACAAAAATAGATATATCTGGTAATGTAGATAGTTTTGGTATTAAAGCTCATGAAGATTAATGCATGTGATGTTTTTGATTTAGAAAATTAGGTTCTGCACTCACTGTCTGTTAGCTAAAATACAAATGTATTTTTATTTCCTCAGTGAATGAATCTTCACAGAACGTCAAATGGAAGAGTAGCCTGTGACGGCCACACAGACTGAAGAAATGGTCTTCAACTGACAATCTATCTGGTCAACAGCTGATGATTTTTCAGTCAAAAATGATCACATAATACTTATGGTTTAATGCCTCAGATCTGCTGATTGAAAGAAATGTTGGTGAAGAATAAGGGATGGTGGTCACACTTGTTGCCTTGGACGTTCCTGACTCAGAATATACAAAACAAGACCAACAATCACACTCACAAGAGGCCCGTAATACGAAGCCAGTTCAACACACCCAGGATATCTTCCCGGCTTCACTAATCCTTGCATTGCCTGTATGGATAACTAACTAATAATTGTTGCATTTATCATAATTGGAGCCAGTCACAGTGTGTAGATTATTTTTCTAATAAAATCTAATCTGGTTTTTATTTCCAGTTCTCATCACACAGATGTCTCATGTTATTTTAAGCTGTACACTGTCGGCTGTCACTGCGGGGATAAAATAAACTTTGCACAAATTAAAGTGCAGCTGAAATTATTACGTGTTATGCATTGTAATTGGGCGGGATTAGAGACTGGAACAATGAAATGATCCTACTGACGTATAACAATATGTAAACCTACTCTTTTTCATCTGTCACTCCGGACGTTTTTCCATGTCTGGATAATTATTACAAGTGATCTGATTGGTCAGAGGTCAGGATGTTGACAGGTTGTGATCGGATACTTAAAAGTTAACCTGGTTCGGAGCAGGTTAGCTGTTCAACACAATTTACCAAGGTGATTTATCCTGTAAAAAAGAGAGCCAGCTTCATAGTCCTGAAAACCCAGGGTTAATCCTGTTTTTACCTCACTAACCCCAATCCTGCTTCGTAGTACAGGCCTCAGGACTGAGATGCAGCATCTGTTAAAGTTTACAAGCCCAAAATTTGGAGGTCAGCTGAATTCGGCCTGTGGCAGAATGCAAGTTTGCCCCATCCTGTAATGTGAGTGTTTGTCACAGTGTCCCCATCTGTCTGAATGAAATAGCTTGTCTGATTTGTCCTCTTCTTCATGTAAGAGTTTAGCCTTTGTTACTGCCGTTGCTCAAATTAGCAGACTCTAAGTATGGCTGCGGCCCTAAACCTAACCATATGGAACATATAGCTATTTTATTAGTGGAATTGGAACACAAATCTGTCTTATATCTCCCCCTTTATTTTCCTCTTCATTTTCTTCTTCTTCTGATTCCATCTGATGCCTGTAGCCATTACAAGACACTGTGAAACTGATGCAGAAGGTCCTTTAACTCAAGTAAAACAGTTTGATTTGGTGTAAGAAAGATTTTAAGAACAGACTTCAAGGAAGAAGGCACATTAGTATGGTGGCACAGGGTAAAGGTCAGTAGGATAAAGAATTCTTGCAAATTTGGTATGGTCTCAGAGAGTGTTGACTGTGGCAGGTTACATCATGTTTTTACATGATGAGATATATGTATATATTTCTGTCCAGACCACCAGTTTTACATCTGCTCTCACCATATTACAATTTTTATTTAATCTTGTGTCTCTGTCTTTTCAGTCTTGACAATTAGGCACTTATTCTATAAGTATGGCGCAAGTCTTCAGTTGGTCACTAGGTGGCAGTCTCTGCTAATTTTATTGGGGGATAACCTGAACAGTAAATTATGATAATTTACAATTACTGCACTGTATGGCAGACAGTACAAATATTTTCTATTTGTTAAAAATAATGAAAAATGCAAATAATGTGAATATGTGTTGGGAAAGATTGCTGAAAAAATACTGAATGATCTACAACAGCATTCTATTGTATGGTGGTGTTGTATTTTTCTGGTCATGAATAAAAATGATTGTGTATTAGTGATAATTATTAGATCATACTTTGGAAAAACTCATGAATACAGAAGTGTCGCCACTTAAACCCAGCTTTGAACAGCTGAATATGATCTCATCTTAATCACCATAATTATCTAGTATTCAGGTGAGTAATAATTAGATCTACTGCATGAACCTTTGACCTGTGGTTGACTTCTTGAGTTCCATCTGTTTTCATATTGACTAAGCTCTGATGCAATCTGAGTGTTTGGGATTTTTTTTTTTCCAATAAAGATACAGGAAGAGCTTTTTCTGTCGCCTCCGTAGGCTTTTCTACATAAACCGCTTAGTTTGGAGCTGAGACGTGACTTTACTGAGAGCAACTTCACCACTTACGGTAAAGAACTACAGTACATGAATCATGCAGCACACCCGTGGTTTGCACAAAGGCTGTGTGAATCATGTTATTTGGCTTTTGGGGTGCCTTTAAACATACGATCAGGGACTACTGATAAGTCTTGTCGGAAAAATGTGGTATTTTACAGTATTTCTGTTGATCAGATGACAATAAAAGTATCAAACAAACTCAACTGTTTGACTCTCAGTACATATACAGGGATACATGGCGAGACAAATGGCATTAGAAATATGATTTCCCTCAGAAAAGTAGGTATATAGACATGGGTGGATTATAAAATAATGAGTCCCTGGGCATAGATAAAAGGCCCCACCACCTCTCCAACAGTATGAGAATCGTAATCAGAGGGGAAACTATGATTTGTTACAGTTGCTCTGATGTAAAGAATAGAGAATTATAAGAAATAAGAATAGAAGTATGTAAATATAAAGCAATAAAATAAAAATAGAAATGAAAATATGCAGTAAAATAAAATATGCATTATGCTACAGTGTTTAACACTTGTACTTAAGATATTAAAATATATATATTATCTCTGTGCTGATATATATTTTATTTTTAATATTTTTAATTTCCCAAGTACTATTGTAAAACATTGTAGCATAATGCACATTTTCTTTTTCTTTTCTTTTTTTCTTCTTTTTTTTTTTTTACATAGGAGCGAGAAACAGACTTTGTGTGGGGGTTTGCTCAGCAGCTCCAGCTCCTGCTTCAAAGCGTTTGCGATTGAAACCAGTGATCTACAAGACAGTGGATGGCAAGATAATTGTGGAAGATGAACTTCTCACTTTCCTCACTGTAAAGATTAAAACCCTAAACCAGGACGAGATCGTCTTGCTGGCAACAAACACGTTTGATTCCAAGACGATCGAAACCTCTAAGAAAACTTTGTTTGAACTCTGTCCCAGTACGACACAGCGGTGCATTGGACATAAAGGTACAAACAAAGATGCCAACAACATAAAACTCTGCCTCTATACTACTACCAACTGACAGCTATACATATATTAGTGAAGCATGGCTTACAACATCATGGCTGGATCACTGCATACTGTATGCACAGCTGATGCGCACAACTGCTTATTGGAAGCTGAGATTCTGTATAGACTAGCTATAGCAGACCATATTCCAGTCTCCATAACACTAGACCTGGACCGTTTACCTGAGCTGACCAGCTATGTTAAGCATGACTGTGAAAAAATAGATTGGGCAAAGCTGTCAGAATATGATCTTTGGAAATACAACTGTCAAACTGACATAAGTCTTAGTAATATTGATATTCCTTGTGAAGCCATTATATGTGATGACATAAATTGCAAGAGCCAGGAGCATCACAGTGATATACTAAAAATGTATGAAAGAATGGTGACCAGTTTAATTAATGTCAGTAAATCATTTGCTCAAGAGAAAAGAAAACACAAAACCATGCCAGGGTGGAATGATCATGTGTCTGACTTATATGCTGAGGCTAAAGAAGCTTTCCACAGATGGGTATTAACCGGAAAAGTCAGACATGGGCCTGAGTTTGAACACAGGAAAAAAACAAATGCTAAGTTTAAATATGCCATACGCTATGTTAAAAAGAATGAGCAGATGATGAGAGCTAACTCCTTGGCAAGGAAACTTCAAAAGAATGATGTCAATGCTTTTTGGAAGGAGGTTAAAGTCATAAACAACAGTAAAATATCCCTGTCATCCAATATTGATGGTGTCTCTGGTGATGAAAACATTGCTGAGCTATGGGGAAAACATTATAGTAAGCTTTTTAACTGTGTTGAGAGTGTTGAGTTTAATGTTGGTAATGTTGTCGACAATCATGGTATGGTGATTAAGCCAGATGAAGTGTATACTGCTATTGAGAAACTAGCGGTAAACAAATCATGTGGTCCTGATATGATAACAACTGAACATCTTAAGCACGCAAGCTTCAGACTATGTATCCTACTTGCTATCTGTTTCTCTGGACTGTTAGCACATGGCATAGTGCCTGACCCCATGTTGTCTGTACTACTAGTGCCCGTCATTAAAGATAAAACATGTAAAGCATCAAGTTTAGATAACTACAGACCTATTGCTCTGGCAAGTACACTTTCTAAGGTGCTAGAGCGGCTTTTATCAGGCAGACTCCAAGAATATGTAACAACCACTGAAAATCAATTTGGTTTTAAAAATGAGCATGGCACTTAAAAATGAGCATGGCACAGATCTGTGTGTGTATGCACTAAAAGAAGTAGTGTCTAAATATAAGAAGCACAATACAACAGTGTTTATGTGTTTTTTAGATGCCACGAAAGCTTTCGATCGTATCAACCATGGCAAGCTGTTCACTGTACTACAAGAGCGAGGGGTCCCCCCCCTATTTGATACGTATCTTGTACTATTGGTACACCAACCAAACCATGAAGGTTAGATGGGGAGAGGTGATATTATCCAGCTTTCCTGTTACCTGTTATATGGATGGTCTGTCACAGAAATTACAAAAATGCAAGACTGGATGTATGGTGGGGAATAGGCTCGTCAATCATCTGATGTATGCCGATGACTTAGTTGTCTTGTCACCCTGTAGCGCTGGCCTACAGCAACTACTAAGAGTGTGTGCTGAATATGGAGTGCAGTATGATATTAAATTTAATCCCAAGAAGAGTGTGGTTATGATAGCCAGAACTAAGGAGGACCAAAAGCGAATGTTTCCTTCTTTTTTTCTGTCTGAGCAAGAACTTAATGTTGTCACCAAGGTTAAATACCTGGGGCGTATTATTCGAGATAACCTCTGTGATAATGATGATGTACAACGCCAATGCCGTAAGCTATATGCTCAAGCAAATATACTTGCACACAAATTTCACATGTGCTCAAAGGATGTTAAAATTGCTCTCTTTAGAGCCTACTGTACACCACTGTATACAGCACACCTCTGGTGCAATTATAGCAAAGTTTAGATGAATAAGATCAAGGTTGCATATAATGACGCCCTTCGAATCTTATTGAGGTACCCACGGTGGGAAAGTGCTAGCCATATGTTTGTGACCTGTAATATCCCTACATTCAATGCCTTGCTAAGGAATTTTATTTTTAAGTTTATGTGTAGAATGTGTCGATCCAAGAATGGAATCATGATGTCTCTGACTGACCCTACTCTGAGTGACTCAAGGTACACCTCTATGTATTGGAAATATTGGCTTGAACAACTGCACCTTTTTTAATTTGTGTGTGGACAGACATAGTGCTGTCTATATTGTTTGTTTGTCTGTTTGTTAGTAACCTGTTGTCTGTTTTTATCATTGGACCTGGAGTCTGTAAATAAAGATATATATATATATATAAAATACCTGATATTGTGTCTTTTTGAAGTCATTTTATATCTTTTTTTGATTATTTTATGTATCCTTGTAGTCATTCTGTGGCACTTTGTTCTTGTTTTGCCTTGTTTTGTAGTTATTTTGTGTCTTCCCTGTTCCTTTGCATCTTTTTGTGCTCATTATGGGTCTCTTCCTGGTCCTCGAGTGACCAGACCTGGCCTGTCAGTTGGGCCTATTCAATAATCCACCCACATATAGATAGACAATAACATCATCATCATACAGTTCCTGTATAGTCACTGCTCAGATATCACATTAAAATCACTGTAAATTACACCTGACTGAGGGTGGTGTTGTGTCTTCCTCAAACTTGGGTCCTCTACCAGAGGCTTGGGAGTTTGAGGGTTCCGTGCAGTATCATAGCTGTTCGTAGGACTGCACTCTTCTGGACAGAGACCTCAGATGGTGTAACTGGAATCTGCTGTTTAGTACAGCTTTGTATAGCTGTAAGACTTACCATACCATATAACAACCAAGTGGCACATAATAATGTGGCCTTCAAATTCAGTTTCAAGAGCAACTTTGGTTTATTTTTATTTCAAATTATTTCTTCTAAATGGTTACAAAAAAATAAAAAAAAATAAAAGCATTTTTGGTTAGGTTAAAGAGCTGTCAGTAGTTACTTTGTGTGTGTGTGTGTGTGTGTGTGTGGTAATGAGATGAGTGGAGGTGGTGGTGATGGAGAGGGAGGGGGGGGGTCTACTGGTAAAGATAAACAGCCGAGGAGCCTCTGAGCCAGAGGAACATGGCGGCTCCGGCCCTGGACGCCGCTGCCGCTCCGTCCCGCTGACCGACACCTCACGACAACACCTCGCGACACATCCCGTACTGCACGCGCCCATGGCTCCTCAACTCTCAGGTAAGTTTCCTGTCATTCTCTCGACCCCCCCCCCCCCACACACTTCCTCCTATTCCTTCTATCCCACCCCCAAAAATAACGCTGATAATCCCGGGGGTGCCTGAGTAAAGTGTGTGTACCAGTTTATACCGAGGTTATCACACTTTATGGTGCATTTCTTCTCCCAGTAGCGCCGCGACATTACCGTTATGACATTAGTGTGGTGTTATGGAAATATATTACAGGGTTAACTAGTTGGGTCCGGGAAATAATGTCAGAATCAACCGGTATTAATAGTGCAGGTTATTTTCTAATGTTTTCGTCTCTTTATTGAAGTGATAGCGAGTGTTCATATGGAGACATGTCGGAAGGACTGAGTGACTGATAGCTATCAGAACCGAACCGGGTTTATAGGCGAAATTATCGCTAGCTTAGACGGATAAAAATGCTACTTTCCACCGGTTATCTGCCAAATCCGCTGTCAGGTCTCAAGTCTTCGGTGGGAAAAAAAAGTAAACGCTGATATGCTGGTGTTTGTTTAACGCGTTCAAACATAGTGTGATAGCTGCACAAATATCCCAAACGGGACTTTGCTGTTTAACTTTAACAGTTAGCTGTTAAAAGCCCTTCCTGATGAACACAAGCGACAACTGCGGGCTTATGTGCACCGTGAGCGTTAGCTACAGTCGTGCTCGTCTGTTGTTGCTGTTGTCAAAGTGGAATTTCACGACCCCAAAATTAAAGCTTTGGGCCATTTTACATGTGTTTGTGTGACTGAGGAAAACATGTAGCAGTTTCACAGTTAAATTTTTGACTTATTCCCGGTTGATATTGCTCGGACTTCCTCAACCAACTCAGGCGTCAAGTGGACTAAGTATAGTTCAGTTTTTACTTTCAAAATAAAAGCACTAATTGATTTTCAGTGTAATTTCTCAATTTTAGTGATATATTATATGACATTGCGGTTTGTTTGATAGTCTAAGATGTATAGTTTTCAATTTATAGTTAGTTATTGTTTTTAAGCTACCATATAACAATACCCAACTTGAGTGTTTTTGGAATTCTTGTCGCTTTTTAATTTGTTATCTTTATTTTTAAAGAGTGAATTGACCAGCTTCCGGTTGTTCTTCTCGTCATTGTTGTGAACTTGACACCGCTTATCGATTAGCCTTGCAAATAGGTCTTCGGGCAGTAATGTGAAGAGACGGATCTCTCCATAGAAATGTTTTGTTTGTTTGTTTTTTAGGTAAGCAAACATCCAATAAACAATCAGTCATAAAATTAATTCTGGAAAATTTGAACTCTATTTGAAATAACATATTATTGTTGACTGAAAGCAATCCAGATGGGAATAAAAACAGGTGGAACACAGTGTGCTGGGGGAAAAATTACACTGCAGAGATATGGCTGGACAACAATTAACAACAAAAACAACAACATTAAATCCATTTCTGTCAGTAAAGTCATTCAAGTCTTTCTGAAAGGAGCCCAGAGTATGTGGTTCCCTATGGCTGACAATGCAGTTCATACTGTGCATGGAAAGCCTTTTGCTCTGTGGTGAAAGCTCCATGCTGCCTCACGGCATTGTATTTTGGAAAAACAGAAAGTAAATCAATGTGTTTATATGTGCTTGTATGATCGCTCTGTTTGGACTTGAAAGCAGCATGGCATGGGATGAGCTGCAGGGCTGTGATTTCATGTGCTGCAAAGTTGATACTGAACAGAGGTAGATTAAACCATACTGTTAAACAGTCAGGTACAGTAGGCATTTGCCAGTGCAGGCTCAGGAATTTGTCCTTATTTGCCGTTGTGCTGGTTTGTCTGTTTGCTGTTGTGCTGGTATGTTACTGTAGAGAACCTGTAAGTTTGCCTACGTGACAGGTGCCATCTGACTCCTCTGGAAATGTTATCTTTGAGGACTGGACTCACAATTCCTTTCTGGCTCTTGTTTAAGCTTATTTGCTCTTTCCTGCACCCCAAAGTGAACTTTGAAAAGGGTTGCAACATGTACACCAGGTTGCCAGGGTCTGTGTTCGTCCCCCTTCTTCTGAGAGATAATTTCCGTAGTCTGTTTTCCTTTGTTGTTTTCCTAAAGGATTAAGAGTGTTTTTGTGCTGTTAATGCATCTGCACAGTTCAGTAACACTATATGTGCATGCTTGTTTTTTCTGTGCGAGGCTCCACCCGCATTTGTTTCTACTGTGGTTTTGTTACAGCCTTATTATAATTTGGTCAACTTTAATGCACCAGAGTAGTGGGTGGTCTGGTTGAATATCAGTATGCCTCAATACAGTTACAATGCAAAAACTACCTTATAGCGCTGCAGCAAGAGTGCAGGAATGTACTTAAGACCAAGATCTTAACATGAGATTGGCTGCTTGCCCAGTGAGGGATCCTTAGTGGCTTGAATTCACTAAACCACGTGAGGGCTCAAATAATGCCCTGACCAATGACAACAACAGCAGCAGCAGCAGAAGAAGGGGGAGGAGGAGGAGGAAGGGCAGAGGCTTGACTGTGCAGTTCTTTGTAGCAGGTTTTCTACCAGGTCTTATCTTAGCTAGCAAATCCATGCTATAGAAACACATATGCTCTTCTTAAACCATCATCACCATCATCAAGTCCTTGCTGTCATGTGCTATTTTGTGATCCTGGTTAAAGTTTCCGGATGCATAAGGAGTCAAGGAGAGACCCCATTTTTTAATATGGGTCTTGATCCCCACTCTAGTGGTTCCTCTTTATATATAATGGTAGTTACAAAGGTGTGTATGTTTTGTCTGTGCTTGTCTTCTCAACTGTTTTTGTTTATGTCTGGCTTTTCTCACTGTCACCAACTTATCAGACATGCACTCACAAAAACTGCCACCTGGCTCTCTGTCACGTAGCAGAGACAGTTGTCTTCCAGGTCTGATCCTCCTGAGACCAAGTGCTCTAATTAACCAGCACCACACACCCACCCACACACACACACACACACACACACACACACACACATGCACAGCCATGTCATGACTCCTCTGAAGCCTCCTGCAGTGCCTGAACACCATAATTACTGTAATATTCCCCCACCAAAATGTATCCAGGATGTGCTCACATATTAGGAACAGGTTTCCTCTCTAAACTGCATTACATTGTGTTCTTTTTTTAAAAATACATATTTACAAAATTCTTAAATTTGAACAGCAAGTATTTTTCTCCTGAGACAGTAAAATGCTTCAATAAATTTTAGTCCAAAGCGGCATTATTTCTGTTACTCTAATGTAATCATCAACTCAAAGTCTTGATTATATGAGAGACTTAAAGAGAAATTTCAGTTTATTTCAACCTGTCTCCTATCGTCCTAAATTTGTTTCAAGTGACTAGTGACATAAAAATAATAGTTAGCATGTTAGCCGTTAGCCTAGATACAGCCAGGGCGCATAGTAGCGTCAGACCTGTTAAAACGTAAGTGAACGGGCAACCTTCAAGTGCAAAGTTAGTCCACTAAACAAGCTTTTTTTCCACAAAGACCGCCTCATATCGTTAGGATAAATGTCAGAGAACATATAGAAAACGACATGTAAACGTGTTGTCTTACCTTACCGGTGTGCTGCCATGTTTGTTTACCATTTAGCTCTGCTTTCCAAAGCGCGGCCGAAATATCGCGAGAACAAGCAGCGATCTCATACCGTGCCTGAAATCTCGCGAGAACAAGCAGCAACAGCTGGAAGGCAGAACCGGACAGTAGCCTGAAAAGTTCATTCATTTATTTTATGCTCGCGAGATTTCAGGCACGGTATGAGATCGCTGCTTGTTCTCGCGATATTTCGGCCTCGCTTTGGAAAGCAGAGCTAAATGGTAAACAATTTATTTGAGCCAGAATACACTGACGAAGAGCTTCGTGAAATTGAAGAACGGAGGAGGAGAGTGAGAGAGAGGTGCAACAGGTAGAGGACGAGAGAGGAGGAATGGCTGCTGCAAGGCTACGTAGCTCTGGAGATTGGTGGTGTACCTGTGAATGCTGTGCCCCAGTGCCCACAGAAGAGGAATGCCTCTGTTGCGAGGAATGGGACCGGTTGCAGCCTTATTTTCAAAGTCTGGATGTGACCGAGGACGAGACACCTCCACCTGGAGAAGTATCCAGCTGGGCTTTATCTAGAGCTCGCCATATTTCAGCCGCGCTTTGGAAAGCAGAGCTAAATGGTAAACAAACATGGCAGCGCACTGGTAAGGTAAGACAACACGTTTACATGTCATTTTCTATATGTTCTCTGACATTTATCCTAACGATATGAGGCGGTCTTTGTGGAAAAAAAGCTTGTTTAGTGGACTAACTTTGCACTTGAAGTATGCCTGTTCACTTACGTTTTAACAGGTCTGACGCTACTATGCGCCCCGGCTGTATCTAGGCTAACGGCTAACATGCTAACTATTATTTTTATGTCACTAGTCACTTGAAACAAATTTAGGACGATAGGAGACAGGTTGAAATAAACCGAAATTTCCCTTTAACCACAACAGATACTATGTATACAGCACTTTTATTTTTGTAATTTCAATATTTTGATGGTCTAAACATTTTTTGTGAAGACAGCTGCCACATATTCCAGTGGACTGTGTTGTTTGTGTTGACTTCCTTGGTAGCTTCTGTGCCTTTCAGACAAAGCTATCTGTTGATCTCCAGTCATAGTTTAAAGCACACAAGAGGCGCCGAACAAAGCGCAGAGGTTTTATTTCATCTTACCAATGTCTTTTAGTTCTTCAAAGCCAGTCGGAGGAGGAGAGGAGCTCTCGCACTTCAAAAACAGCACTGATATCACTGCTCACATAGCAGACAAGGTGGTGCAGCTGAGATGTAGCTACACCTTGAGAGGTGTATGCACTCACTTTAGATAAATCAGAAACACTTTGATCAAATGTGAAGAGAATGTCTCTTGGTTACACTTTGGCAGAGATGTATTGACAAGTGAGAGGATCACATTACAGAATATGATACAGAGTGCGAAAGAAACTATTGTCAGGGCAACCTGTGGTATACCACATGATATATACAGGGTAAATGAAACAAACTAATTACATAAAAATTATAGATTAGCATTAAAGACTGAAATGGCAGACAAAGAGAAACTGTCATTAAAATAAAACTTTAAATTAAAAGTAGCAAGCGTCGCAGCAGTATATACATGCAGGAAAATTAGCTAAAAGCTGTTTCACTGTGTTAAGATTTAATTCTGTAAACAATAAGCGAACCATAGCTGACTGACCTCTGAGGTCTTGTTGGTTGATCCTGTAAACAATGGACACTACACCAGTTCTTTAATGATATGTCATAGATTACACATACAGTATTGGGGTACATGTACATATACCATCTGGTGTTTAACATAATTTATAGGACATTTGTTGTGGCACATCAGGGGTGGGGAATCCCTAGGCACGTCAAGATTTGATTTGAATCAGATTCTGAGGGCTATGATGTGATTATAAAACAATTACTGATGCTGCTTGATGTGTCAAAATTTTTGATTTCTATACATGATTTTTTTCAATCCCTGTGTGATGACTTGCTACTTTTAAAACATAGCGCATTTAGGGCGTCGGTGGCTAGTGGTAGAGCAGGTGCCCCATGTACAAGGCCGTTGCCGCAGTGGCCCGGGTTTGACTCCAACCTGTGGCCATTTGCTGCATGTCACTTCCTTCTCTCTCTCCCCCTTTCACACTTGTCTGTCCTATCAAATAAAGGCTAAAAATGCCCCCAAAAATATCTTAAAACAAAAAACCTAGCACATTTGCAATGTTCCATGATCATGCAAATCGATAAATTTACTTGTATACAGTGAGGCTCTTGTCTGGTAGTGACCTTGTCCAGGTCCCTTTTCCTTTCAGTTTCATTGAAGTCAGAATGCTTCCTGTGTTAGCTTTCAAGCCAGGGAGTGCTGGTTAGATCGTATCCCCCTGCAGTTGCATGCTAACCTATTGTGGGATATTTATGCCAGTGTAATGTTCAGTGTTTGCATACTGTTATATTTCACCAGAAATAGTACGCTATACGTGTGCTATTGGTTTCATATTTATGTTTCAGGCATACTAAAAAGTTTCACGTGCTGTTTTAGAATACTATATTGCACGTTCGCATGGAATTTGGGACACAGCTAAGAAGTAGCCTAGCTTAGAACGCAAACACAACGCAAATGTTAACATCTTTTACCTTTCACCGTACAGTTGGTTCAGGTGTAAGAAAAGTTCAGCCCTGTCTTACAAAATTGTTACAGGCAATCATTGAGGGTTTATTGGGTTTTAAATTTTGATCATTGACTTTTCTGCAATCAAGACATAGCCTAATATTTTAAGAGAGTCGGACACATCATATCTGTTGTTTTAAGTAATACGTTTTAGTCATCAAGGTACTTAAATTACTAAAATCTGTGGACTATAGTTTTATTTTGTAAATAATAATGTCACCATCGTTCCCAGTCTCATCAACAGTTTGTAGTCATTAGCCAGCCAAAAAAAACACATCACTATTAGAGAAATACCTGTTGTAGTTCATTAGCTAGCCAATAAAAATCTTGTTTTTTTTTCTGCCAAACAGGCTTCTCCAAGGGTTTTTTGAAAAATGAAAATAGTATCAGGTTGGTCAAGCCATCCTGTTCTGTTCTGTCTGAAACCAAGGAGCACAAAGACATACAACAGAAGCAATCTGGGAGCTGAAATATTCCCAGGTAGCTTTAAGGTTCCCAGTAGGTTTAAGGTTTGATTAGACTTGCCATTAGTATCCCGCATTTGGCATCGAAACAAGGTGTCACAAATATCACAGGTTGGACGTATTGCTAGTCATTGATTGTGAACAGTCAATGAGAGTGATGCTTCAGTGTGCAGACGAGTCATGTATTGCACAAAACAGGGGGTTTAGGACACAAACACAAGAAGCATCAAGACAGCGCTGTTTCTATTGGCCTCTCGTATGAATTTACAAGACAAAGGTCAACAAAGATAAACAGTGTTTGCCACCACGTGGATGTGATATTACAAGTTATTTCATGGGCCTCACTTGACCTAAGGGGCCGTGCTTTGAATCCTGACTATTTGGGTTTATGACATTGCCAACATCTTTAAAAGGCAGCATAATATTAATTTCTGTTGCATATCAGCCTAAAACATTTAAGTGCTTTAATAAGGAAAGAAACACGTGTTACAGTCAGCATTGCAGCAGTCTGGAGGGCCTTCCTATGTGCAAACGGTAATAAAAGCTGTGCAGGTTTGAAGCAGCAGACCTGGGAGCCAAGTCTAGCAGGTTGCATAACAAGTGCTAATTTGGTTAGCTGGAGCTGACGGTGGCTGTAATTCTCCAGCATTGTGACAGCAGAGCTGAGTTAGAGGGAGTCCACAGGCCTCCAGCTGGATAATACAAGCTAATAGCATAACAAGCTTTTGCAGAACAAACGTGGGCCACGGCCAGGGCTAATTGTGGTGCTCATCACTGCTTTTTGGCGGCAGGACGTTGTTGCTAAGATGACAGCGAGGAAACTGAGCAGTCAGAGAAGTATTTTTGTGGTTATTGCAGCCAAAAATTCATGGTAATTTTGATAATCCAATACTCAGCCTGATCGCATTTCACACTGTATGCATAATCACCTGACACTCTGTAGACGAATTACACTTGTTTCATGACAAGTTATTAAATTTCTTGCATCAGGAAATCCTCTGAAGCTTGTCAACTTAAGTCAGCTGACAACTTCTCTTTTCCCACATTCAAAGCAGCTTCGAGATTGACACGAGCAGCATGTTTGTTCTGTTTTCATTCAGCGTCACACATCTGCATGCTGCACGCTGTGAGGCGTTTGAGGATAAAGGACGGTTATAAAGATAAAAGCTGTCCTTTAACAGAAGCCAGATTAATATCTGACTGACTCTTGCAGCCATTTTTAAGGAGTTAGTCAGTCAAAGCGCACATCTTCCAAATCTCAGCAGCACACAGTGGAGACCTGTGTGTCAAGCAGGCTGATTGGATCACCCGGTATATTGTGGGAGAGTTTGAGCGTACATGCAAGCATAGTACCACCATGTGTGATCTTCCAGTGGTGCATAGGGAAATTAATTTCACTTTAAGGTACTTGATATCTTTTCCCATCTTGCCATTGTCCCGTTCCTTTACAAGATAAATCCAAATTCTGGATGTAGTAAAGCTTCCTTATTTATAAAATTGTGTTTGTATCTGTGTGATGGTGAATAAACTCACCTTTTTTGTCGTGCATCTTGTGTCGGCTCATTTTTTATGTTACACTTCCCGACCCCTAGACGGGTGCGTAACAGGTTTGTTTACACTGTCACTGGAGTGAAATTGATATCCGTTTCCTAATTTCTTCTTTGATTTCCTGAGTGGTTTGATAATGTGACACTGCATCCTTGTGGACATGCACCTTGTACATCCAGTTTGTACGATATAAAAGTAACACACATGCAAACGTGCACATTGGCTAATGTGAAGCATGGAGAAGCAAAAAAAACAAAACACCAAAGCAGAAACTATTTATTAACATGATGACAACTGAGAATGGCATGTGTGACGTCCATTCAATTCCTCAAATTTGATGCATGTGCACTTATTGTAAATGCACTGGGTTTGAAATTTAGTTGAGGAAGTATTGTCATGAAATATGAGATAAATTCCAGTCACCAGACAGAAAGAGTGCAGTGTTCATGTATGGTGACATGCTTCTTGATTCTGAGATGATTTTGATAAACTGATGATTATGAGACTGTGATAAACTTTTGTTATGTGGTTGTACAGTAAACCAGCTCTGAGCTCAGTGTAGCTTTGGATCTCTGTGTTACCATAGAGCTGCTTAGTAGCACAAATTAATCACAGTCAGGAAGTAGGCCGTCTCTCTGTGTGTGTTTCATTGACTTTCTGTGGCTCTCATACTCTTCCCTCTCTCTATGTCTTACTCAGTGTGTGTGTGTGTGTGTGTGTGTGTGTGTGTGTGTGTGTGTGTGTGTGTGTTACCCTAACAAAGTCTGCCACTAAGCCTCATATGCAAATAATTAACAGTGAAACTCTCCATCACTAGCAACAAAATAAGGTCTGTAGGATGAACCATTGGTATGGCTGTGTACGTGTGAACTTGTGCTTGTGGGTTTTAACTTCAGTCCATCATGACTAAGAATCTGTTAAAATTGGATCAAACATATGTTTATTATTTTGATATAGCCAAAAATTGAATTATAATATAAATTTTCAGTCAACATCCATAATTATCAAGATACATTTCAAATCATAATTTCTTGACTCAAGCAGAAATGATGTTCACACCGAAGGAAATGCATTTAAGTTTTATTCACATTATGTCATACTGTAATGAAATAGCCAGTTACGTTAACTTACCAACTTAGCATTAGCATTAGCTGAGTCGACTACCCATACAGCTGCTAAGGCTAATGCAATTGGTGGGTTAGCTCAGCATTGTTATCCATGGTCAAAACAACTACACTAGAATGTTGTTGTGACATTACCGTACACATAGCTTAGTGGCTGGTCCCTGCTTCTTCTTCTTCTGCTACTACTGTTATTTTGTCTTCTTCCTCTGTTTAATAGGAGTTGGTAGCTAGAGCTCTGGATCTCTACCCGAGCCCACCTGGGACTGACCTGACTCGTTGGGTTTGGGGGAGGGGCGGTGCTGCAAGGCAACTGGGCATTGTTTGCTTCTACCTCCCCAGCAGTGGGGCAGATGTGTGTAACATTCACTGCAGAGTTTTGATCATCATCTAAGTGCCGCTCTGCTGAACCTGTCTTGCACAAAATGACAAAATATTGAAATAACAGAGGAATCAGAAGAAGAAGATGGTGCAAGGAAACATGTCAGCATGGCTCAGTCCATGTGCTGCTGCCTTGGGTTGGGCTTGGACAGAAACTATGCGGGTTCATGTAGGGTCGGGCCGATGTTTCTTGGCCTCAATCAGAGCTCCAGTGGCAACCGGTGTTTAAGGTTCATTAGAGTCCCCCTCTACTGGTGTATGGGTGGTTTAATTGTATAGAATATTTGTTAAATTTCTGTCAAGGAAAATTATAACCCTATACTCACAACAAGTGTCACTCAGTTTGAAAAGCAACCCACATTAGCTTTCTAGCTAACGTCTCCTTTCCTACAAATAAAGATACATGGCTTGTCCTACACCTTAGCTTGCTGAAGGAATTACCAAACAAAAGTCCAACAGGGAGAAGTGCACTGCTAACGTCACTTGTATAACACATTAAACAGCTTAAAAATATTTTGCAAACGTCAAGACCGGTCAGTTTGGATGGTGGTACGGTCCTTAGCTGTCAATATCACTGCCAACAAGACACTGCTTTTAAGCTACAACATAAGTTGTGACAGCACCCCACCCCCCACCCCTCACCCCTTCATAATCAATTTGTTTACTGCAGGAGGGGTTGGCTCATTGTAATATCAGTTGGACCTAATTACTGTACCTCAAGGGAGTTTGTTGTGTGATCAAGTGATTTGCATCCCTTCCCCCATTTTTAGCTTCTGTCTATCTCCAGAAGCCTATTCTGAGCTGTCCTCAGTGAGAGGTTCTTTAGTGAGCAGCAGGAAACTCAGCTTTTTTATCTGAACTCAGGTTCCTATAACTAGCTTTTTTCCCGGAGCTTTTGACCACACATTACTTTCTGAAAAATATTTGACTCCTGTGAAAATAGAAGATCTCAAGAAGGAACCTCCTATTCTTGAAAAAACACTTCCAAGTCGCCGGCTTACACAACTTTCAAGTGCACAAACTGAGCTGAATCACAGCTACAGGCTTTCTGTCGTGTGTGTGCAGGAAAAACATTTGCACTTGCATGTGTGCTTGTGCAATTCACAAAGCAGTTGGGTAGAGATCAGTTGTCCATCCCTCCCTCCTACACACACACACACACACACACACACACACACACACACACACACACACACAGACACATTCTGAAGCACACACTCACACAAACACTGATGCATGTCCACATGTGCAGCTCTCTCTCTGTGGTGGCAGGTGTGTGTTGAAGTGTTGTGTGTGTGGTTTGAGTCTGCTGTGTCCAACTGACTGAGAGGGCGCCTGTCTCACTCCTGCACACACTCACACACACACACAGAACCAAAACACACACACATACACTCAGTAACAACATACACACCAGGGGGAAGAGCCAGCAGATGTCTCGGATTTGGACGCTGACCAAAAAAACAACAACTCACTTCTTCTTTTTACTGCTTTTATTTGGTCCTCACAATTACAGTAACCCTTCCCACCCCAGCGCACACACACACACAGACACACACACAATCCTAACCATTACATTAAGCATGCAGCTTTTTAACTGTTATGACTTGACAGGTCAGTCTCTTCATGTTGCATTTCAGACATCAGTGTGTCATTATCAAACTGACTGTTTTAGCAGACCTTTCTGAAAACATGCACATTAAATTTGGTTTAAAGTTAAATGCACATCAGTCATACACAGGAGTAGTAAAGGTAGTAGGTGGGATGTGCTGACCTGGGGAGCAAATGGGATTAAATTGCCTCTTCAAAAGAGTTGACATGCACTGATGCTGGCAAATAGAACAGTGACTCGCACTGGCTCAAGGAAGAAGTTTTGGTGTGGATCTTGCAACATGACACCGAATCTGGTTAAACATTATATGTTACTCAATGGCAACATCATTGGCAGTAAGCACTTCAGAATAAATTTGGCACCCATTTCTCTGTCATTGGACTGAGTGGGAAGGACAGCCCTTGATATTTTTTGATATCACTTTCCAGATTTCAGGATCTGACTGGGAATAATTTAAAATGAGTTCAATGAGCTTCAGTTAGAGGAAATTACAATCCAGAAATAGTCATAAGTAGGGTCAAAGTCATAGTAACCTTTCTCACCAAACATTTTTATCATTCTAAGAGGGAAGAGGAGGTGGGAGAGAAGATGTGATTCACTAAGGAGAACATGTGACGTGGGATATTTCCTGAAAAGATGAGTTTTCAACCAATTACATAACATGAGATTGGGTGACACAGAGTGACTGACTTCCAGTGAGCAGGTATACTCTTTCAGTGTCTTTGCTCGAGGGTACAGTAACAGGACATGCGATCTGACGTGTCAGTGGAGCCACAGTTTGTCCGCGACATGAAAATAAAAGTTAAACTGCTTCTTGAAAGTACGAATCAATAGCACTTGTGAGAGAGATCCAAGTGAGTTTACGCATAAGCTCAGCTGTCAAAGTAAATAGGGACAAATTGTTTCGTAAAATAGGATGTTTGTGGACGTGAATCGAAGCCAGTGGGAACTCGATGAACCTGGACCTGCACCACACTGACCCAGGTCAGCCTCACAGTGTGAAAAAGGCCTCCAAACTCTCTGAATCGTCCTCTCAGGCCGGGTCAGTGTCTGGGAAACGCAGCAGGTTCTCTTGTTATTCTGGGCAGGAGTAAGACTTCCAGCATCAACAGTGGGTTATGTTTGAGGTAAAATTCTGATAAATCATTTTACTCTGGAAAAACTCGGCAGCATATTTGTCAGACACGCACGTCCATACATTTGATCCTGGGTGTGGCCTCTAGTTTTACTCGGTGATTGACTGACTCCTGTGGTGTGGTGATGCATCTCCCTCAACCCTGGAAATTTGACATTATTCATCCACTAGGTCCGCCTTTCTTTTACACATCAGAGTTAGTTTACTGGTCTTAGAAAGTAATACTCCGCCTGTGAAAACAGTTTGTGAGAAATTAACCCCAGTGATGTCACCAGGGTTGTCTCAGCTTGGCCTTTAAGAGTAAACAGAAGCCCTTTTTAAACAGGAATTGTGCAAATTTGCAGGAAAGCCCAATCAGTCTTCTTTCAGCATTGTCAGTATAAAAACAAAATCGGGGAGTGCGGTAAATTGCCGTCTCACTACTTTTGTTTATACAGAATGCGCCTTTTTCGGGGCAATGGGGGGCGTGAGCAAGTAACAAAACGTGTAGCTCAGCATGTGACGTAAACAGTGACATGAGAGGGAAGCTGCGGCTGGTCAGTCCTTCGGCGAATCTCTCATAAGTCGGAGCGTTCTTCACCGTTTCCCCCATTTGACGGTTAAAGGGAAATTTCGGTTTATTTCAACCCGTCTCCTATCGTTCTAAATATGGTTCAAGTGACTAGTGACATACAGATAATAGTTAGCATGTTAGCCGTAGCGTCAGACCTGTTAAAACCTAAGTGAACGGGCATCCCTTCAAGTGCAAAGTTAGTCCACTAAACAAGCTTTTTTCCCGCAAAGACCGCCTCATATCGTTAGGATAAATGTCAGGGAACATATAGAAAACGACATGTAAATGTGTTGTCTTACCTTACCGGTGTGCTGCCATGTTTGTTTACAATTTAGCTCTGCTTTCCAAAGCCCGGCTGAAATATCGCGAGAACAAGCAGCGATCTCATAGCGTGCCTGAACAGCAACAGCTGGAAGGCAGAACCGGACAGTCGCCTGAACGGAGGAGGAGGAGGAGAGAGAGAGGCGCAACAGGTAACGTTAGAGGACGAGAGAGGAGGAATGGCTGCCACAAGGCTGCGTAGCTCTGGAGATTGGTGGTGTACCTGTGAATGCTGTGCCCCA
>NC_065526.1:30133549-30143667 GCF_006386435.1 Epinephelus moara | reverse complement strand
AAAAAAGCTTGTTTAGTGGACTAACTTTGCACTTGAAGGGATGCCCGTTGACTTACGTTTTAACAGGTCTGACGCTACGACTGTATCTAGGCTAACGGCTAACATGCTAACTATTATCTGTATGTCACTAGTCACTTGAACCAAATTTAGGACGATAGGAGACGGGTTGAAATAAACCAAAATGTCCCTTTAATGGCCTCCTTGTTTGCGAGGGAAGGAGGGCGCGCAATTCCTTGTCTCCCCAGTTGCTCATCTTTATAGTGTCTGTCAGGTTTGTGTTTCCCTCTTGCTACTAGCTGCTTGCTAATTCCTGCTATCAGCTGTTTCCTGTTAGTCCACCGCCAGTGGGTCGGATGTGCGGCGTCATCAATAGCTCCTCCCACAAGTCAACAACAGCCCCTCCTGTTGCGGAAGGCCGCCTCTGTCTGTTTAAATTAAAGGGTTCCGCCAATATGACTACCCTACGAGGTGGAAAATTGGGCACCTCGGATCAACTCACCAATCCGGCTCTGTGTGTCTAAACGCTCGTAGCTTGCCTGCAAAACGGCCCAACATTCGTGGAAAATCTGGCAGTGTAAAAGGGGCTAGAGAGTTTAACAGAAAGCCTCTACTACAAAATTTGGCAGTCATTGTCATGTTTATGTCTTCAGACAACAGCCCTCTGCCGAACTACAGGTTCCAGTGTTTTTAGAGTGTGACACAAATTAGGGGCAAACATTTTGGATATCTCAGCCTCTGCTGCATTAATTTTGCCCATTCTTTTTAAAACCTGTCTCTCACAAGTTCCCCAATATTTTTGTAAGTGCAAAACCAGATTGTTTAGTAATTCGTAAGATAATAATCATTGTTTTTGTTTTGCTTTACAGAGTGGACTGAATGGTGATGAATGTTTGCCCAGGATGCTTTGCATATGAGGTGAGTAAGCTTATTTAGTTATGATAATGACTGTTTATTTTGCCATGTTAGATTCTTTACTATCACGATCAGATGCATATAACCTGGAGCAGTAAATGGTAAACGGTTTTGTAAAGCGCCTCTCTAGTCATCTGACCACTCAAAGCGCTTTTTACACTACGAGTCACATTCACCTGTTCACACACTGGTGGCTGAGGCTACCATACAAGGTGCCACCTACTACACACACCTTGATGGAACAGCCATTGGAAGCAAATTGGGGGTTCAGTATCTTGCTCCAGGATACTTCGACATGCAGACTGGAGGAGCTGGGGATCGAATGGCTGATCTTCCACAGTCCGTGTCCTGACTTATGGGTCGTGACCCTCTACATGGGAGCACTTACTTTGCAGAAAATTTGCATATCATTTCAATCATGTCAGCACTGGTGACAGCTTTGGCCCTGGGGCATTATGTTTTGTCCATGTGTCATCCCATTTTCGGGAATCCAATATCATAAGAAGAACGCCCCAAGGGACTTTCTTTCAGTCGGCACAAACGTCCACTTGGAGCGTGAACTAATTCAATTTTGGTGGTCAAAGATCACTGTGACCTCACAAAAAAACATGTTTTTGGCCATGACTCAATTTTTTGTAATAGGACAAATTATCAAGTGTTGACATTATATATCCAAAAGGTCAAAGGTCAGCTTCACTTTGATATTCCATAATATTCTACAAAAACAAATTTCAAGCCATTGATCAATGCCATATCTCAGGTGCTGAAGGAGAGACAATGGGTGACAGTAATCTTGGGTGCCCATCTTGAAACTGTGGCGATTATATAGAGCTTCTGTGCTGCTGGATTGAAGATGTGTGTGAGACATCAATGTTGTAGAATTTGTAGTTTCTTTGCAGCAATATCCATACTTAAAGCATTGTCTTGTGCAAATGCAATGTTTTATTACACAGCAACACATGCCTGACCTTTAGAGCTATAAATAATATATAAATCAGAGTAAGACGAGGTGGCATAATGAGAACTTTTGAACCCAAATTTGACCAGAGAGGCTTGAGGCAAACCTTTGACTTGTAATACTGAGCTTATAAACTTGACTTGAAACAGTTGGGTTAAAGGTCGAGAAACCCTGATAGAGTTTATACAGCGTAGCTTTAAAACTGGTTCCCTGTAACTGCAAGGACTCAAAAAGCAAATAGGGACATCCTGGCACGACATCAAGGAAAGTGAAAGAGGAGAAAGATGTGTGTGGTGGTGGTGGTGTGGGTGTGAGTGTGTGTGTGTTTAGGTGAGACAGCTAGCCTGGCAAATTCTGTGTGTTTGTGTGTTCTACTGAGTGCTGTTTGTGCAAATACATGTGTTAGCTGTGTTTGTGTGTGTGTGGCCTGTGAAGCACAGCTGCTTCCACCAGCGCTCACAGCTTTTGTCATTTTAAAAATGACTCTTTTCTCTCTCCGTCTCTCTCCCCTTTTTCTCTCTCTCTCTCTCTCTCTCTCTCACTTTCACTTGTGTTTTCTGCCATCTCACTTAGTGTGAGACTTGTTACCCAAACAAGAATGAGGCTTATGTGAGTGCTGGATGTAAAGTAACACCCTTTCTCATCCTCTCTCAGTCTTTCTCTCTCACTCATTGACTTTGCTGTTTCTGATAGACTTTTCATTTGCTTTTTTTTTGAAGGTTTGTGCACTTTAAAAAACATTTTCTATGACGGCGCTTTGCAAATGTGTTATTTTCTTCTCTTTGAAATATAACAGAGAAATGAAACAAAGTGAGAGATGACTGAGGGCTCGAGCAGCTGCTGCCGATGCTTCTGTTTCACTACGTAGTCTGTGAAGACAAGGTGTTAGTGTCGATTCGTGATGCGGCCACCAAAATTACGTGGACACCCCTGTTTTTGGTCTGTGGTTGTTTTTCACGGTTTAAGCTAAGCCCCTTTTTCTAGCCAAGGGAAATCTTAATGCAACTTAATGGAAACTACCTCTCCTGTTTCAACATGACAATGCTCCCATGCAGAAAGCCACATTCAAAAAGAAATGGTTTTCCCTCTTTGGTGCGGAAGAAGCATAACCCCATTCCCATGGGATGAACTGGAGCAAGACATAGGGCAGATCCCCGCAGCCAGGTTGCAAAATTTTGTGGAAAGCCTCCCAGAAGGGTGGAGGCTGTTACGTCAGCAGATTGATTCCACAATCACATGTGGGTAAAATGCTCAGGTGTCCACATAGTTTCAGCCATAAAATGTAGGGTGTTGTTATATCTTACAATCAGCCACATATTTCCATTCAGTGATCAATACTGAGGTGTTAAAATGTCACCATATATGCAACTTAAGTGCCTGAACCATGTTGCAACTTTGGATATATTTTCAATACATCTATACCTTCAGTATTTTTGTACTCCTGCGACACAAGTCAGAGTGTAAGCCATAATATCTGTGCAAAACTGATGTGAAATAACACTTGGCACTGCCACAGTGTGAAATGCGAGTCCAACATATAAGGACAGCAGGTCATGTAAATCATTCAGTATCTAGAGGGAGTTTTTCCTGCACATTGGCTAATAGGAGGGAGGAGTGTGTGTGTGTGTGTGTGTGTGTGTGTGTGTGTGTTGTGGGAGGAGACAGGGAGGAGTGTGTGTGTGTGTCTAACATGATGGGGGGAGGGGACAGAGAGAGGGAGAACGAGAGAGAGAGGATTTGTGGCATGTAGTTTGTCAGCTGTCATTAGGCGCAGATGACACACACACACATACAAAGGTAAACTGGCAGAGAAAAGAGGAGAAAAACAAAACGAGTTTGTGTGGTGCTTGTGTTGTGAGGTGCTGTGTTGACTGCGTGTTTGGTGTGAAAAAAGAAAACGAAAAAAAAAACAACAGTGCGTCCGCCCGGCTGGCATGGGATGATCAGCCGGCTCTGGACTGGTTATGGACTGGTTTAACCAAAGCAGAGGTAAGTGACTATAGACTCCTATTCTTCTATTGTAAAATAACAGATTTAAAGGGCCAGTCTGTGAGGTTTTAACAGGATAAATTTGGGCTATGTTACATCAATAACTTAAGTGTTTGAGTGAATTTGAACATGAATATATGTTGTCCTGTTGTGTTTGCTAACAGACCTGATAAGAACAAACCTTTAACTGCATAACTTAACATTAATAAGTTATTTCAAGTTCTTGAAACACCTGTCAGTCAATATGGGAGTGATATAAGGGTCCACCAAAATGTTTTGATTGGGGATAGTTGAGCTGCTGTTTTGTTTACTTTGACATTATATTCATTCATTATAATTAATTGGATTTTTTTAAATTCTGTTTCAGTAACAGCCTTATTTACTATCATACACTAACAGTAAACATCTTATTTTTTATAAGCCATAGAACAACATCTTAAGATGTAATTACAATATTATCATAATGTATGTTTATTACCAAGATGAGTTTGATGCTCACAGTATGTCTTAGTCTGACTTGGACTTTGAGCTGTCATGTATTATTGTGGTTTTGACAGTGTGTGTGTGTGTGTGTGTGTGTGTGTGTGTGTGTGTGTGTTGATGGGGAGTGGTTATGAATGACTGGTGTTACACTCCCACCCATACACACATACACACACACACACACACACACACGGGCAGAGTGCACAGTCAGCAGGCCTGTAGCTGCTCTGTCACCTGAGGTCTAACCAGCCAACTGTTTACTCAGTTTGCTCTGCTTCAATAACAACTGTTGTTAGCACTCATTCAGAAAGCAGCAGGTTCACTATATGCGAAGAGAAATGTGAAGGAAAGTGGCTACACTTTCACAGTTTTGCAAAGTCAGTTATGGTGAATGCAGAGTTTCATCATGACAAGTTCGCAGTTTAGAAAAATATGACGCGGGGAAGGTTTTGAATGTGTCAGCTCAATTAGAGAGGCGTTAGTTCTCTGTTAAGAACTGTTTGCTTACAAGAGTATTTACACAGGTTACATTACATAAGAATAAATGTTTTGACAGGTTATTATAAGATAATAAGTCACAAAAACAGATCTAGACTGTGTGGTTCAGGCACTTTTCTCTAAGCATACTGGTATGAAATCTTTCATATTCACACTGCAGGAACAGGAGAGTTTCATGAAGTCGCTCAGCTGTGACTGTATGCTAATTTTCACACTGACACTCGCAGTGACTGCAGATAAGTCGATCAGCGAGCTTAAGGTGGAGTTTGACCCCGGGGCCAGTAGAACAGTGTGAAACTCCAGCAGTGTTTTTGCTTTCATTTTGTGATGCATTCTTTCTAAGCTGTGTGACTCGTGCTATCAGTAAATACATCTCCTATCAGTTGAGTCACTATACCAGGTATAAGCTGTATTGATATTTAACGTATTTGATATCAGTATCATAAGGGAAATTTAATTTGCAGGTTGATTGTATTGGTTAAAACCCTTTATTTTTATTCCCTGAGAGTTACCATCCTTCTTACGGAATCATACTAAACTGATAAGCTTGATAAGAAACTTGAGCAGAGAGGACTTAGAAATCACTCTCAGGAGTTTGTGTCAAGATCTGGCCACTGTTGAATGTTGTATGTAGCACAACACTTAAGCCGCTACACAGAGCATGACCAGAGAGTGTCACTGATGATAAACAAAGCCCCCCCTCTTTCTCCCTCTGTCCGTACAAGCTTGGTTCTGACAGCCTGACAGATGCAAGCACGCATGTTGGAGAATTTTACACATTCAAGGGTCCTCGGTTTAACCACTGGAACGAATATGGACACAAATGTTGTACTGTTTTTCCTGCTCCATATGTTGTTCAGTAGTTTTTGTAGTGTGTCAGGATGTACTGTACCTGCATGTTTAGTTGTCAGGTGTCTTTTATTCTGCTAGTTTGACTTATTGTCAGTGTGTACAGTTGTGAAACATTATATTTTGTGTGAGTGAGAGAGCTAGAATGAGTGCTAGTCTTACATGTGCGAAATTGCATTTGGTGTGTGTTCTTCATATGGAAGCATATTGAGGATGTGTTTCTCCTCATGTGCCTGTGTGTTTGTGTATGTGCATCCGCGTGCACTTATAATTGAGTTAGCATCTGAGCAGGCATGTTCAATGTTATTGATTCCGGTCTATAATCGATCGGGCTCTCACATTACATGAAGCTGCACATGCAGAGCGACGAGCAGCTGCTGCAGCTGGCGGTGCGGCCTGCAAACAGATAAACACTTTATTTAAAGTCATAAAAATCTTCTGTCCCCATCTTTGATGCTTGATCATTGTTCTGGTGATCCCGCGCTGCACTTGTCTGAGATCAGCTTTCAGTCAAACAGCTGATGATGCAGTTTGAGTTTCTCTGTGTGGTGCTCTCCCTGTTCCCTTCCCTTTATTTGCAAGGGAATTACATATATAAATGTGTGTAACTGGTTTAGTGTTAAACTGTTGGAAACAAATGTCCAGTTAGAATCATCAGCCATATAATAGTGGATCATTTCTACTGAATTTAGTGATGGTAACGTGTTCTTCATTTTGCTGTAGCTCCAGCTCTTGCTGGCAATATTGATCATGACATTAAAAATAAAGAACTAAAGAACAGTATGCATTTTTAAATTAAACAGTGCTCATGTGACACTAAATCATTATAAATTTTGTGTATGGGGTTATTCAAATACCAATTAGTCTGTATTTGTTGAGGCAAGGACAGGTGGGGTGGGGTAGGGGTGGCTGGTTAACCAATAAAGGGAACCGGTTGAAGTGGGTCAATGTGTACAGCTTGAATTTTACGGCGACTCACTTCACAGCACACACAGAAAGGCGTTTGCTTTCCATTCCAGCACACCAGTGTTAGGAGTCTTTGGAAACTTTGACAGCAATTCAATAAAAACAGAGGGAGCTGCCAGGTGGTGGGAGAGGGCAACTGCTTTGTTGTCATGATGACACATTTTTAGATTTTAGGCTTAAATTGGCTGACCACCTGACAAAAACTCCCCGTTCCAAACATACAGTGAAATTAGACTTCTTTACATTGAATAACTGCCAACTCATTAGTGGCAAAAATATAATAATATTAGGCATCAGTATGGACAGGTAAACACAATGTCACAGACAGAGGATCAACTTGGCAATTTATTTAATCTTACCTGGGTTGTTGAGTTAAGCAGATTTTAAACATATCAAGCACTCACATCTTAGAGGTACAGATACTAGACAAAAGCATGTCAAAGTATTTCATAAGGAGTAATTCAGGCTCCTTAAAAACAGTTTGCATCATATTAATTGAATTGGCTGTGAAGGGCACTTATTGACCAATACATGATTTATTGTAAAACATCAAAACCATCCTGATGTGTCTGCGGTCCAATAAATGGCGGCAACTCTTGCGAACACAAAGTCAATATTTTTGGTGATTTGATGTGAGTAATATATTTTGCATGATTTAGTCTTTAGACTGGACTTTCACAGGGTGTTGAATGGTGTAGTGACATCTGGAGGACATTATCAGCGACCTCGAATGCTACCTTAGCTGTTTTGCCATATCCAGCGCATTAATGTTAATGTTATGTTAAGGCAGACCTCCAATTAAGCTCCAAACAAGGGCGTGATATAAGCAGGTAGTGAAATAGTTGATAAATAATCTATTTTGGTTCTATCAGTTTTCTTTTTTTTTCAGGTTTAGTACAGAGTTTCAGGTTATGTCTCTTTTACATGACACACCAAAATTCATACTTCCAATCAAACGAATAAAAGGGCAGAATTTCTTTGTTTCAAAATAGAACTGACATTTTGGCCATTGGAGGCTGTCACTTATTTGGATTTTGAAGAAACAGTTTCACAAATGGATTTAAATGGCCATAGCAAACCTCTAGTCTATTCTTGTTTTGTGGCATCAATTTATACAGAAAAGTATTTCAAATGTTAATTTGCTTGGTAGAGTTTAACTTCCACCAAGCAGTTTTTTGTTCTCACCTGTTTGTCTATCAGCACGATTGATGAAATCCTGTTAAATCTGGAGGACAGATTATATTTGATTATCTATAACCAGAAACTGAACAGAGATGCAGTCTAGTCAAGGTTTAGTTATCACTTTTAAGTCGACTAAAATAATATGTATAGCTGTCACACATAGTTGCAACATTGTCCCTTGTTTGTAGAGATGTTCGGAGGAGTGCTTTCTACTTTGTATCCCTAACCGCTAACATGTGTTTGTGCTCTTCATATTTTGTTAGTTTAGTTGGGAAATTCATTTTAAGTCTAGTTTGTGAATATTTGCTTAGCGAGCCTCAGGGTGTCAATAGAAGCAGCAGTACAAGTTTCCCTCCGCTGTTGTATTTCAGTATATTTGTTTCATGACATTTCTCTTTGTACAACTGTGAGGGACTTTTGTTTAAGGTTGTGGTCACCTTGGTATAGGTGTTGTTGACTCTGATGCGGCTCAGAGATATAAAGCCATCAAGAAAATGCTCACTTGTCCCTAGAAACAGGCTTAAAGCCACCGGCTGTAAAGCCACAGGCTCAGAGCAGCGTCACTGTGGCATCAAACAGCAGAGATATACATGAAGAGATTGGACGTATGTGACATGGGCACAGCGACGCACAGAGATGAACTCACACACACACATACACATACACACTGTGCATGTGATGCAGGCCCCTTAGTGTGGGAGAAGCCAGTGTACTTAATCCAGCCGCAGCAGGGTATTAAATCTGCTTTCTGTTTGTGTGTGATGGGAGGGTTTGCTGGCTTAGACTGCAGCCTTGACAGAAGCTTAGACACCAAAGGAAGGAGGGTCCCACTTCTCAGTCACCCTTGTCAAACCTTCCGCTGTCATGTTTACATCCTCTGAGTGCTAAACATGATCCTGGTTTTATTGGTTTGGTCCACTGTTTTCTATTAAGGGAGTACTTCACTGCTGGAGAGATGGTCTTTTCATAAAACTGGGCTGTTTATACAGTAGGAAGAGACAAACACTTTTGACATTGGTGCTACATGATCAGAGGGAACATTAGGAAAAGGGTTGTGGCATTTGCTTTTGCTCAAGAAGTAGAAAACCAACAAGTACCAGAACGCACTGTGGCGCACCAGACCAAAAGATGCTCCTGCCCATGGGCGATGTATTGTGACCTTGTCTGTTCTGACACAGGAAACAATATGGCGGCTGGCTTCTAACAAACAATCTCAAATTACAATTAAACAGTAAACTAAAATACGCTTCTGGAAACATTTGAGGCAAGAAAAAGGCATCTTGGTTCATATTGTAATCAGCACTACCAAGTTTTATTGTATGATCTGAATTTTGAGAGAGGGGCGGGTCTCTCTCAAACCATTTCTATACTCTTTGTGTTTGTGGTGGCAGGCATATGAAAATGCGAAAGTACAGGGGCTCTAGTTTCGCAGACCGGGCGAGGCGGGGGCACAGCGCACCTGCGCTCCGCCAACTGGGTGTGGCCAGGCAGATTTTGCTAGTTTGGCACACCGTGCGCCTGGCGCAGCTACTCCTCTTTCTCACCTCCGTCCCTTCTACCTGCGCAAGTCGGAAAGAGGGATTAGAGAAGGCGTGGAGTGGGTTTTACACACATCACACCAATCAAATGAGCCCCTCTCCTCGCCCTTAAATGCACTGCGCGAAGGCGTAATGACAGTTTACTTAATTCGCCATGGCAGAAGAGAGCAGCAGCGTCAGATGGCCAAACTTCTCCCAGGAGGAAACTGATGTTTTGGTCCGGGAGGTCCAAGCTCGCAGTGTCCGAATCTACGGAACTGCGAGCAGACCTCCACGGGCTGATGATGCAAAGGTAGCCTGGGAGGAGGTCACCACAATTGTAAATCAATGTTGCGTTTTTCTTGTGCACGCGTGCTCTCTCTTTCTCTCTCTCTCTCGCTGTCTCACTCTGTTTCTTTTCTTTTGACTTTTCTAAGATGTCAGATGCTGAATATATACTCCCTATCTGATGCTGTGGCTGTTTGTGGTTGGCTGAGAGGGATGTGAACTCCCTAGTTTGCAGCTGTGTTAATCAAATCAGGTTGGGTTTCCATTACGCGTGCCAAACATGCCAAACGGTGCCAATCCCCTTTGATCTGACATCAGATGTGACGGGACAGTCGATATAGAGATACATTTACACCACGTTCCAAATTATTATGCAAATTGTATTTAAGTGTCATAAAGATTAAATTTTTTGTTTTTCAATTAAACTCATGGATGGTATTGTGTCTCAGGGTTCTTTGGATCACTGAAATCAATCT
>NC_065526.1:30072516-30132600 GCF_006386435.1 Epinephelus moara | reverse complement strand
TGCATTTTAAGTTTTTTATTTTTGAAAAAAATACTGTTTTCATTGGGAGGTTTGTTCAATAACATTTGAATTAAACTTTAACAGCTGATGACTTGAAAATTATGCTGACTGTCATTTGCATCGACTATTTAGGAAAATCAGAGAAAAATATCATTTGCATAATAATTTGGAACGCGGTGTATGTGCTGATTGCAGATAGTTGCATTGGGTTTTTGGGTATTTATTGCATCGTTAATGTGCCTGACATTCTGGAAACCTGCCTGTGAGGTTTTGGTGACGTGTGCGCACTGTCCGTCCGTCAGCCAAACTTCGGCTTACACCGGCTGCGCTTGGCCTGCGTTGACAGTAGACCTGGTTTCAGCTGGCAAGCTTTTAGCGCACCTTCGACGAAGCCTTTTAGCACGAAACTGTTACTGCGCCAAGCTGCATCTGTCGACACCTCCCCCTGCTGCGCCGCCACACCCATCTCAGCACACCTCGGTCTGCCAAACTACCAAACTGAGCGTGCCTCGGGTTGTGCTGCTCGAAACTAGCTCTGCGCGGGGTTCGCCACCCTGCGCTGCGCCGGGAAACTAGAGCCCCAGGTCTGCAGTTCTGAGCAACAGCACCTGGAGTCAGTGAAAAACTGCTGGATGATGCTTTTCGGATGAGCTGATAGATAAGCAGAGAGATCTGGGCCCTGGCAAGACTGAGATAGTGTACCACAATTCATTTCCGTATGCTACCCACATTGTTATGATACAGAGCTGGTTGAAAATCAGTGAAGTTTTCCTTTAAATGAGCTGGATTTTTCTACATGAAAACAGAGAAATCTCTGGGTATCAGCCAAGCATTGCAACCATGTATTGTATCATGGTTTTCCCATTGGTTTCAAGAGTTTTTGGCTAGTGACCCCTTAAAAAAGAAGCTGTGTCCACATGTGACCACAGGTTACATCTACATGTAGTGAGCAGTTTAATCAACTGCTCATTATTTCTTATCGGATTACTTTAAATGCTTTATAGAGGCCAGAGAGGTAAAATGTTCCAGAAAAAAATAATTTTGAAGATTTTGAAGAAAGTCTAAAATAATAAACCTAATATTGTGTTGTGAGAATTGCAACTAAATGGCAGGCTCAAGGGCTGAAAAACGAAGCCAACACGGAAGTGCCAAAAACTTTGAATGGCAGCTTGAGGCTGGCTCCGGAAGTCGATTCCTGCAGACCCCCATGTAAAAATGCCCAACTTTACAGCAGACTTTACAGCCTGGTACAAAAACAGTTTTGGTCTCTATGGTTACTTGCAGGGGGTGATTTTTTTGTACTCACCATTTGCACTTTATAAAGGCTTGAAGTTGCACATAATTAAGGGCGGGCTGCATTGAGTGACAGGCTTTCTGCTGGTAGTGTCCTCGGCTTCTTAGTCATATTTAGCCTCTCGTCCAAATATGGTCACTCTTGGCTCCAAAAAAACCCCAACATGGCGATGGCCACAATGTTGAACTCGAAGCTTCAGAATGGAAGTCCACAAACTAATGGGTGACTTCAGGTAAGCTATGTGCATTATTTTATACAGTCTGTGGTTGCCACCCCTTGGCATGGTACATAATAATGGCTGGACGTCGGTGTCCATAGTATACTCACTGTAATTATGAATGACTAATTTTGTTAACAACATCGCTCTGATTTTTAGGCTGTCTATAACATGATGGGGTGTCATTACTTACAGTATTAGATAGAAGTTTTCCACTGTCCCTGCAAAACCACTAGCTTTAATTTAGTGCTTTCAGTCATTACATAAGACTGCATGGTCAGTGCCTTTTTTTTTTACATGTTCAAAACCTCAATTATTCTGCAAGCCAAGGCCTGAGGATGACTCATTACTGTAATAACAACCCATAGTGTGCTTTACTTCCATGAAAACTATCATTTTGTCCTGGTAGGGCTCTCACGCTAATGCTGATTGTCACATCTACTGGACCATTTCTTCAGCTTTCCAGCAATTCTCTGTTGCACAGCGCTTCTTGTCATTTTCTTACTTTGCTGCGCAGTGTGTGCTATTATTATTTCCATGGGTACCCTTAATTACTGCTAAATATGTTCCACCACTATATTTCCTTCTTTGTCTTCTCACCTGATCTCCATCTGGCTATAATCTGACACCTACCTGCTCCCACCTGTAACATACCAGGAAGTAGATTTCAAGAGATATTCCTTAAAAGCTGAACAGACCAGAAAGACAGTTTGCAGCTAAATAAATGATAACAAATCTGAGCCGATATGGGAGCCACTGCCTCATATACTCTGCATTCATAAGGGTAAAACACAATTTATCTTAGTGGTGAAGATAAGAGTCTTTTAAATGTTTGTTTTGAAGTAGTTCATTTTTTTTTATTAAAGAATAATTTGTTGTTGTTTTTTTAGCATTTTTTATTATTGTAGTATTATTGTTAAATTAAATATGACACATTAATAAAGTTACTGTAAAGAAATGAGAGGATGGTCCGCATGATAGGTTCTATATTGTTACAGAGGTATCACTGTTGGTGTTTCTCATAATCAACACCTTTTTCCTCTTCCTTAAAATATTTATTTGCTTGTTTTGTGTGAAAATGCTGGCGCCTCTAACAAGCGTACAAAATAAATACACACCTGTGAAAGCCTCACCCTGTCACTAGTGGTTTTTCAGGAACCTAAAACAAAGAAGCAGAGGAGCGATGGTTTCTATTGGAAACAGAGTCCACTTAAGCAGGCTGTGATCAATACGTAGCTGTAATTCCTTAATGGCTGGTTTGACCCTCTGGCCTCGTCTCTTCTCTCCGGCTCAAATTGTTTTTAAATGGCTTCACTTTGTGAAGCTCTTGGCTCCTCTGATTGCATTAGTACCGGACTGAATGGGGCAAAGGCTTTTGTCGCAGGCTACATTAGTGTTAATTCATTGTGTGTTTGTGTATCTGTCCGTGTGCGTGTGTTGTGAGTGTGGGCAACTGTGGATTTACTTCAGACATTGATTGAAATGTTTAAATGGTCCAGGTTTTGAGTTGGGTGAATTTGTTTGTGTGTGTGTGTTTGTGTACCTTCCGAGACATTAAGCCAGGTTTTCATCAACGTCTGAGCCCTAGTTGGGCTCATGATGATGATGATGATGATGTTATCTCCAGTAAACATGATGTCAAGTCATATAACCAATAATAACCTGCTGTCCATCAAGAGCGATGATCGCACTTTGAGTTTTAAAATGTCTAACGTTGTCTTCAGTGTTTAGCAACTTTGTTTAACTGAGTTTTGGGGAAAGTTTCTTTTTTTCTCTACCTAATACGAACTAATTGATGCCTTTTTTAACATGCACCTTAAAGTTATATTGAATGGTGAGATTAGCCAAGTTTTGCTATTTGATCACCAGTTTGAAATACTAGCCACAGCATTTCATTAAATCTCCCCAGTGATCACTGGTTGGTCTAACTTGTCAAACATCCAATCCATTGTGTGTTTATGTGTACCCACTGCAGCACGAACATTAGATTCAAATGACTAAGACTTGTAAGATCACCATTTTGTCTCGCTGACAAACACAAAATATGTCGTATAAAGCACATTTTAATTTGTCTCACGTGGTAAGTAGGGGGAAAAAAACGGTTAAAAGCAAAACACATTTTTGCATTCTTGAACTTAAAACGATAAAACAAGAAAAAGTTTATGTTGACAGTTGCTGAGCATAATTTGAAGATTTTAAAAGTGTAAGCTGGCTGGAGCCAAAGTAAGACCTACCTTTAACTATTCTGAGTCTTTTCAAAATAATGTCCATAACAAAAATCTTCACACTCGCATTATTACTCAAGTACATTTCTGATGAGCATGTTACTGACTGGCTCCCAGGCATGACACTTTATCTGTAAACAAAACATGCAACTGTGCAAAGCCAGTTTCTCTGACCAGAAAAAGAGCAGGTAGAGGTCATGAAGCCGATCTCAAGCTCGACATGGCTGTGAGTGTGCAGCAAAGAATGAAAGTGTCTTTAACAATATCTTGGTGACAATATGGAACATTGTGCGCATGTAGGTGAGATGGACAGAGCAGAAGCTGATAATGCTGTAGGAGTTGAATGAGAAGTTTCTGCGTACATCTTGATACTTTTTCCCATCATGACAACTGTATCTGACTGCAGAGCTGGTCTTCCACATATGAAACAGTGATCTAATTTCAATCATCATCATTTGCACACTGTGAAATTGTTGCTGTTGCACATTTAATCACAACCTTGACCTGCTATTAAACCATGCATGCAATGCTAGTGGTAAATATTGTTTGGTGTCTTGTTTTTGTGCAACTGCAGTAATTTTGCAAGTCATGCAGAAAGATAAAACACTTCTCCATACACACTCATACACATGACATGATGGCAAGACTATAATGGTGTGTCTCAAATACTTCTGTTAGTACACTTCCATGTAGTATACTATGTGCACTATGTACTCATTGGCTTGGTGCGCGAACAGGGTAGTGTTGTCTCAAACTAAACACGGCCGTTGTGCACTCACCGGAAATGACGACCGCAAATTAGCTAGTTAGCAAACTAGCATTAGCATTTGTGTTATCGTTCGCGGTACCAAATCATTACAGACTGATAAATTAACCCAATAAACATGCTGCTGGCTTATACCCGACAACAGTATAGTGGTGCTTAGTGCAAAAAACAGGTCGCACAGTCCTCGGCCACTATTTCCAGTTTGAAAAGTGGTCCCTCCCCTTCTGCTACGTAGCCAAGATGGCAACCATTGAGGGCGAGAAGTGTCCATAGTTCCACACTCAATTTCTTGACAGTTTTGAGTGCACCATCTGGGTACTCATAGTGCACTGCATTTGTCCATACTTCTCAGTGTGAATGCACTTATGCACTCAAAATAATAAGTGTAAGTACAGAAGTACGCGATTTGAGACACAGCGTAAGAGTCTACAGCCATGCTAGCAGCTCTGTGAGATTGTAATGACGCCTAGCATGCTCCCAATGACAGTGCTAGCATGTTGATGTTTAGCAGGTATAATAATTAGATTGAAATTTTGACCGCATGATGGTCAGGGAATCAGTTATTAGAATTCAACCTCTGGGGATGAGTGCCTTCACCAAATAAATGTTATAACTCTCTGTACCAAATTTGACTGGAATCCATCCAATAGTGGTAGCTAGAGGAAAAGTCAGGGGATCTGCAAAGTCATTACAGTACATCCTATGGGAACTATGGGTGTCTCTACAAAATTTTGTGCCAGTTCACCCTGTAGGTGTTGAGGTATTTTCCTGATATAGTGAAAATTTTGACCTGCAAATAAGGAGGAATCAGAGGACCACTAAAGTCATTAGTTAATCCCTTTAAGACTTTGAATATCTGGTCAGAATTTCATGGCAATCCATCCAATAGTTTATAAGACACTTTACTCTGAACTAAGGTCCAGGCTAAGTGACAGAAAGTCTGACTGACTGCCAGACCAGCATTGCCATCCCTAGAGCTATGCTGCTAGCAAGGCTAAAAATGGGATGATAGTGTTGCTAACTAGCTGACTGGTGATGGTAGATGCTGATCAACAAGGGCTCTTTTTGCATGATCGGAACCATCAGCAAAGACGCCACTTGCCAGAAACTCTCCTCTCCTCTCCTCTCCTCTCCTCTCGTAATTAGGCCATATTCTCCTTCTTCCCCAGGCCTGATTATTCAGAGCAACAGATGCCCCTCTTCCAATTTCCTCCTTCTGTCACCCACCATCCTCACCCACTTGGCTTATTTTTCAACATTTGCACTTGCTGACTTGATGTTGGTATGCACCAATAAACCCATTGTTCATCCATTTGATCCTTTTCCGTATCATTTGTCCTGCTGCATCCTCTTTATATACTGAATATTTTTACATTTCACTCCCCCTTTTTCTACCCATTATTTTTCCTCTTTCTTTCCTCCTCACTTTCTCTCTCATCTGTCTTTTCTCTCTCCCTCCCTGTTGTTTTCTCTTCCCTTATCCCTCTTTCCTGCCTTCATCTGCTCAGTGTCAGCCCCACAGACCGGCTGTTATGTAACAGTCAGGTGATGTGTTGGCCCGTTGAAGGGCCTTAAAGGCCTACCACCCTGACAGACACTGCCTCTCCCCTGCTAGACTCATCTGTGTGTATGATTGTAAGCACAAGTTAAGATTCGTCGCATTCTGTTTGAGTTTGTCGTCTTGTCACAATATAATTTGTCACGTTGCTTTTTTTTTGTCCTGAACTTTAGTTTAGTTACAAGCTTAATTTAGAAAATCATCATCAGAAGAAGAAGATCACAACAATGAAATGTCAACTTTTTGGAAGACCTGAACTCAAATTCTTTTAAATGGCATGTTTAAAAACTAACCATAAGTGACTACCACATATTGATCTCACTGACATCAGCACAATTGACTTAATTAGAGCACACATAACTGCCATGGTTGATTTTAATCTTCTTGGACTACTGACATTATTGGATTTGCTGAAGCAAAATCAGAGGCTCTTGTACATAAGTGCAACCTCACCAGTCAAAAAACGGTATTAAAATCATCACATATAAAATAGTAAATCACTGTCAGAAACAGAAAACAACATCTTGATTCTTAATCCCATTAACACCCATTTGAAGAGTAGACAGAAGAGGAAAATCCTGTGTATAAGCCCTGTAAAATTTACTATGTAGTGTCTTAACCTATTTACAGCTGTGATTGCAAACACAGAAAAGTTGTTACAAGTGCATTATTATTTTTTTTTTTTTTTGAGAATAAGACTTGTAGATATGCTAAAAGTCGGTTCCTAAAATCTCACATAGAAAAGCACAGTGCTGATTGGTGTCTGGCCAGCAAGATGAGTTTAGTCATCAGTGTTTGGTAGAAGGTCAGACAGCATGAGGTGACCATATGGTGTAACTTTACCCTGCCAATGTGTGTTTAATTTTCTCCCCACCTACCTATACTTTTCGTCTTTTCATTCTTACGCAACACTTTTGTGCACAAAAATATTATGTAGAAAAATTTGGCTGTCAACAATATGACTTCTGTTAAAGACCGTCAACTTAATTGGCAGAAATGTTCATGTAAGAACAATACGAATGCCTACATGAATTAGCTATTTCGAACTGAAGTAATTATTGACATCTACTGTATTCCCACTGGGCCTCCCACATATTGCCTGCAGGCACATCACAATGATACATTGTTTTCATGAGTCATTAGCACACTCCCTGTTTGATTATGCAGCGTTCAAGCAGGTTGTGTACATCTTCTGCACACTAATTCATGTCTATTTACAATGCTGTGTTTAATAATGCCATGAAGAGCAGAGTGAAGGGCACTTTCCAGTGTCAGGGGTGAGGTTTTTAATTTCCACAATGCTCAGTTGCACTTGTGCGGCATGGAATTTGTGCATCTAAATTAAAAGCATCCACATGATGGCACAGGCTTTGCCGTTTTACACGTCAAAGAGGAGGCGGATTGGGGGAGGCATGGAGTTAGGCAGGCATGGGGAAACTTTTGCGTTTCAACAACTGATATTGTAAGTAACTTTATGGAGGGTGATGGTTTTGATGTTGTTTTTGGTGTGTGTGTTTCTCATTAGTTAATAGCTGTGCTTGTTTATTTTGTTGTTGCTGTTTTGTTCTTTCTATTTTTACTGGGCAACTAATGGTTTTATAAGCGCATTGTTTCTGGATGGCTCTGTCCCATAGACAACAGTGATGGCTTGATGAGTGGGTGGAGGGCAATGCAAGATGGTAGGAATGAAGATGTGTATGAGCAGGGGTGTGTGCTTGAATTTGGGTGTGGATGAAAGTAGAGATGAAGCTAGCATGTAAGCGGGAGGAAAGGGACAGAGGACTATAGGAAATCTTTACAGTCTACAAGTTTTGGATTCTTATTCAGTAGAATTCAAAAGAAATAATGTAATAATTGAAATGCGTGTTTGTCTAATTCTGACCAATTAGCATGAAGTTGAAAAAAGGGGCGACTTTAGATGGACCACAAGTTTGATAATCAATCATTCCAATTTTTTTGATATCGTGAGCATTAAGTATAAAGTGCTAACGAAAAGAGAGAACCTTGGCCTTGGACTGTAGCCGTTGGTGTCTAAATATTATGTCAGCGACATCCGCTAACGGATGTGCATTTGCATTGTTCAAACAGACCTACAAACAGTCAGTACTGTTGCATTGTATTAACTTTAAAGGTGACTGTTTCAACATGGCAATGTGTTTGATGTTTTAACAGAACAACTAATAGCAAAAATCATAAAGCATCATAAATATATCCTTACAGTTTTTTTTTAAATAATCCCGACTAACGTTCTGAATAATTTAGATTAGTTCTGACCTGTTCTTGCTCTCTTCTTTTCTCTCTCTAGGTGCTGATATTTGCTGAAGATGAGTAGTGGGGGGGGGAACACCCCGGAGCCCCCCAGAGGGGGCGAGCCTCTGAAGAGGAAGGACTGTCAGTCAGACCTGCTGGGGCCAAGGTGAAGACCGTCTTCCTTAGTCCCCAGTCTCAGTACATCTTCACAATGACACCATTAAATCCTCACATGCCTACTCGCTATAACCACAATACTTACAATACTTTATACTTCTTCATGGTGTCAAATAACCCCACCTTCAACTTTAGCACAGTTCCATAGTCAGTCAGTTATTAATTGCCTTATTGATTACTGATTTTGATTCTTATCACACATTTGAATATGAAAAAAAACTGAAACGTTAAAAGTCAAGTATGCTTTTATTTTCAACAGATGATGCGTATTTTTTTTTATAAGTGGCAATAATTTTTGTGTGAAATAAAATTCAAAAAGATACTTATAGTCAGTGAGTGAGAGTAAAACTGGGGGAGAGAAAGCGGTTGGTGAAACGAGTCGAGGCTCTTGCAGGTCGATGAAGAAAAATGCTGCCGCAGCATTTTTACAGACGACAGTTTATATAAGGGCTAACAAGTCATTGTGCTTTCGCTGTCCGAGAGGATATATGAAGGTTGTAGTGACAATGTAGAGTTGCACCACACTGAGGTTATAATGAGGAGATGTGGATGCTATAGTGAGATTGCGAGAAAGTTGACATGCTGAGAGACTAAAGATGTCTGTGTTTCACAAAAGATGTAACAATCACTGCGTGAAATCATGCAAGGCAGGAAAAATGAAATGAATTACCTGTGATTTCTACAGTTGTTGACATAATGCCATACGATTAACTAACAGCAGCACATCTCAAATGTTCAGCTTGTGTTTTGTATAGAAGAGCCTGAAAATGATTATTTTAAGGACAACTTTTGTATTTTTCAACCGTCTCTTCATACGTCATACATCTTTGTGTCTCATGGGGTCAACAGTTTTTGAAATTGGTTCATTATCAAACAAGAGGGCTACACCTGGCAGCTGTGATACAGGCGAAATGTACAAAAAGTACTCGCGATCTCATTCTTTCGGTCACTACCCAGAGCTGGTGAACATAGGTGAGGGTTGGAACGTAGATCGACCGGTAAATCGAGAGCTTCGCTTTTTGGCTAAGCTCCCTCTTCACCACAACGGATCGGTTAAGCGCCTGCATCACTGCTGACGCCGCCCCAATCCGCCTGTCAATCTCCCGCTCCATCCTACCCTCACTCGTGAACAAGATCCCGAGATACTTAAACTCCTCCACCTGAGGAAGGACCTCCCCCCTGACCTGGAGTGGGCAATCCACCCTTTTCCGGCTGAGGACCATGGCCTCAGACTTGGAGGTGCTGATTCTCATCCCAGCCGCTTCACACTCGGCTGCGAACCGCCCCAGCGAGAGCTGGAGGTCACTGTTCGATGGAGCTAGGAAGACCACGTCATCCGCAAAAAGCAGGGACGAGATCCTCCCGTCACCGAACCTGACACCCTCCACCACTCGGCTGCGCCTAGAAATTCTGTCCATAAAAGTTATGAACAGAACCGGTGACAAAGGGCAGCCCTGGCGGAGTCCAACCCTCACCGGGAACAGGTCCGACTTACTGCCAGCCACGCGAACCAGACTCATGCTCCTTTGGTACAGGGACTGGATGGCCCTTAGCAAGGGGCCACCAACCCCATACTCCCGGAGCACCCCCCACAGGATGCCCCTGGGGACACGGTCGTAAGCCTTCTCCAAATCCACAAAACACATGTGGACTGGTTGGGCAAACTCCCATGCCCCCTCCAGCACCCTGGCGAGGGTAAAGAGCTGGTCCACGGTTCCGCGTCCGGGACGAAAACCACATTGCTCCTCCTCAATCCGAGGTTCAACTATCGACCGGACCCTCTTCTCCAGCACCCTGGAGTAAACCTTACCGGGTAGGCTGAGGAGTGTGATCCCCCTGTAGTTGGAACACACCCTCTGGTCCCCTTTCTTGAAAATGGGAACCACCACCCCGGTCTGCCACTCCAGAGGCACTGCCCCCGATGTCCACGCAATGTTGCAGAGGCGTGTCAGCCAGGACAGCCCTACAACATCCAGAGCCTTGAGATATCCAGGACGAATCTCATCCACCCCCGGGGCTCCGCCGCCTCGGAGTTGTTTCACTACCTCAGCAACTTCTGTTTCACTACCTCAGCAACTTCTGCCCCAGACCCCCGTCTCTGTTTCCTCACTGGAATACGTGTTGGTGGGATTGGGGAGCTCCTCAAAGTATTCCTTCCACCGCCCGACAATGTCCTCAGTTGACGTCAGCAGCTTCCCGCCCCCACTGTAAACAGTGTGAGCAAGTTGCCGCCTTCCCCCCCGAGGCGCCGGACGGTTTGCCAGAACCTCTTTGGAGCCGATCGATAGTCTTCCTCCATGGCCTCACCGAACTCCTCCCATGCCCGAGTTTTTGCCTCCACGACTGCCACCGCTGTGCTCCGCTTGGCCCGCCGGTACCCATCAGCTGCTTCCGGAGACCCATAGACCAACCATGCCCTGTAGGCCTCCTTCTTCAGCCTGACGGCTCCCCTCACCTCTGGTGTCCACCAGCGGGTTCGGGGATTACCGCCGCGACTGGCCCCAGCGGCCTTGCGGCCACAGCTCACAACCGTCGCCTCGACAATGGCAGAGCGGAACAAGGCCCATTCGGACTCAATGTCCCCCTCTGCCCTCGGGACGCGGTCGAGGCTCTCCCGGAGGTGGGAGTTGAAGATCATCTTGGCCAGTTCTTCTGCCAGGATCTTAGTCTTTAACAAAATGGTCTATCTCTGTAGGGATCATTTCCATAATGTTGTCAGAAACTTAGAACAGTAATATTAGCCTGTCAGTGTCAAAAACACACACTGTCAGTAGTAGCCACTGCAATACTCTCACTCAATACAGGACCAGTTTCAATTTGAAAATTGTTACTTCCATTAGTCACTAAGACACAAAAACATGGGGAAATATAGGGTCCAGGGTTGAAATATACCAATGTTACCCTTTAACCACTAAATTTGAAATTCACGTATTTGATGTTGAACTATTGAGATACTCATGTCCCTTTTATTTCTCTGTACCTTTTATTCATTTTTTGGTGTAAATGTTGTTTCCTCCCCGTCTCTGCAGTCCTAAGAGGAGCACTGAGAGAAGGAACCGGGAGCAGGAGAACAAGTACATTGAGGAGCTGGCCGAGCTGATCTTCGCCAACATCAACGACATGGACGACCTCAACGTCAAGCCAGACAAATGCGCCATCCTCAAAGAGACGGTGAAGCAGATCAGGCAGATCAAGGAGCAGGGTGAGGATCCACTTTGGTGTTGCCTTTCCTTCTGCAACAGTTTTGATGCCATATGATATGTATGTAAGTTAGTATATATGATACATCAAAACACGAGACAGATGGTAAGGTTAAGCAGTCAGTGAGGAATGTATTTTAACAGAGTGGAGATGAGTTGAAAGAAGCGGGTAACATCAAACACGACTTTTCTTAGACAACTATTTCGTGATGAAACAGAGTCTCTATTCATGTTCTCACAACTAAAGACATGGAAAAAGCGCCTGAGGAAAATGTGGTCGTTGAAGGCAGTCAAGACCATTAAATAATGACTTCATTAAGAGAAATGCCGCAGTCACATTAACTGTGCAACAAATTAGATGATATGGAAGCTACTTTCCTGGCTTCTCACAGGTTATCCTTGTTACTCAAAAAAATATGTGTGTGAACGCAGCCTTATTGACACCAAACAACTAAAATGACAACATGTGACTGTCATAGCAACATGCACAACACCTAATGGAGATATGCTGATCCCAGAAAAGTACACAAAATTCAAAACTGAATCGCTCCTGGCTCTTTCCTATTATCAGTCCACACCCATTGGGCAGTTGAATTGGATGTCAGCAAACTGAAATGTAAAGAGGAATTATGTGTGACTGTTAACACAGACTCTGTAAATAGGCAGAGATGTAATGGCTGTAGTGGAAAGCAGCCAGATCTCCTGCTGTTCTTCCCTTTTCTCTCCTTTCCTTCACCTTCCCTCCCTCCTCCACTCAGTCCCCCTCTCAGCCTTCCACAAACCATCTTTTTCATTTCCTTTTCATCTCCTCGCCTCTCCCCTTCTCTTTCTTTCTTCTTCCCCTTTCCTCTTTCCTTTTCCTTGTCTGCCTTTCATTCTTCCTCAACCACCTTTGTTCTTTCCTCTCCTCTCCTCCCTGTCTGTTTTTTATGTTATCTTTCCTCTCCTCCTCTCCTCATGTCTTATTTTCTCTCCTCTTTCCCCCCTTCCTATTCATAGTTCTTCCCTCCTTCACAATCCTGGTCCTTTCCTCTCCTCTCTGTCTCCCCTCTTCTCTCCCTCCATCCTCCCCCTCCCTCCTCTCTCTTCTCCTCCTTTCTCCCCTCTCTCCATCATCCTCCCTCTCCTCTTTTTTGTCCCTGCGGTCAGCCAGTTGGTGTCCACGTGTTTGTGTCTGAAAACAACAGCTGAATAAGCACACACACACGCACACGTACACACATTGATAATACACATGTCACACAGCTGTCTGCTCGACTTCAGAAACTCACTGTTGCCCCGCAGACTAATGAGCTGGATGTGACACAGAACGTATTGATATCAAACAAAAGCCATACAAAAGTATCAAACAACACCAGATGTGCGCAAAATGAAAGCAGCCGAAACATATAAATCACTTCAACTTAATAAATAGTAGTTTCAGTTTGTGCAGCAAAAAGGTCACCTTGTGGAAGAAATAGAATATAAACGTTCTCAGAGAACACACTCATACACACACATAGACAATTACAAATTGGTATTGTGCTTGCGTGTATGTGTGTGTGTGTGTGTGTGTGTGTGTGTTTGGCCCATGAGTTTACGGTAATTGCAGGGTCATATTATAGATGCAAGATGAGTATGCCTCCATTTCTGTCAACTCAGCAGTTGTTCCTGTGCTCAGACTGTTGGAACAAAAACAGTAGTATCCGATAATAAATGGTGTGTATGTACTGTATGTATATGTGTGTGTGTGTGTGTGTGTATCTGCATTACTGGAAAGCTTACTTGAGAATGCGGCCAAATGCAAGGTGGGTGTGTGTATCACATATAGCATATTAAGGTGTTACACAAGCTTTGCCAGGAAAACTGAATTAAGAGAATAAAAAGCAGCTAATTTAGGTTGCGCAACGGTTAAATGGAAAGGTTTTTTTGTTTCGAAATAGTTTCAGTGAACATTCCGAGGTTGGAAGCTGCCGCAGGAAGAAAACAATATTCGTTACGAGGCAGAAATTTGCACGATGATGTTGCATGTGTAATATTTTGACCTCTTTCGCTCGTTTAAGCTCTACACCCAAACTCAGGTGTAATACATGTATCGTGTTTAATGATAACAATAAAAACGCGTACTGCCACTTTAATACCCTTCAACTTACACGAGGGCCACTCCAGGCTCTAGAGTGACAGGGTTTAAGGGCTGATGACTCTGTACAGCTCTGGTCCCACAACAGGAATGTCAGCTATGTGGCCTAATGGGGCCATGGGAGGCTTAACAGTCCAGTGGTACAGCCAGGGAGGAGAGTGGAGACTGGCCTCTAATATGACTATAAATGTGTGTAATGTACTGCACATTAGTGAAGTGATACCTGCTCTCCATGACATTCCAAGCATCTGACAGTGCGTCAACACATTGGTGTAGGAGGACTTGGGTTGTAGAAGGTGTGACTTGTAGGGTAAAGAAAGGACTAGCTAATCAATTTGATTGGTGAAAGGTCCTCATGTACGTCCAAAAACAAAGTGTGTGTGGGGTGTGTGTGTTTGCCTGAGGGTGGCGTCATTGTCATGGGCGAATTCACGAAAGGTCCTGACCAATGAGGTGTAGAGGCATTCCTCAAAACTTCATGCAAGGATTTTAAATGTGATGAAGATAGACCATATTTGGGATTCAATATCCCAGGCACTGTAACTGTGTGTGGCCAGTAGCACAGATTTCTGTGAATTGGACAGTTTGAGCAATGAGGCTCTTTTGCATATATGGCCAAATTAGCACCAGATGTGTGCGAATCACCTCATTGCAGTACATGCAAACAGCACAGGAGCACCAAGATGCTATTTCCTTGGCAGCACAGCTAGGGGTGCATTTCACTCTTTGCGGGTGCTTTGAGAATTACACGGATTCTTTTCTTTTATTTGTTCATGTTTAGTGGCTGCAAAAGCTGCGCAATCCTTTTGTGAATTCATCCCGCGGTTTCTTCATGGAAAAGAAAATACCCGCCAAGAGGCAGAATTTAAGAAACATTCTGACTAATTGTTTTTCCACGAAAACAAACACACTGTGTGATAAACATAGAGTAATTTACTCCATTTGATACCAGCCTTCCTTTTAATTATGGGCCTTAACCTTTGACGTGCCACTTCACAGTATCATCAGTGAGTCAGGCATTAATTTTGAGCTCAAAGCAATTGGATGGATGGCATTTAATTAAAAAATGAATGTGATAAAGGCCCTTTTTTGACTTTCAGGAGGTTTTTTTCCTTGGTTTATGTTAGATATCACATCACATCTTAAATTCTTTATCTTGCAGACTCTCAAACCTGAGACATTTCAAGTGTTTTAACCCCTCTGTTCACGTTTCTTGCTGTCTTTTACAGAAAAAACTCCAGTGGCCGATGCTGAGGAGGTGCAGAAGGCCGACGTCTCCTCCACAGGGCAGGGTGTCATTGATAAAGACGCCCTTGGGCCCATGATGTTGGAGGTAGGTTCAGCTAAACTAAGGTCCGCCTCAGTTATCATGCTCTGAGGAAAAGAGTTCAAGAGGTCACAGTGATAGTGACACAAAACAGTGACATCAGGAATGATTATTCAGTCAAGTATGTATTAATAATAGTGACCTGTTATTGACCTACTATAAAGAAGTCACCTTTTCACATCTGATATAACAGAGGCGAACAAGTGAACAGTTTGAATTAAATAATCTCATGTTTCAAAATGCAGCATTATTCCATAACTACACTGTTGTTGTCTGAAATATTTACAGCAGGTGGAGCCTCTTTTTGACTTTAAATGGCGTTGCACTTTACAGTGACACAGAGAGATAAGAGTTCCTCTGGCTAGCAGCAATGCCGTCATCAGGCCGACTCCTGTGTGTGTGTGTGTGTGTGTGTGTGTGTGTGTGTGTGTGGTGACGTATAACATGGGACACCAATGAGGTATAAATACCTTACTGAAAAGCCAGATTAGAAAAGGAGGGGTGGAGCTTGACCACACACACACACACACACACACACACACACACACACACACACACACACACACACACAGGCTATATATAGCTTTGACCAGCCGCAACGTTGGCTGAGGTGTCTGCTTAGTGATAAATATAATTCTAGCCAAGACCCTTTCTATTCTTTTCTATTTTATTCAGTTCTACACCAGTGTTAGCCAGACGTACAGTCGGAGGCTTGTGTAGACATGTGGCAGGCTAAAGGACAAATCTCAGTCTGTACATAAAGGTGGAAAATGCTGAGTTGACAGGAATGGAAGAATGGAAAAATACACACACGCACAGTGCCAGAGAGGCCACTGTATACTTGCTGTAATACCTTGAATTATAATAGCACACTGTAAGTTACTAAGAGATATAATTAAGGAATTCTTTTTTATTATTTTATGTTTGTTTGTTTTTTTATTATCAAAAACACCCCCCATATTTACTTAAAAATAAGCAGACAATTCGAAACACAAATTTTTAAAATTGTTGCATTTGCTCCTGCAAGAAGACATTGTTTACTGCATTTTCTGTCGACAAGCTTCTCTGTCTGGTTGTTAGCATATATTAGAATATGCTTCTGGTAATAAAAGTTGAGGACAAAAATTAAAAGATCATGCTGTTACAGTGCTAGATTTGCTCACATAAAATCACATAAATGGTTAAGTTGAATGATGTTTTGTGATGTATTTTTAGCAGGTAGGAGTATCACCTCAACTTTCACATTCACTTCTATTAATTGAGTCTAATTAGCTTTGGTAGGAAAGTTCAGATGATCTTTAATTAACATCCAATCTCCCCTCTTTATCCCTCCTGCCTTGTCTGACATTTTCTCCTTTTATACTTTTCTTCCCCTTCTTTCTCTCCTACTGGCCCTATACCTTTGCGTCTACCTTTAATCTCTCTCTACCTTGTCTTCTTTCTCCTTTTCCCTCTCTCCAAACTATCCCTCCCTTCATCTCCTCCCATCTCCTCTTCCTCACCTCCCAGGCCCTGGACGGCTTCTTTTTTGTGGTCAACATGGAGGGCAACATTGTGTTTGTCTCTGAGAACGTCAGCCAGTATTTGCGCTACCAGCAGGAGGAGCTGATGAACACCAGCGTCTACAGCGTGCTGCACGTTGGAGATCACGCCGAGTTTGTCAAGAACCTCCTGCCCAAGAGCCTGGGTAAGAACCACAGAGAGCTCACTGGTACGTGATCTGATGGAGGAGTGATTTCAGATGTTCCTGAACTAACTGTCCTTACTGAACTTACAGCTCTGCCATCATTACTAAACCTGGTTACCTTTTCCTGCTCTTGGTAGTTCACAGCACTAAAAACAACGGGGACGATTCTTCTTAGCTAGATAATCAAGAGCAACAGGCTCGATTAATACCTGTCTTTAAGTTGCCACGCCATTACAGCATAACCTGCTTTGCTAAATTAGCTTTTCTTCTAGTTAGCAGGGTATGTACCACGTTGTGAACCTGTCCTGTCCTAAGTCTTAATCTCTACTCCAAAACACTCATTAGTTTTAGTTGGAGATGAGTCACCTCAGTTGACCTAAACAAAGTGTTAGCTAGCTGTCAAACCAGTAGGATTATTTCGCAGAGCAAATAATTAATAATAATTAAAATAATTTTTAATGTAAACTGAAGTTATTGTCTTGTGCACAAAAAATTACTTGTGCAAACAAGTTGATTATGTTGAGTGCACAAGTTAATATCTTGTGGGAACAACGTATTTTTTTTTTTTGAGGAAGATAATATAACTTGTTATTGAAAGGATGATAATAATAACTTGTTTCCGCAATATTAAAAAATTTCACCTTTTGGGTCTCTGTATGATTTTCAGAAACACTATCAAATTTTAATTAATATTCTACAAGCAAAAATTCGTGGCAGTGGTTCATTTTGTCTTGTTTTTTAAACCTCCAACCCAGGCGTTGCGCTAGACTTTTTCGTCGCCGGTCATTTTGACCGTCAGGGTCATAAAAATCCGGTCATAATCTATTTTTACCGGTCATTTTAATTTTCGTTTTTAAATGATAATTAAGATATTCAAAGACATTTAGTTTTCGTTTTTAATAAATCCAGCAAGCAAGTTATAAAGTGTGCATTAATAAGGACATGAACGAAAAGATGAACAGACATCCACACACCTGTGCCATTAGGCTTCGCCCTGGACACACCGGACGGCACTAACACATCACTAACGCGCGGTGTGTCCAGGGCGTTATGTAGTTATGTCTGTAGGCTCGGTGACACAAAATTAAAATTGTAATGGAGTGATTATGGTATTGAAAAAAGTTTTCGGTTATGCACTGTTGTGTTATTTTAAATTATAAACACGGTATTTTCTCCTCATGTTCCTCAGTGCGTGCTGTTGTTATTTTATTTTGAAAATTGGCCGGATTCTCTCGTCTTTTCTGTGTCCGACTTCCTGTTTGGTATGATCCGCTCTATCCAGCTTGACAGAAGCGTTCGCGGCTCCCGTGAAAAACAGACCAGACGCCGAACTGAAGCTCTGCCTCTACTCCGCGGGCGCTCCGCTCCGCTCAGCGGTCTGTGTGGACAGTCAGAAAGGTTAACATGGGCGCTGACTGAAAACTGCCTCCGCTGCTGGGCGCCGTGCTTCGGTTCCGCGTCCGGTGTGTCCAGGGGGTTATGTCAACAACGCTACATGAAGCAGATGAATGACTTTTTCTCTGCAGTACTGTGCACTCCGCCGCCAAGTGGGCAGGGGTGGTAATTGCAACCGGTCAAAATGACCAACGGCCTTCAGATTTTTCGGTGTTGTAAAAAAACGGTCAATGACCGAGAATATCCGGTTAACGCGACCCCTGCTCCAACCACTGGATGGCAGTGTTGTAATCTGTCTTCAGTTATTTGACTTCTCCACTACAACTTATCAATTTAACGCCAGCGTAAACACAAAGAACAGGGGCCTATGAAACAGGCAGAGTCATATGGTGCATTCGTTTTGTACTCGGAGGTCGGAAATCGGAAGCGGGAATGACGTCACCTCCGAGTTAACAACAGTTTTTGCAGTCTAGTTGACAACGGTGAACAAGTCGGAAAAAAACCATGAACGTTACCATTCTACCGTTGGGCTAGCTGTAGCCACTGTTAACAGTATCAGTTGATAACAACGCTCAATGTAGTATTTTGCACATACAGACAGCGTAGCAACATGTCCACGGATAACAATTGAACAGTACTATGGGTATAGCTGACCTAATTTAAAACAAATAAGATAAAATTGCTATAAACAGTACTTAAGCAGAGTGTTTACTCACTATGCATGTGACCGGCAGCCATCTTGAATTCGTAAGTCAGGGTTGATGCGGTTGCTCTGAGTTTCCGAGTTGGAAATTCAATCTCAGGGTGCGTTCAAGTTTAAACTTCCAACTGGGAACTGGGAATTTCCGACCTCTGAGTACAAAACGAACGCACCAATAGATGGCGCACCGCTAGCTCCTAAAATTCGATTTTAAAAAATCGCAGTATAACTTCTTGCTCACAGTTTCGCAATATATCGCAATATATTAAAACGTAACCCCTGTATTGTGATAAGTGTCGTATCGCCAAATTCTCGCCAGTACAAAATCCAAATAATATCATGCTAAAGAGAAACCAACTAATGTTCCTGGTTCTGGAGAGCACTCCAGAAAAACTGACAGCTAACAAAATGGCTGCATAAGTATTTCCAATTTCCAGTGTCTCATTAACTCAATATTTATTGACAGGCTGTGATGAAAAAAGGCTAGCTATGAGCTAAATCCTGTTAGCAATGTGTGCAGGTTCTACACACCACTTTTGTTACAATTTTGTTAGCAAGTTATGGTTTTTATACAGGGTATGGCATTTTGGTGTTGCAGTATGCATGTTGGCGCTGTTTTTTTATTAACTTGCTTATGTTGACCACCTCCTCTTTGTTTTGCTGTCTCTCTTATCTTTCAGTCAATCATCGCAGCAGTGATGCATCCAATAGGAACAGCCACACATTCAACTGCCGTATGTTGGTTAATCCTTATGGCCACGGTGAAGCCCGACCAGCGTCTGACCAGCAGGACGCGTCACAGCAGAAGTACGAGACCATGCAGTGTTTTGCCGTGTCCGAACCCAAGTCTATCAAGGAAGAGGGGGAAGGTATTGTCTCTAACTTATATTAGCAATTTTCTCTTTGTTTCTCTTTACTGTTTACTCTATCTTTGTTGTTTGTTATTTATTTTTTTCTCTTTGTTGATGTCTTTCTTGCTATGTTTCTTTCTTGTATTTTGTTATTATCTGTCTGCCTGTCTCTAAGTCTCTCTCTTTGTCTTTATCTTGATTTTAATTTAAAACATCAGATTCAACCTCTCTTTCCCATTTTCTCTTTCTAGCTGCTTTGTTGTTTCCCCTTTGAACCCTTTGTTTTAATCTCCGCCTCTCCCACTTTGGTCCCTCTTTAGTTACTTGTCTCTGTGTTATTTCCTCTTACTTTATAGTTTTGTCTCTTGCTATTATTTTCTTCTTCTCCGTCTTGACTTTCTGTCATTTTCCCATCACTTTCTCCATCCCCACTTTCCACGGTCTCTTGTGCTCTGTCCTCCTTTCATCACCACTCCTCTCTACTTTCCCTCCCATCCACTGGGAGAGACTAATTAGCGTGTGGCACTTTGTCATCTTCCCATCTTATCTTATCACACACATACACACTGGGGAAAAGAATCTGTCTGGCACTCTAATTTTAGATGTCTAACAACCAGATATTGTGCTAATCTCTCCCCTGACAGGAGGAGGGTGTCTGCTGGACAGATTGAGGGCTGTAGGTTCAGACTGAGGTTGAGGCTGATGTTAAAACTCAGCCTGGGTCTGAGATTGGGAGGTCTTGACATCAGTGTTGAGGCTGAAGTGCCACAGTATGATTAAGCTGTGTATGACTGTGGTTAAAAGTGAGGATTGCAACAAAGTTTAGGTCACAAACTGAGTTTAACCCGTATTTATTGTCAAGGCAAAGGGTTAACAGGAGATCTGTCGTAGATACCTATGGTGTAGGTTGTGATTTATAGTTAAGTGTCAGATTTGGTGGGATGTGGTATCAACAAACATACACGTACTCTCAGAGACATACAGAGCTGTAACCTTTTAGGGTTTTAACTCCCACCAAAGGAAAAAGACAGTCACAACTGAAATCACGTTGTTGAAACACCTCTGCTCTTTTCCACCCTGTCCTTATTCTTCTATCTCATTGTGTAGCGCTGTGAGTTATTGAAAGATTATTTTAACCTATGCTTTTCCAAACATTCAGATTTCCAGTCGTGTCTCATCTGTGTGGCAAGAAGAGTCCCTGTCAAAGAGAGACCTGTGATGCCTGCGTATGAGAGCTTCACCACGCGACAAGACCTTCAAGGTAGTACTGGATGGGAAGATTCTATTGTTAATACACCATTCAAACAGATGTCTGCACATGTATGCAGAATATGTAGGCAATGGGACAAGATTTTCCAAAATATTGCCCATTGTCCCCCGAGGCTAAATCGTCATCAGACTGATAGTTTATAGGTTCCAAGACTGATACACAGTGTGATCAAACAGTGTAGGGTTGTGTCATTTAATAAGCATGCTGTTTGTTGTTTGAACAACGGTTTTATAACCATTTTTCTATCATGAGGTCAGGAGCAAGTTTGAAACAGTATCAAATTTAATTCAGCACGGTGCATCTTGGCTAACATAAGGGACTGATCTCTTGTCCACTGGTAAAGTGGTGGTTGCATTGCTGAGTTATAAACCCGCTGCTCCATAACAGGCAAACATCTCAAACATGGGTCCGTCCCAAGTCTCTTAAATTACTGCTAGTTGTCTTACCTAGCCGACTTTGCTAGCTGTTTAGCCCCTCCCACCTAGGAAAAAATGTGAGGAGCTAGCGCTAGGAGCGATGAGCGAGCATTGTCGGTTTAAGAGACATGAGACGTCCTTTCCACTGAAGCGTCACGTGAAGCGATGTCCATTCCTGATGACGGCGACACCGCTGGATCTGCTCCGTAAAGCAGCCAGCGTCTGGCGTTACTATGGGTACATCCCAAGTGTCATTATATTTGCTGACCAAAACAGTAGCCCCCACCCCCCGCCGTCATGACTCTGGTCACACACTTTTGCATGTATTACCATTGTTATTGAGTCATTTGTCGAAGTTTGTGCATTTACAGAACGGTGTGTAGCCCTGATATTCCACTGTCACTGTGATGAGCACTATCATTCAATTAACTCACCATCATTCAACATAGTCAGCGAGTCATTGCAAAGAATGCATGTAATGGGTACTTACTCTTGTACTGGTTCTCCACCATCTCGTTCAAATGAGCCAGGTGTAGAGGGCGGGTATTTATACGTCATGGCGTTCAGCTGAAAAACTCTTCCTCATAGGAAGCTCTCGACCATCCTAGCTCGTAGCTGCTTAAAGCTTGCTGCTAGCTCCTAGCGCTAGCTCCTTGCTGCACAAATAAGAGACTTGGGACGGCCTAGAAGATGGCGGACCTCGAACGACTTCCAGTTCAAGCGAGGAGCTAGCAGTAGCACTATAAAAATAAGAGACTTGGGACGGACCCCATGACAGTATTCTGCTAACATCAGGTCTTCTACCTGTCCAGGTAAGATCACGTCCCTGGATACCAGTCTGCTCCGTGCGTCCATGAAGCCCGGCTGGGAGGACCTGGTTCGGCGTTGCATTCAGAGGTTTCACCTGCAGAATGACGGGGAGATGTCCTTTGCTAAGAAACACCAGCAAGAAGGTGAGTAAGACAACACAGAGCTCAACCTGCAGCCTGTGACTGTTGAATTAATGGAGGCTTTGCAGCCTAAACATGTTCATTTTAATACTAAAAACCTTTCTTAGGTGCAAGATAGACTTGTTTAGGGTTCAGCGCTTTAGACTGTCTTTGAGGAGTCAATCAAAGGAGAAGGATAATCTAACCTATAGCCATGCTGCAAGTGTTCTGTATATTAAGTACACCTGTGGCATTCTAGGATGTCAATTTAAGATTATTTTCATGACAAAGAATAATGCTCTCTCAATCAATTTATTAATAAATAGTCAAACTGAATAACAAACTAGCATTTGTTATTCACTGTATCTCTTAATTTCTATTTTTTGGGGAATCGATTTGTTGGAGGCATATCATATCCTGTCTTGCTGGCTGTTAGTCATGTGTTATTATGTTGATGTTGGAGTGTAATTTTCTCTCTACGTAATTCTCTTTGTAGTGTTGAGGAACGGCCATGCTCTCAGCCCTCTGTACAGATTCTCCCTAGCAGACGGGACCATCGTCTCAGCTCACACCAAGAGCAAGCTGGTCCGATCGCAAGCCACCAACGAACCACAGCTCTACATGTCCCTGCACATCCTGCAGAGGTACCAGCCACTCTGTCTCTACTGCAAAGTGTCTTTCTTTCTAAAATATTGTATTTAGTCGTTAGGAGCTGGCATGTATCAGTGTAATTGACTTACTAAGCCCTTTTCCTTAGTGCCCTGTCTGATAGAGAAGAAACAGCTAATTGAAATCCTTTATAGATTGTTGGAGATTCCATCTTTAAAAGGTTGCATAAAAGTTTTCCGCTGTTTTCTACACCCACTGGTCCCAAACCTTTTTGTCTTCAGTCTTCTTAGGTATAATTCCTTCCCATTGTGTCTTTAATGCCTAGAACATTTCTTTATAATAAGAGCCTCCTTGCCCTAGACAAGAACTTAGTTTAAGCTGAATCTCCTATTTCAGCAAAAAGGTTTGGTGTTGTGTTTGAGTTTTTAGTCTGCCAAACCCACCTGAAAGTCACCTGAAAAATATTCTAAACCGAGGAAACACTTTTGACACGCTTATAGTATAGTAGTCTAGCTTAGGAGTAGCACAGAATAGCTTGGGGGTAGTGTTTTTCATTTAAACTTAAAAACAAAAAGTCACTTATTTAGTCTCAGTCCAAACCTTAATTGATGCTGCAACAGAGAACAGAGGGTGGTACTGTGTGGTCCAAGGCCATAAATTATTTTAGAACTGAAAAGCAACATTAAATGGAGCTCTCTTAAACCTGCAGCCGTCCGTCCAGAAAAAGCTTCATACATCCCTATTAATCAGGTCCAGGGAGTGCCTCTTTAAAATCTAATTTTTCGCCCAAACTAACCTTTCTTAAAACTGACCTTTCACCTTTATCATTTTAAGACATAATGCTTTTATGTTAATTGCAGCATATCTCCCTCCTCCTCTTTCCCCTGTCAGCCTGTGTGTTTAGCACATGTCCTCTCTCAGTGTTTGTGATTTCCTCTTGATTTGGACAAAGGGGGAACACAGCAATGTGGATTAAGAACAAAGAGCCTCTTATTCAGAACCGCCGCCATATGTATAGAACAAAACTGACACAAGCACTACCAGCCAGTCCAGTCTACAGTACCTCCATCACTCCCTCCCACCACCGGGAGCGACTGTGACTCAAACAGCATCCAGCCTTTAGTATGACCATTCAGAGTCAGGAATTGGACAGCAGTCAGAAAACAATGCCAGGACTGTTACCCGGAGCTTTCAAGGATCAATGGCGAGAACTTGGCCTTTTTTACTTCCACAAGTTTCACATTGAAAATTATCGCTCCAGTACTCAGCACAATGAGAGCTTTGTGTGTTTGGTGTGGAGCTCAAGCCAATCCATGTTTAAGGCTTTCTCTCTGTTACAGCTTAAGGCCTTGTTACAACTCTGTTTTCTCAGTTATGTACACTGTGTCAGAGCTGCTCTCTGTTCTACTGTATGAGTTTCTTAACCTTTTTGTGGTGGTCTTTTTATTAAATACAAAATGCCCTTTGCTAGTTTTACTAGATATTTATTGACAATGACCAGTGAGGATATCACTGTTTGCTTTAATACTGGGTCATGCTTTTTAATAACTAGTGTCACTTGTTTCGAAGGGGCGGATATAAAAGTTTGGAAATATAACAGTTTTATATCAATCATTAAATCAAGTCAAGTGTTGAGTATGAGAGTTCTTGAGCCTGGAATCAGTAGTTTGCCCCCCAAAAAACCTTCAGGTCCACTTCCTTGCTTATTTTGTTGTTGTTTTTTGTTTACCTTTCAGCTGCTTATCTTAGTTTTTCTGTTCTAAGTTAGAAACTGTTCTAAACATGGCTAAAATCTCAGGTAACATGGCATTGTAAAAGCAATATATCCATATGGCCAGGGGAGCACTGAGGTGAGGCAAACCAGGCAAATGTTTGGGGCCCTCCGAATAATTTGGGAAAAGTGGCCACCTATGGCCACTCTTGTTGGTACGTTTTGCAATGACAATTATAACCCCCCTTAAAACTCCCACAAATGCACTGTACAGTTTACCACCGCAGCCCCAAGAAACCTTCAGGCGCCAGCATACTCCCTCTGTGTACGATTAATTCATTTCATACATTGTAACCACTGCCCTCATATTTCCATGGATCCTTTATGTTGGCACAGATACAACCACTAGAGGGCCAAGTCAAAACTTTCTTACAGCAACAAACATAGCAACGGTGGAGGAGGTTGTAATAACAAACCTTTTAACAGAGGTAGTGTCGTAGACAGCAGTGGTATCTGAGTCTATTAAATACATTGCGATGTGAACTTTTTGCTTTATGACCGATTTGTTTAATTTCACCATTTTTGAATTGTCTTCGTGTCCCATGGTTGTGTCTGGCTTAAACTATGCTACACTGCCTATATGATTTCAGGCGGTACTTCTGAATTTCGTCTGTATCTGTAAGCTTTTAGAAAATGTGCACAAATACGGACGACATGAACGTAGAGTACAGAGAGAAGGCTTCGTCAGAGTCCGTACACCTATCTAAGGTTGAGCATAAATGGGCCTTAAGTTGGGCCCCTTCTGGCCACTGTATGACAGCTGGATAAAGTCAGGACAATCAGCCAGCTACCTGCATCTGTCATACATACAACATTAGGTGTAACCATCAGCGCAACCATCAGGGCCCAGATGTGCTTCTCTGCCAGGGCGCCCCCAGAGTCTAGGATCGCTACGGCATATGGCCACTGAGCCATGATATAAATCTACAACAATTTCGCTACATTTTTCCTTGTAACCAAGCTGCAGCATTTTCTAGGTATGTAATGTGTGCAGATGTATGAATTTTCAAAAGTTACATATCTGCACATATTCTCACATACGATCTGCCTATGTACAACCAGCACTCCCCTTGAGCAGGCCTGATTCTTGTCTGTTTTCTAATCCTTCTAGAGAGAATATGGGTGGCATGACTGCAGACATGCCTGGTGGCCAGGGCATGGCCAAACCAATGACCCCAACCAGTGTGAGTGGCCCCTCCCCATCTCCTGATGCCAGTGTCACCAGCAATACGCACCACTCCGCCACAGCCTCCAGTGCCCCTGGACGTGGTTTCGGGGCTGTATCGGGTCGGGCACCCACGCCTCAGGGATCACAAAAGAGCCAAGTGCTCAAGCTGGGCAGCCCTTCAGCCCAGGGTAGCCCCAGCTTCACCTCAGGGGCCCAGGGCGCCATGTTGTCTCCTCGTCATCGCCAGAGCCCCAGCATGGCGGCTAGCAGCAGCTGTAGTAGCCCTCACCTCTCTCAACATCCCCCTGGTTCTTTCTCTCCTGCAGCCGGACTCCACTCGCCAGCATCTGTATGCAGCAGCACAGGAAACAGCCAAGGGTTCAACTCCCTTAGTGCACTGCAGGCCTTCAGCCAGGGCCACAGGGTTTCCCAGGGACTCACCGAGGGGCAGCATCCGGAGTCACCTGACAGAAAGCAGATTGGCCTTCAGAGCCCTCTTCACAGCAGCAGCACTGGGAGCCAGCAAGCCAAGAACAATCCCAGTTTAGAGGCAGACTTGTTGGGGACTTTTGGGGAGCAGCAAGACTTGTTGTCATCTCCAAACCAGGAGGGTGAGCAGGAGAAAGATGAGGACCCTGAAAGCTTTGAAGGTAATGGAAGCTTAGGGGAGCTTGGCGACGGCCCAAATCGCCTTCTGAACACAAAAGGGCATACTAAGCTGCTCCAGCTCCTCACCACCAAATTAGAGCCCCCTGATCCTTGCTCATCACCGCCCCTGGGGGATGACCAGAACTGTAAGGACCAGCTTGGGGGTGTGGGTGGGGCTGGGCATAACAACCACTCCAGCTCGCTAAAGGAGAAGCACAAAATTCTCCACAGGTTGCTGCAGAACAGCACCTCACCTGTGGAGTTGGCCAAGCTAACGGCTGAGGCTACCGGAAAAGACCCCATTGGTCCATCTGAGTCAGCTTCAGGAGATAACATGGCTGCCCTAGGTGAACTCTGCACAAAACAGGAGCCTGGCAGCCCCAAAAAGAAAGACAATGCGTTGCTTCGCTATCTGTTGGATAGGGACGATAACGGGATCCTGGATAAAGCCATCAAGATGGAGCCTGGTGACGGACCCAAGCTGTCCAACATAAAGACAGAGAAACAGGAGACGGGTTTCAACATGGCGGACCAGGTCAGTGTTGTTGACAGTAATATTCATGGTTAGTGTTGTCAGTGGACAACCAGTTGCTGGTTTACAGGTTGGGGCAAATGGATTTGCTGCTTCTCTCTATTTGGTATAATTGAAAATGTATTGTCTATTGCTCTATTGGTATAACGAAAAAATTCCAGCAGAAAGAGTAGACAGTAACTGTTTAGAGATTATGATCACAGTCAGAATCCCTTCCCTTACACATGAAGAGTTCTGTCTGTTCCGAGTGAATAAAAATAATGAAGAAATCCATCCACTTAACAAATTAACATATGTATGTACTTAACAGCTCTCATAAACACCTTCAAGTGAGAAGCAGAATGCTTTGACACTTGGTGTTTGATGCTGTCGGATGCGTGTTGACTTCCTCTTTAGGCAGCCAATGGCAGGCTGTCAGGAATTAGTACACTTGCTGAAACACAAGATGATCTGTCAAGGAAGGCAGAGGAGTACTGTTAAAACTGAAGCATGTGTGAGTGAGAAAATTGGAAACAGAGAGTGTGCAGGAACTAGAACTCAGAAACATTGTACAGGTATATGTCTGACTGTATTTGACACCCAAGATGCTCAGGAATAGAGTTGGTAGGTATGTTCGTGTGTGTTGTACTGTGTGTGCAAATGTACATGTGTATACAGACCTCTTAAAAGTTTAAAAGATGATGTCTGGCACCAGAGAGAGAGAACGCACACACACATTGTTGTCTACATTTGGATTTTTAGTGGTAAACCCAAACAAACTCTTGGTTTCAGCAGCACCTTTATTTCACACTGTAGCACTACTCCTCTTACAATAATTGCTTAGCTTAATCACAACAAAGTGTAGTCAGTTCAGAGTGTTGTCGTTCCTTTTGAAAGTGCAGGTGCACTGACATAGTTGAAGTTAGTTCCAGGAAGGGGCTGACGGAGGACTGCTGAGGTTCAAAAGTCTCACATCCTCAGGCGTCTCTCCAACCAATAGTTGTGCCTCCGGGCAGCGGAGGCCACTGCCGGAGGGGAGGTAGCCATTCAGCAGCTCCCACCTTGGATGGCTTGATTTGTAGTTTGTAGAATAAGGTGACGCTTTGTTACGCCAGTCGTGATGGTGCCAAGAATGTGCTTTTTCATCTGAGGTTACAGCTGTTGACACGATATTCCAGTTTACCAGAATAAGGAGCAGAACAGGAAAAACAGAAAGACAAAGCAAAGAACAAAGTAGCCAGGAAACGAAGGTCAACAGGGCTGAAGAGTGCGAGCAAGCTTGCATGTGTTTGTCTTCTTATGTGCATGCATAAATCAAATGAAACATTATATAGCACATTTGCAAACAAGAGCTTTACAGGAGCTCTATATCATATTCACAACGTACACGTGATTCAGGGATTGTCGGCACATGGCTCTCAACATGGAGGTAGCTGAGCCAGTGGCCAGCAGCTAATGGTGCTAGCAGCTAATGGTGCCAACAGCGTGAACAGCACTAACAACGGCAACAGTAGTGACAGAGATCTGGGGGGAATTGGGGTGTGGGTGCCATGCTTTTTTTTAGCGCAGTGCAGAGTGATAGCAATTAGCTAACCAGTGGGATACACACACAGGGACATGCATTAACAAGCATGCACGGTCTGACTGGCTGACCACAACAAACTACAGAGAAGCTCAGATTTTAACACACACAGAGGTAGCATTACTCTGCTTTATCTTTACATAGCGAATAGTTGCTGCTATAATAATGCTCTTAGTGTTGTATAGAGCTCCTTTAAATTAGGCATAAAATTAGAATTTAATTAAAGAAATAAAGAATAAATTAAAGATTAAAAAACCATGAGGAAGAGCGTGTGTGTGTGCTTTACTTCTGTAGAGTGTAGAGAGGTGAGTGCAGACGAGCATGTGAGGGTAAGTGTGTATCCGGGTCACAAATTGTGTGTTTGTGCAAGACTGTGTACATACTGTACATTTCATAGTGTGAACATTTCTATTACAGCATATTTGTGCCAATGAGTATCATAGTATGTGTGTGAAAGCCAGCATGTGACAGTGTGTGTATAATTTCTTAGTGTGTAATTGTGTGTTAAAATACATCTTACAGCTGCTCAAAAGCACATCTGTGCGTTACTTGTGTATTAGTAAGACTGTGACCTCACTCAACATCAAATTAAGTTTTACAACTTCAAAACTTAACACTTCTTTCAGTCAAATTGTGCAGTTTGAAATAGATAGAGCACAGGTGAAGACACAAGGCAATGTCCACTCTAAAAAACTGTTACTGGATATACTGGATTCCGAGTGAGGAATATGTTTAACACAGTGTATGTTTTCTAACTCATCCCATCCTCTCATGCCCGTGCTTTTTTTACTCAATCTGACTTTGCTTTCATTATTTTCTACAATGCATAGAGGAATTTAGTTGAACCTTGGTCTCTAAAACTGGCAGAAAATCAAGGCACTGTGCGTCCCTATGATGGTTGCTCAGCAGAGGGCAGCAACAGTGACCTTTGGTGTTATAAAGGCGCCTTTTAAATAAAATGTATTATTATTATTATTATTACTGTCATGCTGTTGCCTTGAATTCGTGACGAAAACTTTGTTTTTGTCGCATGCCTTCATGGAAAATGGCAAACATATTGACTTATTGAGTTTTATAACAGCAAAACAATATCAAAAATCTATTCACACAACTCATGCAGGTTAATACAAGTCTCATTTATCCAGTCGTATGTTCAGTACTTCCCAAACACATGCGTCTTTATTTAAAAACAAAAAAAAAAATTAATAAGATACGTTTCACTTTCAGTTCAGTTTTAAATCATAAAGTTTTAGTGAAATGGCACGTGTTTGGGAAGTACTGTGTTTGGGAAGTACTGAACATACAACTGGATAAATAACACTTGGATTATACTGCACGAGTTGTTTGAGAGTTTAAAAATTGATATTTTGATATAGTTTTGCTGTAATAAAACGTGGTCCCAAAACAATCAGTAAATTTATATGTTGCGCATTTTCCATGGAGGCACGCAAGAAAAATATAGTCTCTTTACAATCCAAGGTAGCACGGCATGACTAATTGATATACAAATGGTCATTTTGTGGGTGATGTGTGCCTTTAAAGGGACCACAAGTAGGGTGTGGCTCTTTACTAACATCTAGTGGCAGCTGTCGGAAACTACAACAGTGTTTGCAAACACAAGTTAACTCCTACAATCCTCAGTGTTTTTCAAGCAAATTTTTATTTTTATTTAAATTTCAGGCTTGCTACCTGCTATCTAACGGATATTGTATCAGACATGAGAAGTAAAAGCTAAAGTTAGTGAGCTAATTTTCAAAGTTACATCTTTTTATGTAGGCTATAAAATGACAATCAGATTTGAGACACAACATGAGAACCAGTGGGCGATTGTGAAACACTCCTGTGGCCATCTGACATTTAATATATTGTATTAACAGTATATATAAGAGATATTAGCTCTACATAGACTAGCTACACTGTAGGTCCTTTACCTGTCCAACAGAAACTCCATGTCTCTCACATCCCCATTTCAAAGTATGCCCTTGATGTGTGGCCATGTTGCGTTCACAGCGAGTGTGTGTGTTTGTGTGTGCTTATACACCCCGGCTACACAGAGCACTGACTGTGTGTCTTACTGTACATCACACATGACCTCATTAGTGCTGGCAGTTTATTTTTAGCTCCTCCTCTATTCATTAGCCAGCGGCCAGAGGAAACCGTTTGTGTCAGTGTTGTGTGTAAATGTGTGTGTGCGTGTGTGTGTGTGTGGCAGGTTAAATTACAATACTAAGGGAGGTTTTGGGTTTCTTTCAAAGTTGCTATCGGATGTGAATATTGGATCTCACGTTGTCATTATATGAAAGTTTCTTTTCACAGTTTTGTTGATTTTTATATGTAAGTGTTGCTCTTTATCCGTGGTACCATTTAATAATGTCCACATATTCTTTTATCTGCATGTTTATTAAACAACAAAATAAAGACAAAGATTACCTCATTGTACTTTTATTGCATATTTTATATGACAGATAGAAATATTTTCTTGTAGGAAATAGTTTGAAGCACCTGAAGCCTTCAAAGTGTACTGTTTTTGATGTTGGTACCTGAACTGAAAGCTTCCCTGGCTCTTTGTTGGCAAAGTCAGTTTCATCACCTACATGTAAGAGAGCCTTCATCTCATCCACCCTTCAAAAATGTCTTCAAAAGCAAGAGCATGTTTTAGATATAACGTTGTCCCCAGCAGTAAAATATAAAGCTTTCTCTGATCATGACGATACTGCATGAGCTTTAAATTAAGGATCACATGCACGGTGACAGTTCTTTGTGTGGATTTGGGTTCAGAAAAGGTGTTGAAATCGTATGCCAAGTTCAGTGGTACGCCGGGCTCAAGGCTCCACATCCTATGACAGAAATCTACATTTTTCAAGAATAAAAAAAGCAGGATATCTAGCCACTTCTGAAGTTCTTATCCTGTTTTTTCCCTGTGTTTGATCTCAGACGTTGGAGTTGGAGGACCTCCTGGAGGACCTGCAGAGCGGCGGCCAGCAGCAGCTGTTTGTAGGCCAGCCACCAGTCAGAAAACCAGCTTCCTCTTCGTCCTCCTCTTCCTCTGTGCCACCTGGTTCCTCTGTGGACAAACAGAGCATCATCAGCGACATCTTGCAGATGACAGAAAGCAGCAGCAGCAGCAGTAGCCCCCCCAACCAGCACAGAGCCTTCCCTTCCATTGGCTCCGCAAGTACGTCTGCAACAGTGTGTTTGTGCCTGGAGAGTTCACTTGATGGTTTCTGGCTCTTAGAGATGTTTGGAATTGAAGAAGTCTTTATAATCTCTATGTGAGAATATTATGGAGGCACTGAGGGGCAAAACATTTAGGTGATCCATTTCTTTCAAGTTAAATCTATTTTTTTTTCTCCGTTTGTTTATGAATTAAGAACAGGTGAAAAGAGTTCTGCCAGGATAATCTTTTTTTTCATCATTTAAGTTTTGCTATGTGAAAAAAATGTACAGGCTTTCTTTCTTTCTTTCTTTCTTTCTTTCTTTCTTTCTTTCTTTCTTTCGTTCTTTCGTTCTTTCGTTCTTTGTGTTTGTTGTTGGAATACTCATTTTGGCCACAAGAGGCTGATGTGCACCACTACCCCTGTTCTGATTAAGACTCAAAGGCAGATTAGTCCATATTGAAATACATTTCTAGCCAAAAGAAAGACATTACAGTGATGTTACATAACTTGCCAACATACAATATATGTACGATGTATTAAAAGTGCACGGAGAACTTAAAGCTAACCTTAAAAGAAAACATGAATCCTTTTACTCCAATGTACAACATGGGATAGTAGTGCACTGTTTTACCTGTTTTCACCAAAAAACACCAAATACTCTAAAAGATTATCCTGGCAAAACCTTTTTTTCACCTGTTTATGTCATAAACACAGAAGACACAACAATTTAGATCAGACTTAGAAAAAGAATCACCAGATTGTTTTTTCACTTGCCTCACTGAGCTTTCGTAGAGTAAGGATACCTTCGTTATCATATTTTTGTCTAAGGCTATGTACAACACTGTGTATAATAAATAACAACAAGATAAAACGTCTTCCTCTCGGCAGGTTTTAACAGTGCCAGGCCAGGCCAGCCGTGTCGAGGTGCCCCTCCAGTCAGGAGCTCCTCCATGGACAGCGGTATGGGACCCAACCCCAACGCTGGCAGGCCATTTCCTCCTCAGCACAGGAACAACAGTCCCTACTCCTTACTCCAGCAGCAACAGCAGCAAGGCATGATGGCAACCCATGCAGGCATGGCAAACCAGGCTGCAATGGCCAATCCAGGTTAGGCAGGAAAAGAAATAGTAAAATACTGTTGTCAGTCTGATGCAACCCTTTGAACAAACACACACAAAAAATAGGATTTTAAGACTCTGTGTTGTATGAAAAATAAAATCTGATTATTCCTGTTGTCCCCAAATCAGGCATGCTGAGTAATGGATCAATGCGGGGCTCTATGCAGCAGGGCTGGGGTCCCCAGGGGCCCATAGGGGGTACTGCAGGGCCGATGATGGGCCAAGGGGTTGGACCAAGTCGGATGGTCCCTAACATGAATGCTGCGCTGCCCACTAGAGGCCTGCCTGGATCTAGAGCCATGGTCAACATGCAGATGATGGGCAATGGTGAGAAGGAAGAGCAAGACAGAAAGATAGTCAAATCAAATCAAATGAAAAGCTGATCTGACATTTTTGCTGTTTCTTCCTTTCAGAGATGGAAATGGCAAACCCCACCTACCCTCATCAACAACCTCCGCCCAATCAGACCGCACCATGGCCAAACCGAATGATGGCTATGGATCCCTATGGAAACCAAAGCAGGTATGGCATTCAGTCCATCTCAAAGCCTAAAAGAAGAGCCAATGAAAATAAGACTTGAGCAGCAGTTCTACTGGGCTCTGTCGGGATCCTTGAGTGTGGTGTGACAATAATACCAAGTTACCTTCCAGGCCACCGTACAGCGTTCCCCAGGAGGACGGGATGAGGTGTTGTGGAACAGGGCCCGAGGGCCAGCCAGATGAAGGAGCCCTTCTGAGCCAGCTGTGCTCAGTGTTGAAGGACTATGAGGGTCTGGAGGAGATCGACAAGATGCTGGGTATTCCAACGCTGGCTGGACAGGTGAGGCCCTTCAAAGTGACTTTAGGAATCATCTGTCTGCAGAACAATAAGAACTCACTCACAGAAAAGTATTTTAATGGACTCCATTTTTAATCCTGTTCTTTATATTTTCAGTGTTTATAAAACAATGTGTGATAGCTTGTTAATTTCAGTGCCTCATTTTTAAATACGTAGCTAAATATGAAAGACTGTATGTAATTGTGAAAATTTACACACAGTACAACAGGAGATTTTGAGGAAAAACTTGTCTTGTGCATATTAACAAAACTAAACAAAACTAGCTTTTGATTGATTTCCTCTCACTCATATCCTGTCTCCCCTTATCACAGGGTTCTTTGCAAGACCAGGACCACTACCTCGGCTCCTCGGACCCAACGGCCAACATGAAGCCTCTCCTGTACAGTCAACACTACGGCGGCCAGCCAGGTTATGGCGGCATGCCTCCTGACGGCGGGTTCCACGGCCCCTCTATGAGCGGCCACATGGGGCCACAGAGGATGGCGCCCACTGGTTACCCCCCAATGATGAGGATGCCTGGGCCCAGAGCGGTTGGGATGAGGCCAGGCGGGCCTAATCCAGGAGTGCCGCCACAGCCCAACAACCTGAGGCTCCAGCTGCAGCACAGACTCCAGGCCCAGCTGGTAGGTGGCACCAAATATTTAATCTCATTCTTCTTCCTGTTTTGTGATGTTTATTGACCACAAAGTTCATAATGCTTTTACAATCAGTTCAGTTCATTCAACTCAAGTCCTTCAGATCCCAGCCCTCCCCTGTTACTTCAGGTGTGCACCAAGGCTCTGTCCTGGGGCCCCTTCTCTTCATTATCTATCTCCTTCCACTTGGCAAGAGCTTTCTGCTGCTCTGCTCCTCAACTCTGGAACTCACTCCCACCTGACATCCGCAACATTGATTTTCTTCCACTGTTTAAATCCATACTCAAAACTCACCTGTTCATATTAGCATACTCTCTATGATTACACTGTACATTTCTTTCTTTCTTTTTTTTCCTGTGTTGTTTTGTCTGTGTTGTTGTCTCTCCTTATTGCTATTTATTACTTTGTTTACTATTGTACAGTGACCTTGAGTGTTTTGAAAGGCGCTTTTCAAATAAATTTTATTATTATTATTATTATTATTATTATTATTACAACACAGTAGGTGAAATTGGATGCTTGGTGACTAAGTGACCACTTGCTGGTCGTACAGTGGCCACTGTTAGTTGTGACAAGTATCCTTTTATTTATGGAGAAGTGGATACAAAGAGGAAAACTCTAGTGGTGTAGCTCGTCATCTAGCAGAGGTGTGTCATAAAATATTGGAAGGTTCAACACAGCTAATGCAGTGAGTTGAGTCAAATTAACGACCGACCAACCAAATGCAGCCTGATTGAAATGTTGTGATGAAATATTGAAGGTCTAAGAACACATCCAGCGCAACTCAGAGAACATTTTTCATTTTTACATTGATTTTCTTTTGCATCAACGGCTTTATCTTTATGGAGTGCTGTGATCTGTTAGAGCTAAATCAGTCAGTATGATTTAAATCAGATGTTTATGGTGAGGCTCTGCCCTTATTAATACAATCAAAAGCACACATTTTGTCTCTTTCTCTCTGTACATAGACACTATTCTAGTAAATTTACTCATGGATCTCGACACACCTGGAATCCTTTTTTCCTCCCCATTCAAGAGCTTCATTTCCATGAAAAAGACATTGACTTCTTAGACACCCAAATTCAAAACAAAGCTGTCTCCTTTTGCTCTTTTTTCTTATTTCATGTGATGCAACAGAGCATGCCGCAATGCCAACAGGGTTCACTGAGTTTAAACAGCAGCAGCCAGAAAGGAACAAACGTGCTTCAGCTTTCTGTCTTCATCAGCAACTCCCTGCTGCTGAGACACTTAACAAAGAACACACATAACATGTACATGCACACCAATTCATACACTCAATCATAAAGATGACTGCATACACAGACTGTAGCCTCTGTGACTGACCCCATTTCCCCATAATGTTCCTCTTTGTGATTGTACATAGAGGACCTTTATGTTTTAATGTGTTTGAATAAATGCAGACATGTAAGGTCATTTGTGTCTGAGGACCCCAATACATACCACAGTGTTCATCTTAAGGTGATTTAGCCCTAAATTTTGAAATTCACCACAAGGGAAGGACTTTTCACTCTTAACACTCATATTATCATATTTAATAACAACATATTAAGTCTACACTGCCACCTGGTGGAGAGTTGAGGGACAACAGCTTGTGTACAACACCTAAAATAGCACTGATGATTAGCAGCACGTTCAGATGCGAGACACGATTTTTACACTTCCATCTTTACATTTCTGTCTGTGCCAGCGGGGAAACGGTGAAGTCAAAGTCTGTGAGAAAACTCAGAACAAACCCCTGCCATCTGCAGACACATTAATGGGACATTTAAGGTATCACAGATGGTTTTAACACTGAAACAATGCTGTATGAAGCAGTCAAGGCCAACATTTTAAATATACTGTACAATACATTTCATGAAATGGTTACATTTGCTGTCATTGCAAACATATAGCATTAGTGGCCCCACAGGAGTATGAGACCCAAACCATGACAGTAGTGCTTCAGGAGTGGCCTGGCTCTGAGCAGGACTGACACACACACATGCTAAATTAATTTGGAGGCAGTGGAGGAGCAGTTAAGTAACCTGGATTTATCAGTGTGATAAATTACTACACCATAAGAGGTCAGAAAACGAAAAGTTTGATTTTTCTGTTCATTAGAAAAGCCTGCCAGATCAAATTTAGACTAACTGTAAGCTCTTTTCAACATTAATAAATTGGCATGACATGTCAATGGGGTGTTTTGAAACTCAGTGTGTCTTTATGTCTGACTGGTCGTTGCTGTCTCCTGTCATTTTTCACTGAGATTAATAAAGTACTCTGTCTGTCCCCCACATAGAACCGTCAGCCAATGGTGAACCAGATGAGTGGAGTGTCTAATATGAATCTACCTCTAAGATCCAATGTACCAAACCAGGTCAGTCTATATATGCATGTGTGTATCTCTCCTTCTCACTCTCTTATTGCACCTCATTTGTTAACACCATTTAAATATCCTCCATCGCAGTTGAAGTGACACCTCTGTATGGTAGCCATCATTGACTCTTGCTTTTTCAAGTACAGTGGACTACATACAGTATTAATAAAATTAATCACACATTAGTTAGAGTCTTCTTTGCAGCCTGGTTTTTTATATGCAAGCGTCACCTCACTGTCTCTTCCTGCAGGGAACCCTCAACGCCCAGATGCTGGCCCAGCGTCAACGCGAGTACCTCAGCAACCACCTACGCCAACGCCAACAGCAGCAGCAGCAGCAGCAACAACACGTGCACCAGCAGCGTGCCATGATGATGCGGACTCAGGGCATCAACATGCCACCCAACATGCCCAGCGGGGGCGCCGCTCCCACGCCGATGCCCATGGGTGGCACCAACCCACGGCTCCCGCAGGGCAACCCGCAGCAGTTCCCCTACCCGGCGTCCAGCTACGGTACCAGCCTGCCCTCTCCTCCTCCACCTCCTCCTCCTCATCCCGGCTCCTCCAGCCCCTTCTCCTCCCCTCTCTCCCCCAGCCATCATCTGGCTAGCCAGGGCATGATGGGAAATGTAGGCGGGCAGTACAGCGGGGTAATGAGTCCTCCATCACAGCACAGTGCCTACCAGTTCACCAGTTCAGGTATATAATTCGTGCACAGCAGCACTGTCGCTGTAGTCTGTGTGTGCTTCATGGGCGATGTAGACGCTTTTTTGGTTGTTGTGGCGGCAATCAAAAATAATCATCTTTGTTCAGTTGTAATCATTTGTCCTTTCTAAGTTGATTGGGTCATGTGATTAAAATGTTTTCTTCCATTGGATTTGTTTTTGTGTGCAAATCAACAATGTTGAGAGTTTCTGCTTTTACGCTCACATTAACACTTCATCTTCTTTCTTTGTCCATGATTTTAACCCTGTCATAAACCAATCAGGAGACTATATGTGGTCACTTTGTAGGGAAATAGCTCTGGCGGTGGCACTGCTGAAATCTTTTCCCTCCCTCTCTTTTCTTTATTTGTCCACTTGGTGTGTCTTCTGTTTTAAAATGTAGCTTATACGTTTCTGATGTGAGGACAGAATAGGATCCTGAGGATCTTGTACAGTAGTTTGAGGCATTAAAGAGTTAATTTCCTTACCAAAGGAAATTTGACAGAGATAGACAGGCTGGCTGTTGCAGATATTTTACTTGCCATCTCTTTAGGTTATTGGTTGACATTCTATCTCCTTATTTCTTCTGACTTAGAGGCAAGATCATTCTCATTTGTCTTGTCTGTGTGTAATGTCTGGTGGAGTAGAGTAGAAGTAGAGTAACATACTAACTACAGGTAAAAGCTACTAGTTAGTTTTTAGACATTAGGGTCTTGTTAGTTCCCTCTCTGGTTATTGTACCCGCCCATGGTGCTTATGACCCTTTCAACCACTCCAATCTCCAGGAATGAGCCAGCAGCAGCAACACCAGGATCCAGTGTCAGGTTTTCCATGTGGGACTACGACCCCACAGAGCCCCCTGCTGTCCCCCAGGATGGGGCAGGGCCAAAGTCCCATGCTGCAACAGAACCAGGGCCAAACCCAGCCCCAGGGTCCAAACCAGAGAACAGCACCAGGCTACCCGCCGGGTTCTGACCTCAACGGATGGCCCCAAGCTGCCAACATCTCCACCAGCAACAGGTAACATCAGTGTAAAGTTTTCGTCATCATGACTGCAGTCTTTTTGTGAATATTACTCATTTTAACTGATTCAAGTTTGCCTCCTCCCAGTGTGTACCCCCAACAGTCCCAGTCCCAGTACTCCACACAACCCAGTGGAGGAATGTACAACAGCAACAACACCATGAACCTGGGAGACATGGCCAGCAGTGGTGGCAACATGAACCTGATGTCAGGACAGATGGGCTCCCATAATACAGAGCAGGTGAGTGAATTTCAGATAAGCTTATTTACTGCCTGCTATTTACTGTTACATGACAGTTAATTCATCATTCTTATCATTATATGTACATTGATTGTGGTATGCTCATTGTTACACTGATGTTTTAGGATCATTTGGATTTGGATTGTTTTTCCTGAACTAAAGGCAGAGGCACCTAAAAGTCTTTATGCTTTGTTTTTCAATATATATAATGAATACATTGATCACTTGTACAAATTATTTTTTTCTGGAACATGCAACATGACTTTTCACAAGTAACCTTTTTAGCAGTTGTTCTTGTTTCCTGACAATGAGCTTGCCAAAAGAAGGGAAGATGAACTCCTGATCAAGTCCTTAATAATTACTGTCAGTATCCAGGGGGGTTAACACATTTTTATCAGGTGTGTTCATGTTCATTGTCATTTTTCTGATACAGGTGAGGGACGACAGCCTGATCCTGGAGCAGCTGGCGGGAATTGACATGTTGACGCAAGAGGGTGAAGGCAGTTCTGTAAGTAAATGATTTGCACAGTTTGGAGTGCCCTGGTAGCTCGCCAGGTAGCATACGCCACTAAGGCCAAGTCGTTACAGGGTATGAGTCCAGCCCAGGCCTTATGCTTCATGTCATTCCCTCTCTCTCCCCTGTCTGTCACTATCACAATCAAGCAAAAAAATATAAGAATCTTCTTTACTATATACTCTGTACTGTAGTGTTTGACACAGTGTTTTCTTTATAGTAGAGAAGTATTGAATACCTGCTCTGTGTTGTGCATAGTCATTTGTATTTGATATACTTAAAATATTTATAACAAAACTAAAGCTATCAGGCTGTTATCAACAGAATCACCTTTAATTCAATTCAATTTTATTATAAAGCCCAATATCACAAATCACAATTTGCCTCACAGGGCTTTACAGCATACGACATCCCTCTGTCCTTAGGACCCTTACAGCGGATAAGAAAAAACTCCCCCCAAAAAAAAACTTTAATGGGGATATAAAATGGTAGAAACCTCAGGAAGGGCAACTGAGGAGGGATCCCTCTTCCAGGACGGACAGACGTGCAATAGATGTCTTGTGTGTCTTGAGCTGGTTCTCATTAAATCAACCCTGTTTCTTGCACGAGCAGTCATCCATAAGCAATTGTAAATTTGGTGTACCTCAAGGCTCAAGTTTAGGTCCAAATTAGTTCTCAGTTGACATGCTAAAACGTGGCCATGGCATTGCTATCTACTACCATATCGATGATCCAGGGACTATGGGTGGCCTCATTACATCTGTCGTTTTATATAAGGTTAATGTTTCTTGTGGATCGTCCCTGTTTGAATAAAGAAACACTCACACAATTTATCACTTATAGAGCAGATGTTTTATTAATGGCAACTTGTGCCTTTTAAGTAAAGTATTCTTTAGTTTATTTGTTCTCCAACGGAATACATAAGTATACAAAATGCATCATCTCATGTTAAATTTTAAAACGTGAGTAACTTTTCTATTGCTGTCAGGTCTCGGGGCTTGGGTAGCTGAAACTAAGATAGTGTCATTCTTTGAATTACTTCCCATAATTATACAAAAAGGTGTTTTCATTAGATAAATACCTTGTTACTCTTCAACAGTTGGCTCTTACAGTCATGGAAATTTAAGGGCAATCGCACAAGAGTATAGGAAATAGAATGGGAAACCATAATGAAAAGTAAACACCACTTATTTTTTGAACAGTTGAATTCGTAATTGTAGTTCCTTTAAAGCCACACAAACTAGATTGTTTACTTGTTAAAACATGTTTTAGAAGCCAACAAAATAGAAAAGCCCGCACATAAGCACACTGTGAAACATTCTAAAACTGGTTCTTTTGACAACAGAGGCCTTGAACACATAAAGGAAGCCCTAAAGACAATTTATTGCCGATGGCCTTATAACTGTTAAGAAAGTTCTGCTCCGGCACTGGAAAACACTGGAAACCTCCTCAGTTTGTCACTGGCTTAATGGCTTGTCTCAGACTGTCTACTTGGAGAGAATCAGATTTGCTCTGAAGGACAAGTTGGATGACTTTAAAAAGATCTGGACCCCTTTCATTGCCTCTCTGGAAGAATTCCACCCTAAACCTGACTCTAGTCATCTGACATCTCCTGAGGAATTGGACTAAAGTGGCATAATTATTTCTTACTTAATCCAGCTACCCCCCAATTAATGTGATTCTGTCTCTGTCTTTCATAGAATTTCTGCTGACCCTGGCTGTGTTTGAGACAAGGTAACACAGAAGCCAGTACAAAAACGCTGACGCCTACTCAGCTCCGCTCAGCTCAGCTCAGCTCAGCTCACAGAGAAGCACCAAGGAGCTGAGGACACGTGAGGAAACATTGCTCCTTCTGTCACACCAGCCAACTCTGAGGCACTGTAGAGAGAGGACAACCATATATATATGAGAGAGTACATTTTTGTGTGCGCGTTTGTGTGTGAAACTGAGACAACGGTTTGACACTGGAGAAGTGAATGGTTGACAAGCATAAATGAGACCTCTGGATTTTATCTTTTACGGTTCTATTTCAGAGCCTGGCTAAAAACAGCGAATGAGAAGGTTTATGAAAAATATTTTACAGGTATTTATAGTTTTAAAGAAGTTTTAGAGATTCTTTGTATGAAGAAAAAAAATCAAGGATATCTTTCTTTAAGAAAATCTCTCAAAATGGTACATTTTGATGTCGATTTTAAAATTAATATATTTCAACTGCTGTAGTTACAGGGGAGCTGTATCCCTATTTAATGACTTTTTGAATGAAGGTGAATGTGTATAGATAGTGTACATACTTAGATTTAATATACACTCTTTTCTTTTTTCTTTATGTGATAATGCAAAACAGCAGTTTGGAGTTTTAGTCCAACATCTCTCTGAGAGCAGAAATATTTCATCGGTTAAATGAAACCTCGGTGAATGCAAGTCAATTAATTTGGTTTACTCTAATAAGAAAGATGGAACTTGGTCAAAATGTTAACAAAATATTTGAATCCATGTACTTATTTTTCATCATCGTATGACCATTGTAAAACCTCGGCTTGTCAACATGCTAGCTAACTGGCTTTCCTTGCTAAATTCAGCGAGCTATGCTATTTTGCTAGCTGAGATTCAACCAATGAAATCATTTCTGCCTCCAAAGCAGCTTCGCCTCTAAAAATATGTGTACAACTAATAAAACATCATGCTACTGTGATTCTTTTTAAAATGACACTTCATGGTTGCAATGCACCGGCCTGCAGGAGTTGCTCTTGCATCACAGGCATTTAGCTGAAGCTCTCCGTCATCCTGAAGGACAATTCAAAAGTGTGCTGTCTGTTGTGTCGGGTCTTTCTGTGGGTGAGTCTGTGATTTTTGAATGACAAGACAGTCTCTACCTACTCTATGTACTGGTGATGAATGCAAATACAAACCAGTCTCGGAAGGATGTCAGGTTTTACACCAAGGATAATGTCTCACCTGGTCCCTGTATTCAGACTAACTGCTGAATTAAATCTGTTTCACAAAGAAGATCAGTTCACCCAGAACCTTTATCTCCCAAAGTGATATTGACTTCTACAAACAGGACCTCTAGCATTTTGGGAACAGTTTAATCAAGTCAGTTTGGAAGGTGCTCTCTGGATTTATGAGGTGCTGTCATGTATAAGCTTATAATTAAGAACAAACTGTAACTGGCAATTTCCTGAATCCGCTTTTCTCTAATTCAGATGGTCCAGAAATCTAATTAGCACACACTGTAACAATGAGATTACTTTTCTTCCCAAAAGAATAATGTGAAAATGCAAACTGACTTTTTTAATAGCGTTGATCACATTTTTCTTTATGTCGTTTTAGCTTTCACTGCAAATATTTTTCTAGAAAACCTCCAACAGAAAATGTAAGCCATGGAAAAATCCTGAATGTCAAACTCTCTGCAAAGGTTTGAGGCAATCATAAGCGGAACTCATGTACAGTAACTCCTTATGTTTTAGATGAAAGTGAATTATTTTCTCTTGATTTTCACTTATACGGTATACACATATATATTGAAGACTTCTCTTGATTTGTAGTTGAACATTTGAACACTTGCAAAATCCTGTTATTCATGGAAACAACTTAAGATGCAAAACACAAAGCATAATGCCTTAGTTCTGTGATTCTCTGTCTGGCGTATAACTGTAAGGTTTACAGGTGTGTTATATGTGTCACATACTGCTGAGTGTTTTACCACTTTATTCATTAGGTGCAATAATTAGACAGTCAGGTTTTTTTTTTTTCCTCCCCAAAAGCGACACACAACATCCTGTTTTAACCTGCGAATCAGCTCATGGAAATTCCACTAAAACTGTGTGGGCTGTAATACTGCAAATTATTTTTGTTTGTAGTTTAACTGTATTGTTGCACCTTGTCACCATGCAATGTATCAGGGAGACTCTCCCTCACTAACACTGTATTTTTTGTTTTTTAAAGGGGCATTAAGTAATCTTTGACCAGCGTGTCTTTAGATGGCCTGTAGATGACATTGATAACATAGTCAGGGATACAAGTAGTGATCTAATCCTAACGCTGGAATGTACTACTAATAAAATGAAGCACCTATTTCTGACAAAATATTTAGATAGTTCAAAATTGGACAAAAAACAACAAATTTTTCATTTGAGAAGAGAAGCTTAAAGTTCTTAAATGTTAAGTGTTGTAGCTGTAGGAAGACTTTGCCTAAATAATATGGTCTGAAATTGTCCAAACGTCGAACAAAAACATCCCAGGGTGCACCTGAGGGGGGAAAACTACAATGCTAAATAGAAGAAATGTAAAAACTAAGACTAACTGGAATGGCGTGACGTGACTGTTTAAACTATATTTTACTGAGATCTTACTTTTTAAAAAAAATAATATCTTAATAAATATATCTTATTCCATTTTTTTCTATTTAAAGCCACTACACATAGGATATTTTACCAGGGTTATAGCATCTTTAACTTATTTCTTATGGCAGGAGTTCTTGTTTGTAGAAAAATACAAAAAAAAAAATAGCAGTCATAATGTGTCTCTAGGTGTAGTTTTTTGTTCTGCCACTAGATGGCATCAACCTGTCAATGTTTTAATCCTGCACACAGTGGATTAAGATCGCACTGGTGATACTGGTCTGCATTAAACAACAATGCAAACAGAAAAAAAAATATATTTCTCCGATATTGTTGCATCATAACTGCATCAGGATGTGTAAAGCTGACAGGAACATGTACATGTAGTGCTGTGCAAATATGCCACCATGAGTTTTGTAGCTTGACAGGGAGATTTTATAGCCTTATCTAGCTGAAATGTGTCTTTATACAACAGTGTCAGGGAGTTTTTATTTTATACAACTAGTGCAGGTTGGAAAGTTTGGATTTAAAATGACAGACATCTAAGAAACTGGAGAAATAATCATTGAGTCAAACTACTGGGCCACAGAGGCAGACTTTTTTTCTTTGTGCTTTGATGTAGAAAACAAACTAATTGCCCCTTTTAGAATATTTTGTTAAAGTTCCTCCTGAGTTTCTCTGTGATCAGCTGGCAGTTGACATTGAGAGGTGTTCCCCAAATTAAAAGATTTTTTGTATTAGTATCCTCTCTGCCGTGATGTTCATAGTAAATATCTCAGCGGTGACACAGTCCAGTACATACAGTTAATGCAGAGTGTTTTATTATGCAGAAGTCCAGACGTTCACACGACTTTATGCAAGCTGTCGACTCTAATGTTGCTTTTGCCAATGCTGCTCGTTAATTTATGATTCATGCCACTGTAAATAAATTATTTTTATTGAGCAGGATTGCCTCTGTCTTTTCATTTCATTCACCATGAAGCAAATTGTCTCATTCTTGTGTGCTGTTTCTGCATTACAGTGGTTTTTACACGCAATATTCACATGAACAATGAGGCACCGACCATTATCCACCAACTAAGTTATGATTTTTCATCACTGTTATCTGGTAAGATGCATTTTACTGAGAGCAGTTTTGACTCAGTGTGTGCAGCGCATTCTAGCGTTTTTAAAGATTGTGGACACGTGGGGTTACTGAAATCAGGATGTTTTATATTGTTAGATGAATATTTCTCTATATGTGGCTCCTTGGGCCTGTGTAGCTGTAATACTTTGTGTTTTGCGTGAAATACAGAAAAATATAGCTAAATTATTAGGGTTTGTTTGGTGTGTGCAAGTTCTAGTTTGACCCTGGTGTCACCTTAATCACTGTCACTTAACTGTTTTACTTGAACTTAACTTTATACATGCCTCCCTGTCATAAATCTTGAATATGAAATAAGAAACTGTTTGTCCCTGTAACTATTTGTAATGACACACTCAGATTCATGTGGCGTTCAAGAGTTCCTTATTTCAAATGTGACACTTGCATTTGGAGAAGTAAGGAGCAACCAAACGTCTTTAGTCAGGAGGATTTACCACACATACAACAGCACATGTGAGCCACGGCAACATGAAGCCACACACACAGATATACACCCTGCTCTGCCTCGCTAAGACTCCTCTCTACAGAAAGGAAACTGAAACCTGTGCAGCACCTCATGTCCTCTGCATGGCCTCTCAAATCTAATCACACGGCAGCTCCACTGTCTGCCAGTCGAGATATGAAAACTTTACCAACTCCATCTTACTCTAAATAAACCTTTTTGTCATGAATATATTATTATGAAATATAACAAACTGTGGCGAGAGATGCCATACTGTGCTGGGAAAGATACGCTCATTGAGATAAAGCTTGCAGCATGCAAACAATTGCTCAAGGTCATAACCTTCACGAGAGGTTGAGAATTCTGTCTAACCTGTGGCTCATATGAACAACCATAAAAGAATGGTTACATACAGAGACATCACACAGGAAGTACACTTAAAGTACTATCAGCATCTGCTCTGCAGTATTTTGAAATAAATATTTTAGCAATATCTGAGATTTATGTGTTTTGTTCCTGCCATTACATAATCCCTCTAATCATCTGTTTTCTTTGTGTTGCATTATGTCAACATCTCATGCTGTTACAACACTCGTTCTTTGTGTTTGTATTACAGAGAAACTTATGAATTGTTACTACAATTGTATCATGTCCTGACTGACAAAGCATAATCTCGGTGGCAATTGGTTGGTATGTATTTCCCACTGTACGTGATCTGGACACCCATTGGTCAATTCAGCTCTCAGTCAGGTCGCAGCTGGTCATTGGCTCTCAGGCTTTGGCTCAGAAGGCCCAGGTCGTGAGAGCCAAAGACGGGTATAAAAACTGAAGATGTCTCACTCTGGCTCTATTTCCAGACCGCAAACTGTGAAGTGGACTGCAAATAAATCAGCTGGCTATAATCTTGTCTCTTGTCCGATTGCGCTTTTACATGTAGGCCTAAAATGTTAATACATCATAAAACCACAATACACTTTAAACATGGAAGGCACAATAAAATACATCTGCTACAATACACACACCACAATACATTTACACTATACCCCTTAATAGTTTGTGCATTTAGCTAAGATTGGAGCATTTGACCTTTGTTGTGAAGGACTGTAAATCCATAATCAGTTTGATGTCATTTGGTTATGTGTTCCAGAGTTGACAGCTCTTTATGGAGAAAGCTGATTGTCTAAATTTAGATTTACAATATAGTATTTTAAAATCTCCACTCTCACTGCTCCTTGTTACTCTGTTACTGTCTTGTCTTTGCATCAGTCTGGAAAGAGGCTCTGGAGCTAGACTGTTGATACATTTGAAAACTAATTTCAGGAATCAAAAGTTAATGACGCTGTCAAAGCTTAAAAGATTGTATTGCTCTAATATTTTGTCCATTATTGTCAGTGCCTTATTGTATAAAGATGCAATGTGTCTGATTGTAGATGGTGATGCTTTAGCCCATACTGTCACGCAGTATGAAAACTGAGAGGAAATCAGATCAATCAACAATTAGGGTTTGTTTTTACTGTTTCTGGAATCTTCTTCGTGTGTCTATCTTATTTCAACTGATGATCTAAAATTACTCCTAAAAACTTGAAATTGACATTGACCTCCTCTATTCTTTCATTCTGTGTCTTGATATTACATTTTCTAAGTGAGTCCCTTTTTCTAACTGAGAAATACACTGAAACTGCTTTTTCCCCAATTCAATACAAAGTGATTATGTTGCAGCCACTGATGTATGTCACCTAAGCATGCATTTAAGATCTCTGCAGCTTTACTAGGCGACTTAGCCGGTGCATATAGATCGTGTCATCTGCATAAAGCTAGCAAATCGCATCTATTCAGCTTGCAGGCAGGTCATTTAGGAGTAGACTGAAAAGCAGTGGGCCAAGGACTAAACCTTGGGGAATACCCAAACTGTTGTTTAAAAGAGATGACTTTTCTTCACACTGCTCTCTAGTCTCAAGATATGACTCAAACCAATCAACTGCTTGTTTAGAAAAGGTGAATGTAGACAACTTAGACAGAGGAATATCAAATGCCTTTTTCAAGTTAAAGTCTCAGACATCAGAAACAATGACATTCACAGTAAAATTCCACTTTTGGCGAGTGACAAAACTTAGCTGCTTTTAGCTAATGGGGACAGAAAACGTTTCGAGCAGTCTTCAACATATGCAGTTTTTAGGCAATATAATAGGTGAGTAGGTATGGGGTCAGAATAGATAATTACAGTGGGTCTGTTAAAAGATCAACTTCTCTCATCTAATGTTATCTCTGCTGCATTATCACACATGTAGGCATGACTCTGCCATCCTCCAGTGGAAGTAAGGTCTTTAAATGTGCATGTGGCACCTATTCACATAAATGACGCAGTATTTCATTGTAATTAATGTATATAGTCAAAGGACTTTGATAGCTCAAGAAGAACTCACATTAAATTAAAAATGGCGCCATTTACTATAGGTCATATGTGGTCAAAAATGCAAACCCATCTCCATCATGATTTTCTTTTATTTTCTTTTTTTGGTAAAACCCTCAGTAGTATGCTTGTTCTAGGCAGCACAATGGTGCAGTGGTTAGCATTGTCACCTCACGGCAAAAGAGTTCTCGGTTCAAACCCGTGTGGAGTTTGCCTGTTCTCCCTGTGTCATTCCAGAGACATGCAGGTGAGTTTAACTGGTGACTCTAAATTGCCCGTAGGCGTGAATGTGAGTGTGAATGGTTGTCTGTCTCTATGTGTCAGCCCTGTGATAGTCTGGACACCATTCCAGCGTGTACCCCGCCTCTCACTCAATGTCAGCCGGGATGGACTTCAGCTCCTGGTTATAGAAAATGAATGAATGAATCCTTGTTTTATAGGAACTAGAATAATCATGAATAAACTATAAAAAATATTAAATTAAATAAATCATTTCTTAGTTCATTTGATACTTTTTCCATATGCAGGTATGCTTTGATGATTGTTGGGTAACATGTATGTTGATTTTGCCCAATGTCAAGTCTCAGTTTCATCATGTGAAGAGACCATACGAGCACATCTCAAGTCTAGCCAGTGGTCCTGCCTTTTAGTAGTAAGAAAGGACAAGAGAGAAACTAAGTAAGCTATTTTTCATAACTTTTTATAATTTTTTCTAAAAGCATTGGAGACAAAATCAGCCATTTTCAAAAAGTGGTGGGGTGTGCCCAGTGTAAATCAAACCTGTACTTTGTAGCTTACTCCAGTATATTTTACACGTGCAGGCCTGTATGTGCTGCCGCTAAAGTATGTAGTGAGTCATCTTACTGTAAGTACGATCTTTGGTCAGGGGGTGTGTACGTGAGTCTTGAGGGCGGTAACCACTGCAGTCCTACTACAGTATCTGCTCCGTCTCAAATACTGTCAGTGATACTTACCGCTGCAGGGCGGCTTGTTAGATAGTACCTTTTTAATTTTTTGGACAGGTGACAGGGACCCGAGACAGACATGGCTGGCGCGGTGGCACCGAAGCGGCAGGACACCCGGAAATTTTTCGAGAATCTGTCCGGCGCTGGTAAATCCATCGGAGTGCTGACCAGCGGAGGAGATGCCCAAGGTAACGTTGTGTGGCTGGAGTTCCATCATCGGACAGCGCTGCTGGCTTTGTGTAGCCTATAGTCACGCTTCAAAGTGCTGCCAGTCAATATTAGAAAAAATAACTCATATTTCAACCTCATGCTGAGTGTCATTTTGTTTAAGATTACACACGACAAATGCTTTTTTTTCTCAAGCTCAAGCCAGGTCACACTTTTCCTTAATTTTTCAGTCGGCAAAATATTTTTAGCACTTCCAAATTTTAAAATATTTTTTATTGGATGTTTGCCACCAGTAATGGATCATATTTAATCGGAGGATTGTCCGAAACACGGTAGCCAAAGACCTGTCCGATAATGGATGCCCCGCCGCAAGCTTGTGAGCTAAAGGTCCCATTACGTTACAGTTACTATCTCCTGCGAAGCTGAAACGCCTCAGTGCACCAAAGAGGAAAAGATTATTATATTCCAATAGTATAAACCTGTGTATGTATTTTTTTCATCGTGCTGCCACTCGCAATTCTACCTGAATTATTTATACGGTGTTAAATGAATCTGAATGGCGGTTACGCAACAGCTGACGCCCCCATTCACACTCCAACCTCACACATTTTACATGGATGCAAAAGTCATCCCCCGAGATAGCAGTTTGGTATTAAATCAAATCATATTCATAATCCAGGCCTGGTAAAATGAACATAAGTGCATGTTGGTGCAGTTTTGGATAACTGCAGCACCAGCATCAACAAGTGATCTTGATCATTTAATCATTTAAAAGACATCTCCCTTTATATAAGGTGTTAATGCATCATGCACCATTGCATCTGTATACAGGCTGTGTTGCCTGCTGCTTAGATGTGTAGCCCATGTTTGAGCATGCGTCCCTGTGCGCATCCACGGTGCCTTCGGGTCACGTAATGGAATCATCAGCTCACATCACGTCATTACTACAACAATTTTCTTGTGTTCCTTACTTGCTCTAGATCCGCACAATATGATTTTAGATGTGTTGTATGAGCTGCTAAGAGTTTTCAGCTTTCTTTTTTGTATTATTGATCCCCATGAATACCATTTAATTTGTTTGGATGCGTAATAGTTTGGAAAAGTTCCATTAAGTACCCTAACAGTGATCAGATGAACTTCCCATGAGGAAGAAAATGTAGAAACACGTGCCTTGCATCACTGAGGATGAGACGTGAGAGGACCAGTGTCAAGGTAGCCAGTGTGAAACATCCAACTTCCGAGTGACCTTTCACAGTAATACCATATGTGTCACTTGTCACTGCAGCCTTTTAATTTGAAAGGCGCAGTTTCTCGACTTCCGGTGTCTTTGCAAGTAACTTTCCGTCCTGTCACGGAAGGTTATGCCGCCTACGTGAGGAGCAGAGAGTACACAGTGTTTTGACGTGGTAGTGAGTAGCCTACAAAGAAATTTAAATGAATGGGAATAACCTAGTGTTATATTATGTCATTAATTATAATATTGATAATTAATATTCATGCATTATCTCCATGAGGTGTCTTTGAGCTTCAATACTGATCTCATAACACATGATGGTGATATTGTTGCACTAGTGCTGTCATAATGTCCCCGAAACATCACCAGATCATGTATTTTTCCTCATTACCACCTATATACTGGTCCATATCATGCTCTGCCATCCATACAGACAGTGCTGTGGGGTAACCACAGCTATTGTTGGCCTGTTACATAACACTGTGCCTGTAGTGGAGAGATATGTTGTTTCTTATTCTCACTGCAGCGTATCACAGCACATCAGCTCCCATGCTGAGTATTACAGTGAACCTTTGTCAGTAACAGCGTATGTTCCTCCTGGCAGCATAACTGGAACTGCACCTGATGATGTCACACATGCCTTACCAGTGTCCGGATTTTTTCCCAGTCATAACTACAGGCTGCTGGTTTGGAGTCAGGACCCCTCGTGGCCTCATGAGATGCCACTGAGCAAAGCTGTTTTTCATTGGCATGGTCATTTCCCTGTGCATATGTGGCCCACGTCTCGCGTAGATGTCAATTCAAAAGCTGAAGACGTAAAAAATGCTGCTGTAACTGACAGATAATTATATAAACCTGAAGTTTCTGAACTATTCCATGATTAAGTGCAGTCACTAGTTTGAGAATATATTAGAATTTTATTCTGATTTTTTTAATAAGAAATATAAAATAAATTGAATTATTTAACAAAAATAAAGAAGAAAAAACATTTGTGACAGAAGAGACATACTGAGGGTTCCCCAAATTCTGATTTCTTTAAAAACATCCTAGCAAACAGGTAACCTTCAGGGAACGTTACCTGAAGGTTCATTTTTAAAAACATTTAGAGAGAGAATGTTCTCTGAATGTTCCCTTAAGGTTTTCTGAAGGATTTGGGAAAAAATGTCAGAGAACCTTTAGGGAATGCTCCCTTAAGGTTCACTGAAGGTACTCTGGAGGTTTAAAAAAAACAAAAACAAAAAAAACCTTTAAAGGTTCTCTCTAACAGTTTTGGAAAGAAAATGTTAGAGAATATTCTCTGAATGTTCCCTCAAGGTTCTCTAAAGGTTTTGGAAAAAAAAACCCCACCAGAGAATCTTTAGGGAAGAGGTTTCTTTAAAGAACGTTCTCTAAAGGTTTTCTAGTGGTTTTGGGAAAAAAAACCGTTAGAGTATCTTTAGGGAACGTTCCCTGAAGGTTCACTGAAGGTACTCTGGAGGTTTTTTTAAGAACCCTTAAAGAGCATTCTTTAAACATTAGAGAATCTTTCGGAAACACTCCCTGGTGGTTCACTGAAGGTACTCCAGAGGTTTTTGAAGAAACTTTCTCTGAACGTTCCCTTAAGGCTCTCTAAAGGTTTGGAAAAAAACCTACAGAGTACCTCTACCGAACTTAACCTGAAGTTTCACTGAAGAAACTCTGGAGGTTTTTTAAGAACCCTTTAAAGAACGTTCTCTAAATGTTCTCTAACGGTTTTGGAAAAAAAACATTAGAGAATTTTATGGGAATGTTCCCTGAAGGTTTACAGAAGGTGCTCCAAAAGTTTTTAAAAACCCTTTAGAGAAAATTCAGAGTACGTACTCTTAGGTTACCTGGAGTTTTGGAAGAATGCCCAGAGAACCTTTAGAGAATGTTCAGAGAATGTCCTCTGAACTTTTTCTGAACGCCCCTAAAGGTTCTCTGAATTTATAACAACTCTGTCCCCAGCCTCTGTGTATGTTTATTATCATCCAGACTTAAGAATAAAATGACAATAATAACGGGAGATGTTCAGTCAGACTGGATGGAGACAGTCACAGCATGTCATGATTTGTGAGAGCAAGTTATTCCAGCTGGAAAATCACACACACACACACACACACACACACACACACACACACACACGCTAAGAAGAGAAATGTATAGTTCATCACCATGATACGTCATCCAGTGAAATCGCCTAATTTCCTTGTTGTATTCCTTTTTGTTAAGCTCATTAAACATTCTGTCAAATTAAAACCCATGTCACATGTTTGCACAGATCCCCTTCAACCAATCAGCTTTGTCTTGGTCTCTTAGTAACACTAGCTCGACCCATCAGCGCTCCCATTAGCACAGTTTGCATGCTGTGTTTCCTCTGTGAAGGAAACCCCCTTTGTGCACCTAATCCTGCATGAAACCTTATTTACTTTATTTATTACGGATACAGAGAAAAACACAAAAATATCTCTGAGATTAAAAATGTAACTCAAACATTCTCTCCAGCTCGTCACTTATGAGGATTTGCTGCATGTTTTGTTTTATGTGACCATAAACTGAATACCTATTGATTTTGGTCTGAAAATAACCCGGACATTAATAAATTATGAAAATAATTGCAGCCCTAGCTCAGACAAAAAAAAAATCGATCAAGTTTTACGACCCTTCAACTCCCCTCAGCTGTTGGTTCAAGTTTTTGTAAGTTGAGCATTATAGCTGAGACTGTATGCAGCTGGAGCCAGGTGATCCTGTGTTTATTTACCAGAGCCTGAAGCAGTGTCACTGTGCCAGCCTCAATGAAATGAGCAAGAGGGCTACGTTCTTACTAGCTGTTGTCTGTCTAAGCAAAGCCTACATCATGACATTGTCTTGCAAGGAGTAGTCACATCTCGTGCACATTCTGTAGACAGCAGCCAGTGAATGGGACGGCTTGTTCAAAGCATGCGGTGTGGGAGGAAATTTGGCACAGTGCTCTATTGGCTGCGAGGTACAGCTTGTGCCTGCTGTGCCTTGTGTTGCACATACTACTACAAACAATGGGCTCAGGAAGATCAAACGTGCCTTCCACATTCATGACGTTCATCATATATGAGTGTGTGTACTATCATAGAAGTGTGTGGAAATAAGCGGGGTGATTCACAGTGAGCTGGTCTTGCGATCCCTCAGGATGGGGTTTTGGAAAGTTTTGTGAACTAATGATGGACATTTGAAAAATGACTAATACATAAACTGATTATGAAAATGATCAGTTGTTGCTGTAATTCATTTGTAGTCTAATTTCCTTTGCAATTATATTTTATTATTGGCTTCCATATTCAGTTTCTCCATAATTCGTTCTTACATTTCAAGTTTAATCACAGCTCAGTCTGCATGAATCAGCAATGCTGAAGCAACAAGACATCAGCAAGATACAACCTCTCTCAGCCAGTTCAGTTGCACATCACATACTTTTATTTAATCAATCTGTACCATCAGGTCTTCTTATAAATCTATACAATCCGCATGTTGATCGCAGACGTGGTCTAAGATTTATAGGCTTTCCTGTGTCTAATTTCACTAAGTGCTCCGATAGACACATTTGTATTTTGGCACGGTATCCTCAAGGACACTGCTGCTCCCTCTCTCTGTCTTCGTTTGACCTCTTTACCTTTCCTGTTGTCTGCTGGTCTGTCTGGCTCCTGCCACACCCTCTTTACACTGTTATTTTTACCATTAGTCTCTCTCTGTCGGTCAGTTGTGACAGACAGAGAGTGGTGATAAATCCAATGTATGGTGGCTGTATGTAAGTTGGCTTTTTTCCCAGTGGCAAGTCCAGTGACAAATCACCATTTCACTAGCGTTTGGCTGTAGATGTTGATGTCCTCCATTTACAGTTTATTAAACGCATGATTTTTCGATCATTTTCTAATGTATAGCTAATACTCCCGATTACTTTTTTTTAGTTGTCTATTTGTTTGTGCTCCTCTAGTGTATTCTCAGTTTATTTGTTTCCATTTTCTGCTGTTTGCACATCGTGTCAAACACACCATAACAGTCACAAGAACTGAGACAGACCATTTGTTTCCATCACAACCACTTACTCTCCTCTGTCTGTTTCCAGGTATGAACGCGGCGGTCCGGGCTGTTGTGCGAATGGGCATCTATGTTGGAGCAAAGGTGTATTTTGTCCACGAGGTGAGGCATGACTCATGGGTCAGACTCCAGACGTGGCCTCCGGGGCGTCTGCAGCCCTCTGTCACACTCAACAGTGAGCTAAATTAGTGTTGATGAGTCTTCCTAGTCGGGCTGTGATCGTCTGTGAGAGAACCGTTAGGACTCAAAGAGCTGATAAGACCTTGCATTTGCTAGCAGTCATGCATTATCTGGACGTGACTATAAAAAGGTTAAACCCAGATAACTTGAATGAAGTGTTGAGACATAAAATATGGATTTCAACAAAGGATACTTTTAAATTAAAATAACAATTAATGAACAAAAACAAAATTTCTGTCCTCAAAGGCATTCTAAAGTGCTCATTTATTGTCATATTGGGGATGATTTGATTAAAAAAAAAAACACCCAAAAAACATTGTATTGTAACTGTGATGCATATCACAGTGCTTTGTCGCTTGCAGAAAGAGGTCCTGACTCTTCCTCTTGTTCCCCAGAGGAAAATTGTACTTCCTGCTTATTGCTGAAACTATTTGGACTCCCTATGAGGTCAGTCTATATTTATATCCAGCTGGGAGAAGGGTGAAGATTTGCATTCATATGGATACTTAATGTACAGCACAGATCTTATGATGGTTAACACGGGCTTGTAGGGGTAGTATCAGGATATTTCAGGGTGTTTTGCAATAATGATATTCTTGACAATTTGACAAATTAGTTAAAAAAAGTTATTATTAGTTTAAGAACAATGAACAGTTGACCTTCAAATATTCAGTTAAAACTAAACAAAAAGGATCATTTCTTTAGTTTGTAAACAACAACAGTAACTCAGAGTGAGATTCAGGTTCTGTATATCTGTATATGTAAATCAACAGGTGATTTCCCTCTCTTAAATGACTGAGTTGTTCCTTTTCCACCTGGACCTTTATGCTCTGCCATTTCTCCTCTAATCATCACGCTGTAACCTGTGACAAGCTGTTATGCTATGATAACTATTGCACATTCACATTTATGTAGTTTTTTGTCGAGCTGCGAGCGTCACATAGGTTTACATTATGAAAGGTTTAAAACAAAATCACTCAACAACACCGACTCCCATGTGCTGCTGCCGGAGGCGCTGCTGAATGAGTTCCCTCTTAGCGCTTAAAGAGTCTGAGAAGTCCGGGGCTGTTCATAAACTTTCAGGACGCCCAGGCCTAACGACACCACAGTTTATTCCACAGGGGTTTAGGGTAACCATTATTTCACTTTCAGCCATGCTTGTTGTTGCCGTGGGTAACAGTATCCCGTCAATATGTCAGCAAGTCGAAATATGGCACACTCCTACTGGCTCGTTTGTAGTGAATAGTTAAATTTTGCTCTACACCACTTTGATCTGGCTATCAAAAGTCATTCCTATTTCAGTAAAGCTGGTTCCATATTTTCGCATTTTCTTCATTTGATTTGGCCTGAATAAAATCCACCAGCTCACAGAGAGTGCATTTTCATCATGAGAATAATTTGTGCTCCTATTCTTCGTATTAATGGCTCTTGTGCAGAGATAGTTGTACTCATTTACAAAATATAAAACACCCCCAGTGTTTTTTTGTTGCACCTTAAATCAGGTTTACATGTTTAGTCTATCATTACACATAATGCTACTTACTTCTTATAGACAGTAAATAAATATAGCGTTCATCTTGTCTTAAAATGACATTTGATATGCAGCTTTGAGGGCTTTGTTCCCACCGGTGTCATCCATGCCACACTACAGCCATTCAAGGTACTCTGAATTACACCATATCTGTGGGATACAAAGAAAACACACTGCTGGTGCTTTAAATAGTTAGAAATGGTATGATTCAGTATCAGAAAAGAAAAGCAACAACAAATCCCTCTTTCATTAAAATCATTAAAGTTCTTTAATATCGAATGTCTGAGAATATATGTGCAGTCTGAATGGGCATGACGCCACTGATGGCAGTGACAGGGGCAGAGAAAGATGATCTGGTCTCAGTGTTGATATAATTGGATTACCAGGGGCAGACTTCATCCTTCACTGGCTGCACTGTCATTCCCATCAGCCTCGAATTCCCACTGGGCCGTGAGTAATGACAGCTGAGTGCCATGACGCCTTTACTTTGGCTTGGACTCTGGCGGGAAGTTTGGATCAGCTTTCACAACATTGTGAATAAGCAAAAAGGAATGAAACCTAAAAAGCACAAATAGTAACGCCAACAGACTATATTTAAACTCTCATTCTGTTTTGATATACTGTTTTGAACATTTCGTGCTGAAGTTATTTGCAGATGAATCAGTTATTTGAGTAACGGAAAATCAAGAAAGTCATTTATCAAGCAAAAATGGCAAACGTACTCGGGTTCCAGCCTCTTAAAAGTGAGGATTTTTCTTGTCTTATGTAAGAGCAAGCTTAAGATTTTGGGCTGTTGGCCAGACGAAACAACATTTGTCATTTTTGTTTTGGGGAAGTTATGATTGTATGGGATTTTTTACTACTTCTTGATGTATTATAGACTAAATAATTAATTAAATAGTTTTAAAAAATAATCATTGATGGATTGAAATAACATTTATCTGCAGTCCTAAGCATATGACGGCTCAGGATGAGAATAAAATGACCCATAGTTACATTATTTAGGGCTGTACCTGACTCATTATTATATCAGTTGAATCAGATCTGACTGTTCAGTATGAATATTTGGCTATTCTTTTCTTTTTTCTTTTTTCATGTGGAGTCTGAGAGAGTTTGAACAAGGTTTTGCAGGATGCTCAGGATGACAGTGACGAGCAACGTTAGCCTTCTGAGCTAATGTGGGCTAACTGCGCTAATGACGGATCATATATGTGCAACAACATTTTTGTTGACACTAGATATCAAACAAAAGCCAGAGACTGTGTTGTATTAAGTTGCTGTGAGCTTTAAATTCACAATAACTGTAATGTTATCTCAGATCTTGACCAGATCTCTTCTCCTGTGCCGGAGGGCAGCATAAAAGCAAGGAGTGCTCACTCTGCAGCTAAATCTAGGGACTGAAACATCCCCAGATGTACAACATCAGCTGCTCGACTTGAAAAATGTCGGTCAACTGAGGGGTCTAGGACTAATAACTTTCAGGGGACACTCCTTCAATATTTTTTTCCATAGGAGTCATTTATCATATTTGTCTGTCCTCTCAGGGGTACCAGGGGATGGTGGATGGAGGAGACAACATCAAAGAGGCGACGTGGGAAAGCGTCTCCAGCATGTTGCAAGTGGTGAGCAGAGCTTTGTGCTTTAATTTCAGGTCACACACTTTTAAAATAGTTGCATGAGGTTGAAATAAAACTACCTGTATTTCATCTTCTGTGCTGTGAACTATGAAACCCTTAAATCCAGCTATCATTTAAACACTTGACCCTGTGTTAATGTTAAGTATCGCTGTTTATGTTAGCACCATGACATGCTGTCTGACAGAGGAGCAGCAGTATTTAAGCTTGAGCAAACACAGTGGAATATTTGCTAAGTTGTTGGTCATCTGTGATGACGATCATTGGTAGTGACTCAGCAATAATGCTTTGAGCTTTGAGCCTAATGAGCCTGCGATCAAATTAGATTGTTTTACCATTTGTCATGGTCAGACTGTAATTGTCTAAAGTGGATTTAGTGCCACAGTGAAAAAATATTTATCTTGTAAATGAGCAGTGGAAGCCAGCAGAAGAGACTTGTGTGATTCCTGATTGTAATTTGAATTTCCCTCAGGGTGGCACAGTCATCGGCAGCGCCCGCTGTAAAGAGTTTCGTACCCACGAGGGCCGCTTGAAAGCCGCACACAACCTTGTGCAGCGCAGCATCACCAACCTGTGTGTGATTGGTGGAGATGGCAGCCTGACTGGAGCCAACCTGTTCAGAGAGGAGTGGAGCGGCCTTTTGGATGAGCTCGTCGAACAAGGTGATCGCTCACTGCAGGGCTTTCAGTCGACGTTACACGCCACAGCACTCAAACTTTAAAGGTGTTAAGAGAGTTTATGTCTCTCAGGTCTCATCAGTAAGGACGCAGCCGAGGCTAACTCTATGCTCCACATTGTTGGCATGGTCGGCTCCATTGACAATGACTTCTGCGGCACCGACATGACCATCGGCACTGACTCGGCGCTGCACAGGATCATCGAGGTGGTGGACGCCATCATGACCACCGCTCAGAGGTGAACAAATCCTGAGAGGAGATGAGACGAGTAGAGATGTGACAGGATGACCAGGACAACTTGACAAGATGCGATAAGACATAGCAAGACAAGACATAAAAAGACTAGCTAATTTAAGACATAACTTAGGGAGACAATGATGTATTTTAACAAATGAGTCCACTGTTCTGACATTTCTTTTGTTTTTCATTATTTTCAGCCACCAGAGGACATTTGTGCTGGAGGTCATGGGCAGACACTGCGGGTAGGCTCTTCATCCTCCACTGTCAGAGTACATCAAATCAAATCAAATCAAATCAAACTTTATTTGTATAGCACTTTTCATACATTAAAAATGCAGCACAAAGTGCTTCACAGAATAAAAACAAACAAAAATAATACATACATATTGAAAACCCGCCCCTCCCACCCCCACATATAAACACACACACACACACACACACACACACACACACACACACACACACACACACACACACACACACACACACACACACACAGTCAATATAGTCAGTAACATGGCTGGGCACTGAGGAACCAGGTGAGGAAAGAACCACCTATGGGGAGCTCATCCACACTGAGAGGTGTCACAGCCTACGGCCATAGGGAGCGCCGCCACAGAGACCACCCCGACCCAGACAGACCGGGGTAGACTCCACACATGGTGCAGAGCGTCCCAGTCCTCCGGACCTGAGGGATCTCCAGGACGACATCCCTGCGGGCAGACCGGACACACCTCTCAGCGTGGAGGCCCCCCATTAGGAAACACTGGAGCTAAAAACTAAAAGACTAAAAGGCAATATGATAAGATAAAACAAGTATGAGATAAAGTAATGATAAAATGCATAAAAATTTAAGGACTTAGAAAAAAATAAAGATTTAAAGATTAGAATGATGTTAATAATAAATAAATAAATAAATGAAGATTTAGAAACTTAATAATAATAAAATGCATAAAGATTTAAAAAATAAATAATTTAATAGCATTAGAAATTAAAATAACATATAATAGAAGAATTAAAAGAGAGTAAAAGAAATCAGTTAAAAGCCAAACTAAAAAGGTGAGTCTTGAGCCTCCTTTTAAAAACATCAACAATCTCTGCAGTCCTGATGCTCTCCGGCAGGCTGTTCCATAAGTGAGGGCCACGATGGCTCAATGCAGCCTCCCCATGGGTTTTTGTTCTGACTTTTGGAACAATTAAAAGGCCGGTACCTCAGGATCCGCGAGGTGTGATATGATAAAAGCAGGTCAGATAGATAAGATGGCCCAAGACCGTTAAGACATTTAAAAATCGATTCTGAAACACACAGGGAGCCAATGCAGTGATCTTAAAACCGGTGTAATGGATAATAATGGATAATGGACAGAGAGATAGAAATATCATACATATAAGAACATATATATATACACACACAACACTGTGCATTGTCTTAAAGTTAAATATGCTACTGCACACACTAAGTCTCCATAACCAAACAATCATGGCTCAGTAAAAATATTTCAAGTGTTCACTTTTTCAAGTGTGGAAAATGCATGTGTGTGAGTCTGTTAAGGCTGTGTAGATGAAATATATCATGGCTAGTGTTTGTTACAGAGAAGTAAAGATTCAAAATGTGTGTGTGTGTGTGTGTGTGCGCAGATACTTGGCCCTGGTCAGTGCCCTGGCATGCGGAGCAGACTGGGTATTTATCCCAGAAATGCCTCCTGAAGATGGATGGGAGGATAGCATGTGTCAGAAACTGTCTGAGGTAACACACACACACACACACACACACA